>NW_006792921.1:1347664-1348867 GCF_000442215.2 Lipotes vexillifer | reverse complement strand
AAAGAGTGTACATTGTGAGATGTAAACTTTTTGTTTGGTAAATACAAATTTTCATTAATTCATGGAATATTTAACTGAATTTGAATTATATTTTTCAATCAAAATATATGCTTTAAAATTTTTAATTTGTTTTACAACTAAAGAAACCCCCCAAAATAATGATTATTGATTATACATGTTTACTACTAAAAATAATTTTGTTGTATAGAAGAGGGAGGTGTTAAAAGTGATCCACTGGGGGTGTCAAATATGTTAGGTACACACTAAGTATGTGAGCCCATCTGTTTATGGCTTCTTTCTTAGATTAGAAGCAGCATTTCCCAAGGAGGGGTGATCTGTATGTCACTAGCTCCCTAGTTCCCTAAGCCCTACCATGAAATTAGGGGTCCAATAGAGGTGGGAAGTTCTTCCCTCCCTGAACCTTCTAGAGGATTAAAAAATGTGCATTACTATATTCAAACTCTGAGAAATCCCGTCATAAAACAAAACCAAACCGTGTTTGTCCCAGTGGCTTGTTCCAATGACCACTGGACATTTTGGGGTTTATTTTGGAGTAGGAGTTGGTGAAGCATGGCAGGGGCAGGGGTGGCAGGGGAGAGTAGTCAATGGCTGTTCAGGAGAGGGACACATCTATTACCATCACGTGGAACAGCAGAATTCACTGTGGGTTAGACCAGTGGGTTCTTAATCTTTGCTTCACACAAAAATCCTCTAGGGAGCTCTTTAAAATCCCCAGGCCCAGGCTGTACCCCAGATTAATTGAACCAGAATCTCTGGGGGGCAGACCCAGTATCAGTGTTTCAAAAACTCCCAGGTGACTGTGGTGTGTAACTAAGTCTGAGAACCTGTGGTTTAGATCACCTGAAGGTATATGTCAGCTCAAGCTGTGCGGGTCTAGGACTTTTCATCCCCATCATATTCCATTCCCATAAACAGACTGGCAAGAGGAAGCAGGAGGAAGGGGTGACGTGACCTTTCTGCTTCAGTCAGGCAAGGGATCAGGCCACGATTCCTACCTCCCAGCCCACCTCAGTGAACTGAACTGGCAAGGCTGTCTGGAGCCTGTCAAAAAAGGGATGCCATTAATAATAATAAAAAACAAATGGCTCCTTTAGCCAAAGCCACCCAGCAGTTGAAAAATGGGATATCTGTGCACTGAGATGGTGCCCAGATGCCTTGAATTGTAAGAAAAGCAGGGAAAGA
>NW_006792921.1:1341383-1347650 GCF_000442215.2 Lipotes vexillifer | reverse complement strand
AAAGAGAAGAGCTACAGCTGGTTTCTCCATTTCTAGGTTGATTTGCCTATTAACCTCCTGGAATTTTGAGCAGCGGTTCGTTTAGCTTGCTTCTCAGCCCCACACAGGCCCTGCCTCTGGGACATAGTGTGCAAGGGTTTTCATTAAAAAGTTAACATTTGCCACAGAGTTCAGAGCTCCCTCAATATCTCATTGAAACGAGGGAAAAACAGCTCAGCTTCGATGAGGCAAATGTCGCAGTAAGATAAATGCTAACATTTTCTTGAAAGCACTGTAATTACTCAAAGAGCAACCCGCCATCCCACCCCTCACTCCCAGCTCTTTCTTTTTCCAAGGATCTGCTCCTGCTGTCCTTATTTGGCAAAACTCCCAGGGCCGTTTTCAGTTTTGTAACCTCGTGGGCACAACTACCACCATCAGTGAGCGACCTTCAAGCTTTATCTTCAGGCAAAATCAGGTGCAGGGTTCTCAAGAACACACTTGCCCATTAATTCCAACTTTACAAACCGTTCCCAAGCCGAACAGCTGTACTCTGACAACCAGATTTCGGAAGTAGCAACCTGAATTGGGAGGCTGTAGAGCTGCCCCCGAGAGCCTCCCATGTTCCCACATCACCCTATTCTACGATGGGGGTCATGTTTCTGAAGGAGACTGCGGCAACAGGCGGCATGAAGTCAGAAGATTTGCTTCCACTCTAAGCACGTCTGCTGAGTGCAGGGGCAAGCGCCACCTCCCATCTCCCTGTTTGTTGGCTATGCCCCTTGCCCGAACGAGTAGTTGCTGTCTCCTGGACCAGTTTTAGGCCACTAACTTCATCCGATGGCAAATACCCCTATTTGGAAAGGGCCCTGCTGTTCATGATTACCTTCAGTAGCATATCAATTTGACCAGTTAGACATGGTTACCAATACTGTATACTGACTACCATCTAGAGACCTTGCCGGTTACCCAGCATCTTGAAATTTTCTGGCTTTATGAGTATTTCCCAAAGGGTTTTCTGCAGAATATTAAGAACAGTTACACATAAAAGGGTTTCCATACTATATAAATTTGAGAAACACTGGCTTAAACAACATTAAGCAGGATTGTTCTTACAGAACTTCTCAGAACAACTAGTGAGCAGAGTGAATTTATCACTAAGGAGCTAGAAATAAAGAGTTAGAATAAGCAATGCCCCCAAACTTATTTGCAGAATATAGGTTGGTAAATAATGCCTTAGAACAGCAGAGTGGCAATGTAGCACCATTCTATGCTTGGGTTTCCTTATCTGTGAAATGGGAGTAAGAGAGCACCACTCAGGATCTGTGTCTAAGACTCTAATGAGATAAATGCATGTAAATCACTGAGAACAGTGTTTGGCACAAGTGTTACCTCTAATCTGAGTTCAAATGCTGGCTCCTTATTAGCTGTGCAATATTGACATGTCATGTAGGTGCTCAGAGTCTCAGTTTCCTTATTTGTAAAATAAGAATACTGTTAGTTTCTAACTCAAAGTTTTTAAGGATTACATGATACATTGCATTTAAATTGCTTGGCTAACTTTTGACACAAAGTAAATGTTCAAAAACAGCTTAGCTAAGAAAAGCAGAAAAGCATTGCCATGTTTGGTGAAGGAAAGCTTGGCCGGTATTTTCAATGAATTTGAAACTTAATTGACTGAGGCTCCTTGAGTCTGGGGAAAAGGAACACAATTTACATTCTAAAACTGGACCAGGAGCTGGGCCCTGTTTTCATATAGCAATTCTGAAACTGACTACTATAATCCCACAAAGGGGGTTGTGAATATCATGCTATATTTAGGCTGGTAAAATAAAATAATAAGATAAAATAAAGGCAGGGTTATTATAAAATCTTAAAGAACTTGTTTCTGAATTACAAAAGGATGAATTTGGAGACGCTCAAAGCTGATCTAATTCAGATGTAAATTGCAAACAATCTTGGCAGATTACCATATGGTATCACTCTATTTTTTTTTTTTTTTAAAGATCTGAACATTTTTGGTAACTTTAAAGAAAAGGGATCAGGACCTTTTCCCCCCAGGTTTATTGAGGTATAACTGGTATACAGAAAACCGCATATAATTAATGTAAACAATATTGTGTGATTGGAAATCTGTATACACTTGAATTACCATCACCACAATTCAGATGATAAACATAAAAATGATAGAGATTTTTTTTTTGTTTTTGTTTTTGTTTTTCGGTACGCGGGCCTCCCACTGTTGTGGCCTCTCCCGTTGCGCAGCACAGGCTCCGGACGCGCAGGCTCAGCGGCCATGGCTCACGGGCCCAGCCGCCCCGCGGCATGTGGGATCTTCCTGGACCGGGGCACGAACCCGCGTCCCCTGCATCGGCAGACAGACTCTCAACCACTGTGCCACCAGGGAAGCCCCCTGATCAGGATTTTGAAAGCCCTAGCAAACTTAAGTGGAACAAGCACCCACAGATACTCCATGTGTCTGATTTCATTTCCAGTCTCATTCTTCTCACCCCATAATAAAGAAGTCAGTAAGTCTTGATGAATGCGAAAGTTCAGAGAGGGCCCATGGACTACTGTTTTCACCATTATATTTTTGGATGCCATTCCCTTTACTTAAACCAATGCGAATCTCAATATAGCACTGCCAAAGCTGATTGGAAAAGGACAATTATAGGTTAAGCTATTTGAAAATTCTAATATTCAGCCATTTTAAACAAAAAAACAGCAATTGCATATAGCCAGATTTTATACCAAATTAAAATTAAAGCAATGACTTGGTAAACATTTTCCTAAGCTCTTAAAAATTTTTTTTTCTTAAAGAATCAAGAGGCAAGAAATGAAACCTACATGCTTTTGGAAGCTAGCAGAGCCAACCAGTGTTTCCAATAGGGCTCAAGTCCTATTTCATATTTATTTTGAACAACTTGCCGTCTGGTAACATTTTTCTGTTCTATTTTTAATGGCTATAAAGTTTCTATCACACTCAGTAATTATCTGCAATCTCAAAAGGAGAAAGGAAATTCCGTAATAAGAACTACATGCAACATTGAGTGTACAGGTGCCAGAAAATATTGTTTTGTTTAGTGGAGATGAGATAGTAAAAATATGGCTCTTTATAATGCATGTTCTCAAGTTTATTTATAGACACTAAGACACCCACTCAAACTCCTTATTTAATCACTAACAGAAACATTATTTCAAAAGGGAATTAGGGTGGTGAAAATATATTTTAAAATTGTATATTCTCTGGAACTATCTCATTTTTTCTTACTGTTATTGGCTATAGCTACCCAGAAAAAAAAAAGTCAGGAGGCAATTTAAACCACAACAAACAAAAATGTTTTAAATTTCTCAAGGGCAAGCTGCACTCCATCTTGAAGGAAATTGGAAGGGATATCAAAGAGAATTTATTGTCTGATGACCACCCCCAGTTGTTTAGTGAAAGCTGCAAGAGAAAAAAAAACTTTAAGGGCATGCAACAGAGAAAGAGCTTGAGATACCACTAATTTATGCTTTGGGATGGTGGATATCTTTGATAATAAGTAGTTAATTCACTGTTGCATTTTTAGTTAAGTAATATTAAGCAATTATTCCAGGTTATTATGATTACTTTGAAAAATAGTGACCTCACTAATGGTGAATTCCATTCAATACAGTTAAGAGTAAAAGTGGCTACCACCCTGGCCATTCACAATGGAATCACTAATATTTACTTCTTTCCACTTATGCATAATGCACATTAACTGGATGCTAGAAAAGTAAATAGTGCTTTTCTGTCTACTAAAAAGTACTTTCCCCAAAGGAAAAAAAAAAAATTTCTAGAATACAAAATCCTGTATTTTACTTCTTTCAAAATATCTACAAATATATATTTCTTAAGTCTCCTTCATTATTAAATACGGGTCTCCTTCAATAACTGAAGCAGTTAACTATTTATATTTTTTGTTCAAATCTCCACATCCTAAGTTTATATTTTTTGTGGGAGGTAAGTTTGCAAGGGTTTATTCCAGAAAGGACATTGGACTAAATGGTTTTGATGCAGAATATTAATGGTGGAAAATTTTCACATACTCACTGATAAATAAAAGACATTTTTCAGGATACCTAGTCACTTTCAATGAAGGGGACTGGGATGGAGAGAAAACATAAAAAAGGAGGGGAATATTTGTACACATTCCTCGTAGACCCACTTTGGATTTCTCTTAGTTGATAAAGCCATGTTCCTGTGTTTAATTTTTTCCTGATACAGTGAATACAAAATAACCCACCAAGTCCACCTTCATTTCCACTAAAAGCCTAGCAGCTGTTGAACTTCTGATTTGAACAAGATCCACTGCAGAACCCCAGACTGGCTAGTCACAGAGGGCGATGGCCCCATGACATTTTAATGCATTAGGTTTTCTTCTGCTGACCCACGACATGGGTAAATAAAGATAACCTTCACCAAGAAACACAAACCACTCCCAGGGTGCCACTGGGGGATGCCAGCAAAGACAGCAAATGTCCTGCTAGCATCAGCTGCCATTATCATGACTGTGAAGAGACAGCACGACAGCTAAAAGCCATAGGTGAGGAAGTCTAGAAACCGGACTGCTGATATCAGTTATCTGACCGCAGAGCACAGCTGAGGAAAACCCTTCACAAAATCTCTTTGTTATCCGGTTCAGATGAGTGATTTTCTTAGCTTTGCTTCTAACCGATTAGAAAGGGATTATCCCAAGTTTTGCCTATTTAGTTGTTTTTGTTTTCTGGCTTAAAGTACCACACGTTACCTAATAAAAATCACACCATATTAAACAGGCTGTGCTGAATATGCCGCAGTTAGTGTGACTTTACTGGTGTTATTTTAAGTGTCTGTTCTCTGAATTCCCTTGGAATTTATGCTGTTAACTCCCACGAACAGACCTCCCAAGCTTGCAGTTACACACACTGTATATTTATTAGGAGGCATCTTAACTTCTAGGCACTGCACAGAGGGCTGTATTTTGTCCCTGAACACTTGAGTTCCTGAACGTACTTGTTTGAAAATGTCTCTTAAAATATATGGTTTAGCTGGACAGACTAAAAATTTTGTGTAATCAAAGAGAATGTTTAGAAAACATTGTTTGGGAAGGAAAGTAATGCTTTAATGCTATTTCCAAGAGAATAAATAATCCAATTTTCCTTCACCAGGGCTGTGGGTATGCTGGCTTTAGCATTGCTAATAAAACAAAGGAGAGACACAGTCCTCAGAAGGGGGTGGTACAAAAACATCAAACATTTAACCATTTGGCCTGGAAATGTGTACAGGGGCCAAAATCAGGCCATTTCACTAATACAACAAATACAAAATAGCCATTTCAAAGGCTTTGGGGTTGGGGGGAAGATAAGGCTAAAATCAAAGAGAAAAATCTCTTGGTGATGTCAGTGGCTGTATATCTGAAGAGAACGTATTCATTTTGTCAAGAAAAGTTTTCACTTAACTTTAAAACATTAGAACTTGTTTCGTATTTAGGCTGTGGGGTTAATATCCTTCTCTCTTTAATTTGTAAGATATTTGTTTGGTATTGTTTGTTATGTTATAACATAATTTTGTTCTATATGGCACTCCATTTCCAATAAGAGAAAATTCACCCCAACTGTGATAGGTTTCTCATTTGTAACATTCAGAGCAGTTCTGAACAATTAGCAGAATGTTGTAGAAAACAGGAGTTTAATTTTTTTTTAAGTTCCCAATTTATCCTGATTTGTATTACTTCATGAAATGTAGTCCTGAAAAATCATGGATCCTGATAAACTCATAGATTAGAAAATATGTGAATATTAAGGTTTCCTGAACGTTCATTTCATCCAAACCCATCTAAAACGAATAGAAAAGGGTGTGGAATCACTGAGGTAGTAGCGCCACCATCTGGACATTTTCGGAATGACAGACATAAATTCCTTTTCAAGGGTGAACTCTTTCCAACTGCACTTTTTATCTTTGGGAAAAAACTTGTTCAGTTTACCTAAGGGTCCTAAGAGTACTCAGTGTGACACTTTACCCTTTTCCTGTACTGTTGTCCCCACAGAGAAAAGAGAGATTCCTTCCACATTGGAGATGATGCTTTTCTAGATGTCTGAAGAGTAAACGACCCATTGTAAAGTACAGAGGGGTATGGCATGAAGGAAAGCTGAACTCCCACATTTTCAACTTGCAACTTAGACACACATATGGTTAGTGCACATGCGTGTGTTCCAGGGCATTAAAGTTCCTCACCTGTAAGATGAGGTAAGAATAGTATCTCCTTACGGGATAATCGGGGGGGG
>NW_006792921.1:1338569-1341306 GCF_000442215.2 Lipotes vexillifer | reverse complement strand
GGGGGGGGGGGGGGGGTAAAATGAGATAATGCCTGTTAGGTGTTTAGAATCTGGAACATAGTAGCAATCAAAAATGGGAGGTAGTACTAAAACTGGTAGTTCTTAACGTCTTTTCAAACATCTGAATGAACATTCATGGGGTTGGCAAGGACCCCAAGACATTGTCAGGTCCGGCTCCTGTCCCCAAAAGAAAGCTTCTATACTAATCTTTAAAGTCGTGAGAAAAGAAGGCCCCTCCATCCTCTCAGTGAGATAATCTCCTCACCGGGTTCACCTCCGGCGTCTGGCCTCAGTCTCCCCCCAGCCTCAGTGACCTCCACCTCAACCTTCCACCCCATTCGTGGGGCATCCTTCCAGCCCCCAAACAAGCCACCTGCATCCCGTCTCCAAGTATTTCATCCCCTTCGTCCACCTGCATGGTCCACCTCTCTTTGCTTTTTAAGGCCCACCTTTATTGAAGGCTCAGGTTGCACCATTTCTGAGAGTTTATCTCCCTCTCTTTTCCCTACCACACCTGGAAAGCGTCAGTGTTGGCTTGGCGGCTCTTCCTTTTCACCCTGTTTACAACTTGGCTTCGCTTAGCTAGCTGTAAACCCCTGATGGGCAGGGACAAGGTGCTAAATGTTGTTGTGCCCAGAAAATCAGCTGGGTGTTTGCTTTTATGATATTAATCCTAAAACATGAAAATATGGAAAATACATTTCCATACCCACAAGTTTACAACTAAGATGAACTGCCAAAACTTTGACCCAAATTGACCATGGAAATGAAACCCAAATCCCTGACCTAAATTAGGAGAACAACTGTTTACAAATTAGCAAACATGAGGCCTAAGCTCCCAGGCCACACTTAAAAGGAAGCGAAGAACAGATTTGCTAGTTAACATCTCAGTTCTATGTAGAAACTGTTTTCCCCAAGCAGCCCTCATGTAAGGACCTAATTGTGCATCCTTATTTACCACCCCTGCAACTCTCTGGGGCCGTGGAGGGGCTCCTGGAGAAAGGTGGGGAGAGCCCAGCAGAGCAGAAGCTTAGGCTGTGGACCAGCTGGCCCTGAGCTGGAATCCTGCTTCTACTACTTACTAGCTGTGTGACCCAGGTAAGTTGTTTAACCTCTCTGACAGTCACTTTCCTGCTCTGTAAGATGTTCATAATAATGCCGCTCAGAGCTTCGTGAGGAGTAAATGATTTGCATGGGGCCGTAGCACACACACTGAGGGCCAAACGAGTTCGCCCCGAGAGAACATGGGTGTTTGAGGATTCCTCCCACTAGGTCCTTGGCCATCATTTCAGAATTCCCTAGCGTTCTTCTTTTTTTAATCCAAAGGTTTAAATGCAACTTCATCCTAGAATCACCAGTAGAGGTCACTCAAGGACAAACTGAATTCTTTACCAACCCCAGTCCAGACTTCTAAATTGAAGACTGTATCATTATAGTTCAAACAGCATAACATTTTATATTAACACTTCTTTTTAACATTATTATTCTATATTGTCCATTAAGAGCTACATCACAGCAATTTGATCAACTTTCTGCTTACAGCGTTTTCTTCACGGAAAGTCTGTGTGGAGAGAGCCAGCTACATATCTTCCTGCTAGAGAAGTGGGGGATGCCGTGTGTAGAAGAGGGAGAGGAGAATGCCATCTCCTGTCACATTCTAATGACATAGAAGCAGTCTAAAACGATGATCAGAGCAGGCAGAAAGGGACCTGAGCCTGCACCCGCGTAAGCAGTGAAGGGGTGGCTAGTGGGAGAGACATGATTGTCTCAGAGACTCAGATGTGAGCTAAATGCTCTGGATGGTCTGATGATATTGGGAAAGGAAAAAGGGGAGCCCCAACCCTCAAAAAGTCTGACCTGCTTGCAGTATATACAATAAATATGTGTGAATAGACTTAAGATCACTTAAAATGAAACAGAAACATTACAAATGCCACACCTTGTAATTTTGATATTTTTTAGTTACAAATATACAATACTTCACAGTTTAAAAAATGTTTTCATATCTATTATGTTATCTCACCTTCAAAATAATCCCAGGAGTGTGTAAGATCACAAATGCTTCTTCTGGGCAGCTGCCATATCTTATGGTGTTTTGAATCTACCCCAGATCATTGGACATAAGAGACACTCAGTAAATATTTGTTGAAAGAATGATCTAAACAGATAAAATCAGAACATCAATCACTTATTTACACACAATTCTATTATTTGCATAGTAAATTTATTATACAAGTTTATCAGCTTGTTTGGCCAACATTCTAAATTGCAACAATATCTAAATAGGCTATAGTTTTAGTTACTCATTAAAATTGGTAAAATCCAGCAAACGGTCTCAGTGTTGCTACCTTCCTCTGTGAAGTTTGTGGAAGCTAAAAATCTTGCAATGGCCTTGATGGCTAGAAAGCTGAAGATTCTATATCAGTAGATGTCAGGGTTTTTGTAGAATTTACCCCAGGCCACATCTCATGGGGTAAATTTACCCCAGGCCTCTCCGTTTGGTAGTGGCGGTGGAGACTGGGATGGGCAGGAGATGTCATATCCACCAGAGCACTCAACAGAATAAATAGAGCCAACCAGTAAAAATAATGATGTGGCAACTAGGTACATACAACACTAAACTGAATGGGTATGGAGGAGGCTGAGAGAAATTGAGCAAGTGAAACATTATAGGGGTTAAAGCAAGGTTTTAAAGCAGAATCGGGAAATCACCTTCAAAAGGGGCACAGGCATTCCT
>NW_006792921.1:1335709-1338542 GCF_000442215.2 Lipotes vexillifer | reverse complement strand
GCATTCCTGGTGTAGAGGAAAAAACAAAGACAGAGTTGAGAATGATTAAACTGCCCAAAGGGTATCCCAGCAAGTTTGTCTGAGGTATAAAGATGGAGAGTACTTGTTAGACAGGTGGTAATTTATATATAATTATTAGGAGATGCAGACTTAACACAAGAAAATCACAGAATTGTGAATCAGAGATTCTCAAGGTTTTACTTATCGTGTTCAGTTCATATTTGTCCCAAACTGAATTGGACAATCAGACAATTCTAATTGTTAGAAATATCTTCCTTTAGGTTTTTTCAAATTTTGGCTCCTTTCAGCTTTCGCCTATCAAGGATTACTCAGGACAACTCTGATCTTCCTAAGTGGCAACCCTTCAAGTGCTTAAAAACGGGTCCTTCCAGTTTCCTGCAGAATAAACACCCTCAGTTTTTTAGTGTTTCCATGTGTTGTGAGGCCAACACTTTACCAATGGCCTTCCTTAAAGAGATGTCCAACAAGAATATCCAAAACTGTGGGCCTTAATGAAGCCAAGCCTCACCTCATAAGCATTCCATAACCATCACCAAGTTCATCACCTCTCAGCAGAATTTACCTATGCTGAGATCTGTATTTGTAGCCCATTTCCTTTACAAAATTCCAAGTGCACCAACCATGTAATCCATTCTCACCACATTCTTATAAGGAAGTGTTCGCTGCCACCATTTTTCCGGGGTGAGTGGAGATGGAATAGAGTAAATCGGAGAAAATTGAAACATAAAGGTGGAAAATAATTTACCTGGCTGACACTGCTAGCCAATAGCCAAGGAATTACTAACATCCTAACTTCTTGCCCAGGAGGACTTACTTGTTTCCTTACATGAGACCACACTGCCTGAAGACTTGGTCTGGCAACTGGAGATCAGAGGGAGAGAGCCTGCACATTTCCTGAACCCCTAGGGAGGACTTGGCCTCCCCTCTGTGCAGGTATCTCTCCACTCACCCAGGAACAATCTAGTGCCTGCTTCCCAGCTGGGTCACAGAGAGAACATCGCAGCAAGGGCGCTCTGGCCACCAGGTGTTTGTCTTATTTGCCAGCTCCTATTCAGCAGCAGCCAGGACGTGAGCTATGGCCTTGAAGGGCATAAATGGATACGGTACATGCTATCATTCATTAGGGAAGAAGGAGGCAGCTTGTGCCTTGGAAAGCATGGGGTTTTGTCCAATGGGTGAGGATCAGAACTGTGAGCAATGAGAGGGGGCCTGATACGTGGGCCAGACAGAGGCCAAGCACGTGGCAGGGTTAGTTCATTGCCAATAATTTGATTCCAGCATCACCCAGGAGGGGCAGATTTCTGCTCCTATGGTGACTGGCCACTGTCCTCACAGCTCCTGGCTTCTGAGTGACTGGCCTGAACCCTGGGTCTGTTGGCTGCCCTTCTTGGGTAACGGACTACGGGCTGCAAAGCGGCGGTTCTCTACCAGAGGAGCTGGGAAAGTGGAGCTGGGCTCTCAGCTGCAACTTATCTCGTGGTCACCCCGCCCCACACCCTCCTGACTTCCCTAGTCACTCTGGCTCTCTCAGGACAGCTTGCATCTTAGCTGACTGTAACGAAAGAAAGTTGGCCCCGGAGGTGTCTCCGGGTGTCTCTGCCCAGAACTAGTGAGAAGTTTTTGGCAGCACTTCCGAGCTACATGCAAACTCCTAACGGAGTTTGGCAGATCACAAACAATTCGGCGACTGCGCTCCATACTCAGTCCGTGGGGATGGCGAGGCCGTGCACCTGCCAGATTTCTGGTAAAATGTTGCTTTGGCTGGAACCAGGGTACTTTTCCTTCAGCATCCCCAGGCCTCAAGGAGGCTAGAGTTCTTATTTTGGGTAAATCTGAATTGTCAGCGTTTACAGAGGAGTTTGAAGCTGGCAATCACAATAAATCTATGAGGTCTCTGAGATCCACGTGAATTGTCTGTTGGGAGAGAGGTACACTCATGCTTGAAGGAAAAGAGCCCCTTTTCCGTTTTGTTCCAAATCTATGGAAGCTGTGAGGCCTGGTGATCAGCTCTCCTACCATGAGGGAGAAGTGAGCTGAATGCTCTGTGGGCCTGGTGCCTGCCTCCAAGTCACAGGGAATCAAGTCCCAAGTGCAGTGACTTCTGACTTGAGGCCACAGGAATGATCCAGAGCTTCCAAGAGGGATCCTTCCCAGGAGAGGGGTTTGGGGGGAGTCTGTCAGCCACCTGTGAGGTAATGGGTGTGCCTCACTCAGCTGGGCTTCTCCAAGGGCAGCCCCACAGACAGCCTCAGAGACAAAGAGTACAGAGGCCGGCCCATCTGGGTACCCTGACACGGTGCCTGTCCTCAGCCGTCTGAACTCTGTGCACGTATCCAGGTCTGCTACCCAGATGTGAAAGCAGCTGGATCTGTCCAGCAAGTGCACCCCACACTTCCCCAGATGAGAAACCTGGGGCTCTGGTGCTTCTCTGCCCACTATCCCCGCAGGTCCGATGGCAGGTGGGCTGCCCCCTGGTGGAGCACAGACTCTGACAAAGATAGAAGTGGTGATTCTGCTAATGGGGAAATGCTTCCAAAACGGGCTACAAGTCAGCTTACAAAAATAGAGAAGGAAACAAGAAACCTATTAGGTTTCTTTTGGGGGACTGTGCAATCTCTTTTGGGGGACTGTTTCTAAAGGGAGTTTACATGCCATGGAAACAAATCCCTGAAGCCCAGTTACAGCTTATTAGTGCTAAATTGGCCACAGCAAATGAGCAGTGCAATTGTCAGTGACCTGAGGTTTTATAAGCACGCTGGGACTGTCTGCAGAGAGTTTTACATGCCCCCCGCAGTGAGACGATGGGACCCGC
>NW_006792921.1:1319993-1335193 GCF_000442215.2 Lipotes vexillifer | reverse complement strand
GCTCTTCCATTTCCAGAGCCCAGAACGGCAATGAGAGGGGCCTCCCAGGGCCAGAACCTTCCTTGAAATCCTTGCCCTACAGCTTAGCTTTATTGAAAAGGCAAGAACAGCAAGTAAAAGGAGCCTTCATCTCTGTTTAAAATGGATTTGGAGGAGCCGTATCCTGGCAGGGAAGTGGTGAGGGGGGCCCATGAAATTCAGCGATAAGGGGCAAGAGGTAGTGTCTAGTTCCCAGCCCTGTGGCGGGGTGGGGGACAGGCAGGAGTGACTGTTGAAGTGAGCAGAAAAATAGCCTCTCGCCAATAAGTACACAGCTCTGGCAGGGAAGTAGATGCAAGTCTGCCTTATTCTATTTTTATTTTCTCTCTTCTCTCACTAAGTGTCATCCATCATGGGGTTCATATTCTAGTGACAAGTGAAAAATAAAATATGTGCATGCGTGCGTCCGGCAATTAAAAATCTGATCAGTTCTGTGAAGGAAATAAGCAGGAGGCTGAAAAGGAGAGTAAAATGGGAGCTGGCACTGGGAAGAGTGGTGAGGAGGGCCTCTGAAGGGGGACATTGCAGTGAAGACGGAGACAGGGTCCCTGGGAGAAGCAGGAGTAAAGGGCGTTCCAAGCAGAGGGACTATGAGTGGCAGGTGTGTGAGGCAGGAGCGAGCTCTGATGCTCTGGAGGTGAAAGAAAGCCTTCAGTGAGGAAGACAGGCACATCCTGGAGTTGTAGAGGTGGGCAGGGGCTCAGGCAGCCGAGCCCTGTTACGAGAGGGTTTTAAATGTTCCTTCTTGAAACTCTATTTCTTCACATCTATAAAATAACAGTATTGTGGTGCTTCCCCAAGCACTCTTTGTTAGCTCATCTACACACACACACACACACACACACACACACACACAACTGAGGGTTTGCTGTGGCTGGATTCTTGACCATTTTCTCTTTCTCGCGCTTCTCTTCCCCTGAGCCACTCTTGTGGCATAATAGCTCTAAGCTAGTGACTTTCAATTCTGCCTTCTCTCCAAGCTCCAGTATTTAATTAATTGATTAATTAATCAATTCAGGAAACACAACATCTACTGTGTGCCAAGTATTCTGTTAACTTCTGGGAATATGAAAAATGTAATAAAGTCCCTGCTTGGGTCTCTTCGAACTCCACTTGCGGATTGGATATTAAGGGCGTCTGCAGGCATACGAAGTGGAGAGGAGCCTGTCACCCATCACAGGGTTTTAATGAGATAATGTCTGAGTGGGGTCCCCAAGGAGGAGGAGAAGATTTCCACTGAGAAGAAAGCGCTGTGGACAAAACACCAAGACAAAGAACCAGCACACACAAGGCACAGCAGAGGAACTGCTCTATAATTGACCCGGAGTAGCCCTTTGCATCCTCTTTTCTGGGCTCCAAACCTGTTAGATGGATGTGTCAAGGTCTCAAGAGGAACCATGAAATACTATTCCCATGACGGTGAGCACTGTGTTTATGAAGAAGAGATTCAGACATCTGGAGAGCAATGCCCATGCACGAAAAGGATGTGGGTTTGAACCTGCGGGAGTACCAAGAAGATGATGCAATGATTCTATGATAGTTTATCTGGAGAGATAAAGCACAAATGAGCAAAACTGAAGTCACAAACTGCTCTTGGTAGTTGTTAGCACTTTCCTAGAATCCCCCAGTCTAGATATAAGACCTTCAACATGAATGGGAGTGGAATATGGGGAAAGTCTACTAGTGGGAGTGCTTAACAGGTGACTAGACGCTTGGAAAATGCACCCATGGGGAAATATTAACAAAACTGGGATTGTACAGCTTGGGGAAGGTGGAAGAGTGATTACATGGCCACACTATATAAAAGGCTTTACTGTGGGGAAAAAAATGGTTGATATTCTTTATAATTTATTTTCTCTGGGAACAGAAGGAAAATGGTGTTCTTGTAACCAAAAAGTTTTGAATGGATGTAAGAGGTTTTGAGACAAAGAGGTCTTTTTAAAATATGGCCAATGCTTGTATCTCTGACATAATTTATCAATGGATTTGCCTAAAGCATGTTGAAATAGACCAGATGACCCCCTCTCAGAGTAGAGTTTTTATTCCTGGGCTCAAGAGGTCACGTTGTCTATGAACAATCCAGAACTGGCCATGTCGGCCCATGGTAGACACCTCAGATTCTTTAGAAATGTTTTTATCTAAATCTTGTTTACTCTGTAACCGTGCACACTCTCTCCCTTAATACAAATAGTTCATATTTTCATTTGCTGTCTTTGTATCATCACAGGCTTTTTTCCAGTAGTTCCTAAGAAAAGCTCTATTTATGCCTTGATTGCTAAACCTTGTTGCCATGAGACAGAATCCTTGTGCAAAATGCATTCTATAAACTTATACAATAAATGAAATTCAAACATTACCTCACCTTTCTGATGGAGGTGTGAGGAGGTCCAAAGATGAGAGAGAAGATAGAGGGCGAGAAATGAACTATGTGCCCCTAGAGTCATTAAGAGTCCACTGCAGGATGGAAGATGGAACAAATCTATCCTTAGAACAAGGGAAGCTTTGCAGCTTAAATCTGAAGCCCTGTCAGAAGCAGTCCAAACAATAAGTATCTGCAGACCATGAGGGGTCCTCTGTACATCTTTCACTTCATATAACCACACCCCCCTTTCATTCTCTCCCTCCTCTTTCATGTCCCTGGGGGATGCCCTCTAACAGCTTGTATATTGGTGGGCTGCTTGCCTCACTCAACCAGAGGGCAGCCCTGATGGTGATCTGCACCACATGCTTGGTGAGTCTGAACTGGGACTCTTGCCTGAGGGTTGCTGGAGTGCCAAGCACTGCAGGAAACACCAGATTCTAAGCACCATCCTGTAGGACTCACTAAATAGACCTGCCACCTCTATTATCAATCAAGCTGCAGAGCCATCCGATGCTCTGTCGCTCTTTGCAGGAAATCTATGGTGCCTCAGAAGCTTCCTTGTCACCAGCCTGAATAAAGCTACTACTTTGGATCTAACCTATTTTTCAAAACTCCTCCCAGCTCTCCAACTTCGATGTCAAACGATGTTAACACGGCTGGCTTGGAAAGTCCCTGTAGAATTTGTAAGAAATTAATGTTAGCTTCATCTCAACAGAAAGCTAGGGCTTTGCAAAACACACCATATGCTTGTCACCTTGCCAATGAATCAAGGTGTTTTTGCAGCCTTCTGAGTCTAAATAATTAATGGTAATGTCTGAAGATCACCCCAAGTTTCAGAGAGTAAGGATAGGGCCTTCGCAGTGTCCAAAGTTACCCAACCTCAGCCCAGTCCAATATTTCATGTGATAAATGGTCAGGCTGCATGACCACCCCCCATCCACTCCCCACTCATCACCACTGTTCATTCCCTTTTTCTTTTCCCTTCCTCTTCTTTCTGCTATAATTAGATTCTCTGGGTTGCTTCAAGTAAGTGCTGCCTCTCCCCAACCCTCAAAAAATATACTTCTACCCAGGTTTCTCCAGCTTCCCTTAATGGATAAGAGTGTGTGTGTAATCGTTTATCCATTAACATTAGCACTGTTCTTATGAAGCGATTAATTTCCCTTCAATACACTCTTACCAACCAATTAATCCAAACTGAGAAATCAAGCTAAATAAATCAATAGCCCCACTAATTTTGATGATTGTAGGGATTATAGGTTTTGCTAACATTTTTAAAAGTAGTAGATACTGAGGGATTTTTTCTCTATAAAATAAAAAAACACCTTCATGATCATTTTGAATATTTCCTCTCCATCAGCAGAGCTCTTTTTCAATTCTACAATCCTATGGGAAAAAATGAACTTACATCACTTAGTACTTATTTTTGATGCATCTTATCTCTCATCTTACCTTGTCAAAATGAAGTGCTGTTCAGCCTTCCCCTGAATGGGCCATTGTGATAATTGTAAGTGAATAAACAGAAAGGTCTCATGCATTGTAAAAGATAATAAGAAGAGTTCATTGTAATGGAGTATTTCCTGTATGCCAGATATTGTGCTAAGAGCTTTACAATCATTATTTCATTTGATTCTCCAAAAAATTCATTTCTGGATGAGGTAACTAGGGCTTGAAAAAGTTTCAAAACTTTTGTCCCATATCATACAATCAGTCAGTGGAAGAGCTAGATTTTGAATGGGGATGCTCTCTAGTACCTCAGACGCTCCTTAGAGTTATTCCCCACGGAAGGCTGAACCCAAACACAGCCCTTCCAGGACAAAAGGCCATAGATAGCAGGGTAATAAAACTCTTACTACTAACAGTAACAGACTTGATACAGACTTAGCCTTTAGACTAGGACTCAGCTGATGCTGTTTTCCAAAGGACGTATTTTTAATTTACTTCAAGTAATTTGCAAGAAGCCTAATGTTTACTGACAAAGGCTTTAATTTATAATCGATTCCTATAAAAATGGAAAATACCCTTACTGTAAGTCCAGGTTATTTTATTCATTAAATCATCTTTATCATTACTTACATATGTTTCATGTAGTTCATACTCCTATCTTTCTCTCTTAATTGTGTGAATCTTCAGAAATATTAACTGTTAATGATGAAAGCTGGCATGGTAGAATAACTGAGTTCATGGCCTATATTTTGAAATAATAATGAAAAGAGCAATGTATTGCCCATAGCAAGAGTCAGTGTTCCAGGAATTCAGCAACCTTTCAGATACATTTTAGTATTAGTTCAGCATATCTGTGAATTGAACCCACAAGTCATGCTTAACATTTTAAGAATGAAATCAAAACTACAATGAGGTATCACCTCACACAGGTCAGAATGGCCATCAGCAAAAAGTCTACAAATACAGAAAGTAGGCATAGAGGGAACTTACCTCAACATAATAAAGGCCATATGTAACAAATCCACAGCCAACATCGTCCTCAATGGTGAAAAACTGAAACCATTTCCACTAAGATTAGGAACAAGACAAGGTTGCCCACTCTCACCACTATTATTCAACACAGTTTTGGAAGTTTTAGCCACAGCAATCAGAGAAGAAAAAGAAATAAAAAGAATCCAAATCGGAAAAGAAGAAGTAAAGCTGTCACTGTTTGCAGATGACATGATACTATACATAGAGAATCCTAAAGATGCCACCAGAAAACTAAAAGAGCCAATCAATGAATTTGGTAGAGTAGCAGGATACAAAATTAATGCACAGAAATCTCTTGCATTACTATACACTAATGATGAAAAATCTGAAAGAAAAATTAAGGAAACACTCCCATTTACCACTGCAACAAAAAGAATAAAACACCTAGGAATAAACCTACCTAAGGAGACAAAAGACCTGTATGCAGAAAACTATAAGACACTGATGAAAGAAATTAAAGATGATACAAACAGATGGAGAGAAATACCATGTTCTTGGATTGGACCCAAAGCAATCTACAGATTCAATGCAATCCCTAACAAACTACCAGTGGCATTTTTCACAGAACTAGAACAAAAAGTTTCACAATTTGTGTGGAAACACAAAAGACCCCAAATGGCCAAAACAATCTTGAGAAAGAAAAACGGAGCTGGAGGAATCAGGCACCCCCGACTTCAGACTATACTACAAAGTTACAGTAATCAAGACAGTATGGTACTGGCACAAAACCAGAAATATATATCAATGGAACAGGACAGAAAGCCCAGAGATAAACCCATACACATATGGCCATAAAGGAGGCAAGAATATACAAGGGAGAGAAGACAGCCTCTTCAATAAGTGGTGCTGGGAAAACTGGACAGCTACATGTAAAAGAATGAAATTAGGACACTCCCCAACACCATACACAAAAATAAACTCAAAATGGATTAAAGACCTAAATGTAAGACCAGACACTATCAAACTCTTAGAGGAAAACATAGGGAGAACACTCTAAGACATAAATCACAGCAAGATCCTTTTTGACCCACCTCCTAGAGAAATGGAAATAAAAACAAAAATAAACAAATGGGACCTAATGAAACTTCAAAGCTTTTGCACAGCAAAGGAAAACATAAGACAAAAAGACACCCCTCAGAATGGGAGAAAATATTTGCAAATGAAGCAACTGACAAAGGATTAATCTCCAAAATTTACAAGCAGCTCATGCAGCTCAATATCAAAAAACAACAAACAAACCACCTAATCCAAAAATGGGCAGAAGACCTAAATAGACATTTCTCCAAAGAAGATATACAGATTGCCAACAAACACACGAAAGAATGCTCAACATCATTAATTATTAGAGAAATGCAAATCAAAACTACAATGATATATCATCTCACACCAGTCAGAATGGCCATCATCAAAAAATCTACAAACAATAAATGCTGGAGAGGGTGTGGAGAAAAGGGAACCCTCTTGCACTGTTGGTGAGAATGTAAATTGATACAGCCACTATGGAGAACAGTATGGAGGTTCCTTAAAAAACTAAAAATAGAACTACCATTTGACCCAGCCATCCCACTACTGGGCATACACCCTGAGAAAAGCATAATTCAAAAAGAGTCATGTACCACAATGTTCACTGCAGCTCTATTTACAATAGCCAGGACACGGAAGCAACCTAAGTGTCCATCGACAGATGAATGGATAAAGAAGATGTGGCACATATATACAATGGAATATTACTCAGCCATAAAAAGAAATGAAATTGAGTTATTTGTAGTGAGGTGGATGGACCTAGAGTCTGTCATACAGAGTGAAGTAAGTCAGAAAGAGAAAAACAAATACTGTATGCTAACACATATATATGGAATCTAAAAAAAAATTAAAATGGTCATGAAGAAATCTAGGGGCAAGACGGGAATAAAGACGCAGACCTACTAGAGAATGGACTTGAGGACACGGGGAGGGGGAAGGGTAAGCTGGGACAAAGTGAGAGAGTGGCATGGGCATATATACACTACCAAATGTAAAACTGATAGCTAGTGGGAAGCAGTTGCATAGCACAGGGAGATCAGCTCGGTGCTTTGTGACCACCTAGAGGGGTGGGATAGGGAGGGTGGGAGGGAGGGAGACGCAAGAGGGAAGAGATATGGGGATATATGTATAGCTGATTCACTTTGTTATAAAGCAGAAACTAACACACCATTGTAAAGCAATTATACTCCAATAAAGATGTTAAAAAGAAAAAAAGTCTACAAATAACAAATGCTGGAGCGGGTGTGGAGAAAAGGGACCCATCCTACTCTGTTGGTGAGAATGTAAATTGGTGCAGCTAGTATGTAGAACAGTACGGTGGCTCCTTAAGAAACTAAAAATAGAGTTACCATATGATTCAGCAAACCCACTCCTGGGCATATAACCAAAAAGATGAAAACTCTAATTAGAAAAGATACATGCACCCCAAGACTCATAGCACCACTATTTACAATAGCTAAGACATGGAAGCAACCTAAATGTCCATAGACAGATGAATGGATAAAGAAGATGTGGTACATATATACAATGGAATATTACTCTGCCATAAAAAAGAATGAAATAATGCCATTTGCAGCAACATGGATGGAACTAGAGATTATCATACTAAGTCAAGAAGGTGAGACTAAGACAAATATCATATGATATCACTTATTTGTGGAATCTAAAAAAATGATACAAATGCACTTACTATATGCAGAATGGTCTTGGGCAAAATAAAGACAGTCATCCCAGCTTCAGAAGTGTTGCCAGCCTTGGCCAAGTAAGGCTGCAACCAGTGGGTGAGTAGAGTGGCCACTAGAATGGGCACAGGACTGAGTAATCAGGAGTCTAGGATTCTGGGTCCAGTGCCCTTAACCAGCTGAGTGATGTTGATGTGCAGTCAGTTGGCATCTCTGAGCCCACATTTATTCATCTGTAAAGCGTAAGATGACCTCTAGGATCCATCATAAGTCTAGGCTTATAGGGTTCTGGTGACAGCTACAAAAATCACTGCATTGTTGGTGAAAAAATTTTGGTTCTCCACTTAAAATATGAGCAGAAAACTTATTAAAAACTTATAAATGTAAAGCTGTCAAGGTTGAGTTCAAATTCCCATTATTTCCCAGTAATGGGAAAATACACATTTCATTACTGACCTACTCTTATATTGAGTAGGACTACTAATCCCCAGAGGAATAAGGTGTATAGAATCTTTATCAGGGGAAAAAATGCCCTTTGACAATACTTGAGAGAACTTTCTCTTGTAGTTCCATTTTATTTTGAAGGACAATAGCACACATATTCAGACATTCTACAGGACAAATGATTGTGTTTCTTGAACAAATAGTGGCATTTACAAGAGGAAAGGGGTTGACATAGATTAAGAGAAACGTGAGACATACCAAATGCAACGTACAGATCCAAACTGTAAGGGAACATTTTTAAGACAATCAAGCTTTATACTGTTATTCATTCTTGCTTATTCTGTTAGGTGTCCTAGTGGCCTTGTAGTTTTTTCTAAGTACTGTACTCACTTATTGGACTAGGGAGTCATACTAAAATACTTATGAGTGATTTGATTGTGTCCCTTGTTCATGGTCTTGCATTACCATCTTATATATTTGTTTTTCTGGGTAGCAGCTCCATTAGTGTTAGTGTGAATATGGTCATTCATAGATTATCTGAACGTGGATTATCCACTTTGTGGATGGTCTGGGACAAAGTTTTAATCCAAAATGGCTTTTTCTTTCATTCACCAAGCAAGTGTGACCAAGTAATACAAGTATATTTTTAAATTAGCCTAAGAAAAATATCACTGACTGCATCTCAAAGATCAAACTTTAGAACCCCTGCAGTTTTGTGTCATCTCCCCACTGCTTCTCTCAAATTTCACATCATTGTTTAGGTTCCTCAGAACACAGAGCATGTATGTGTGAGTACCAAGGACAGGGGGTGAGAGGGAGGGAGGGAGGGAAGAAGGGAGGGAGGAAGGAATGCCAATAGAAAGACACATCATAGAAGCAACTGGGAACTTGATACTCCAGGACCAAATAACCAGCCACGGAATTTCAGATGGTATTTCAGAACCCTCCATTCGAGGGAAAGATAGGAAAAGAATTTATGCTTTGGCTCCCACCCCACATTGGTCAGAGATTGTCCTATGGGGCACTAACTGCCCTGCACTTGTAGGTCACACCTGCATAGGCACTGAGCAGTTCCATGTCTACTCCCTTGATAGAGATGTGCTGGGTAGGAGAGGCAGGGACTGTCAAGATGCACCTGAATGAAGCCAGTTGAAGCCCATGTGGGTGAGTCTGAGAGGCTCCGAAGTAATGTGTAAGGCAGTCTGATGTGCATAAATATTGAGAATTGACTATTATATGGCAAACTATTATATGGCAAACTATGATCTTTTGGAGTTGTCAATGCAGAAAAGTGGGTAATTGAGGCCTAAGAAAATAAAGGACACCTTTCACCTAAGAGCCCTATATTTGGAGATAAAGAAAAGTTTTGGAAGCATGAATTATCTAATTTCCTCAGCTCCCAGTTTCACCTTAGGTGTATAGTATCATTAGTACATAATATCATTTTAATTACTATATTATTAAAAGTGGAGAAAGTGGATTCTAGGGGCATAATAAAAATTGGGAAGTGATTCATTATTATCATTGTTTCAAAGTGAAAGGGTAGATATTATCCAGTTAAATTTCTGGAAGTAGTATTCTAAAATTCATTTTCATTATGAAACTATCTTCTTGTTAAAAGAAACTTCCATTGTTTTCATAATTTATGACTATTAACTAGAAAAGTATTAATATTATTGGGCTGGCCAAAAAGTTCGTTCGGGTTTCTCTGTAACATCCATAAAATATTATAAAACATTTAAAATACTATGAATTATATTTGCTGTATTTTATGAAGTTGAATGCTTGGGAAAAGTATATAATTTAACTGAGTCAATAGTGATATATCACCTTCTTGGTCATCACACATCAAGTTGATATAAAGATTAAAAATATTTTTTTCCACTCCTATGGGGTTTATAATCTGGTTAGAGAGACAAACACATATATAAAGCTGAAAATAAGTGTTTTCACTGATTCACCTTGAATCTATCCAAGGGAGAATGATGTCTGGGGGCACTTGGGAGGGTAGTAGCAGAACTGATGGTGGTGATGGCTTCATGAAAAAAACTGGTCTTGAAAGATTACGATTTTGATCAGAGAGAATTGAGCCCTCTGTTGAAACCAAATAAGTATTATACAGATACTTGGGTAAAAAGCAAGATTATTTCTCCTTGGAATCCTACGTGTAATTCTGCTTAGTCACTTTTATGTTACTAAATTATCTATATACTAATTGCATATTGTTGAAGCTTCCCCTCGGAATACAAAACAGTCCTCAGCAGGCCTATGAGATGATTTTCTTCCTTACAAGTTCATTCCCAAACTAGGAGCACTTCACATTATCTTTAAAGAAATTCCAACTCATTCACTGAGAGCAGATTCCATGCTGCTGGGGTTAACGACAAGGATGCGCATGCTCATGGGATTCCATCGTAAGTGGATCATCTGGATCTTGAGAGCCTAGTCTCTAGAACAAGTTTTCTTTAAGATGGGGTTGTAATTCAACCACCTGTGTGTTTAAAATGCAAACAATTGGGCTTCAACTCAGACCCACTGAATCAGACCTTTTTCCATTGAAACCAGGAAAATAGATGTATTTCTTTCAATTTCTCCAGATTATGTTTGTGTATGCAAAAGGTTGCACACCTTTACTCCACAAAGGAGGTGATCTGAAGGTGTAGAGAGGCAGCTGTTTTACATTATCTAATCTGGCTCTTCTGCTGCTGTGATTTTCCCCAAATTTCCTTGGAAAGTTAACTGCAAAGGATACTTGGCTCCTCTCAGGGAGTGGGGTTGCCAAGGGAGCCAGGAATCAGGAATGGCTCTAAGAACTTTGGGGACCAAGGGAGGAGCCTCCTGACGCATGGCTGGATTTGTATTTAACTTTGCTTTTTCCCTCTTCGTGCCATATCAGTGATTTAAGAGCTGAAAGAGGAAAAATTATGGCTAGTGACTCCAGACAGGGAAATGTATTTAAATGATTGTAAAACCAACAACTCCAAATCCATGTTCTTGTTCTCCTTTTCACCCCTGTGAACTTCTGTGTGGGATATGAAAATTTCTAGTGTTCCTAGCTGTCATCCCGGGGGTCTCCCTTCACTGTCATCCTGGTAATTATCTTTGCTTCTCCTTTTTCTTGGATTGTGTGTCTTCCTCTTTCTTGTTTACTCCCTCAGTGTGGTGGAGCACATCATCCAGTAGCTTCCTCAGAAAGCGTGTATGTGATGTAAACTCTTTGAGAGGAAAAGAATAACTTGTTCAAGACCAATATCCTACAAATTGACCTCCCAGCAAGTGTTGACTCCCTTCAAAGCTCAGTTTAAACAAGGTGTGCCTGGTGCTTCTGGCAATCAATTCCAACCATCAACAACATTTGGATCCCAGTTCCCCAATCATTCCAGAAGGGCTGGTGCTTCACTAACTATAAGGTCCACCACTACTTGCGTCTTCATACAGCTGCAACCTCAGGGCTTGGATCGCAGCACCCTGATCACTCTAGGGGAGGGGCTGGTGCTATCTCCAATAACGTCTTGGCAGAAGAAGGCTGGAGATAAGTTTCTGCCAAGTACCACTACCATTGTATCCTTGCCTCTGATTACACAGAGAACGTACTGATGCTTCCCTAAGTATGCAGTTCAAAAACTCCAAAGCCCAAGTATTTGAGTACTTTCTCCAGAGTCTGACATCTAGCTCTGTCAGACTGTGCTCTTCCCAGAGTGTTTGTGAGCAGTGGGAGAACATCACACTAGCTACTGATGTTTTCACCATAAACTTCCCCAGTGAACATTGCTCCAGCAGCACTGGTATATATGCTGTCTAGACATGTGCCATTGTTTGCACAGTATCTTGAACATGTGAAAAAGTCTCTGTTCTCCTGCTCCTGTCCCATCCTCACTATCCCCACCACCCACACCACTCCTACCATCTAACTGATAGTTTGGCTGGGTATAAAATTCTGAGTTGAAACAATTTTCCCTTTACAATAAGTAAACAAATTAATCCATTGTTTACTCAATTCTACTGTTCAAGAGTTCAATTCCACTCTAATTTCCAGTCTTTTGTATCTGAACTGTTTGTTTTCATTTTTGTTTATGTGACCTGTTTGGATTTTGTTTGTTTGTTTTTTTCTCTCACTCTTTCTTTATTTTTGGAAACTTAGAATCTTCTCTCTGAGCCACTATTCTGAAATTTTACACTTATATACCTTGGCATGGGTATTTTTTAATTTATTAAAAATAGATTAGTTGTTAGGCCCTTTCTACTTAGAAATTCATGTACTTTGGGTCTGGAAATTTTTCCTTGAATTATTTATTTGATGACATCCTCTATTTTATCCAGTCTTCCTTTTATTCAAATGTTGGATCTCCTGGACTAAACCTCACTTTTTTCCTCCTCAATTTTCCATTTCTTTGTCCTGTCCTCAACTTTCTCAAGATTTCCTCAATTTTGTCTTCAAATTCTTCTTGTGAATTTTTCATGTCTGCCATTATAATTTTAATTTCCAAGAGCTCCTTTTTGTCTTCTATGTTCCTTTTATATAGATACCAGTTCAATGTTTTATGAAGCATCTTCTTGGTTCTCTGGGTATATTAATGAGTTATTTTGTTGTTGTTACTTTTTTTTCTTCTCCCTGCATTACAGTCACTATTCTCTTTGTTTATTTTGATTTCTGTCTTTCCTATTAGAAGTTTCCTCACATGTCTATTGATCCTTAGCGGAACAATCATGTTTAAGGTGGAGCCGTAATGACCTAGTTGGAAGCTTTACATGGAGAGGTTAACTCTTTACATGGATGGCTTATAATTGGTTTATCATGTAAAAGAGCTTGTGATTTAAAAAAAGAAGAAATAACCTCCTCCAAAAATGTGCACATAAAAATAATTCTACATTCATGTTTAGGGGTTCACAGATTAAGAACTCCTTAGTTATTTAAGTAAAAATGCTCATTGCTGTTTTTACACCTTAGAGCTAATTAATGAACAAATACTTTTATAGCCTTTTCTTGAATACCTTGACTAAGGTAAGCCCAGTATAAGCCAAGTCAATCTATTTTTATCTTGGAACAGCTCTATTATCAAAAAGATATTCTTTTGGGCTTCCCTGGCGGCGCAGTGGTTGAGAGTCCGCCTGCCGATGCAGGGGACACAGGTTCGTGCCCCAGTCCGGGAACATCCCACATGTAGCGGAGCGGCTGGGCCCGTGAGCCATGGCCGCCGAGCCTGCGCATCCGGAGCCTGTGCTCCGCGACGGGAGAGGCCACAGCGGTGAGAGTTCTGCGTACCGCAAAAAACAAAACAAAAACAAAACAAAAAAAGATATTCTTTGAGCCAAAAGATGTCTCTCTGTTACTTCTATCCTTTTGTCTTATTTATTCTTATTGTATACATTAAAATCCAATCAAAGGATTTTTTTTCTACTTGGAGCTTTTTAACATAATTGATATTAAGCATACATCAGTAATTTAACCTTTGTGAGCTAGCACTATAAAACCAATACCTCTGTTTCCTTGAAAATAACTGGAAAAAAAGTAGAAAATAATGTATCCTCCATTGAGTCTTTCAAGGACAATCCTGGATTACTAGGTGCTTAGACTTGTATTCTGTTGAGATGTAAAGATCCAACTGAAGTATTTAGAGAGCATACGTTCATTTATATTGGGAAGCGTTAACTGCTGGGAGTGGGTGGCAAATCAAAACTAGATTTGGTTAAGCTGGGAGCCGGAGAAGAGCCTACATCAGCTACACTTTGGGAGTTTTGAGACAGAGAGACTTATCCAGACAGGTCAGACCTTTTAATTTCAATTCTCCAGTGACACCAGGAAGCTACTTAGCTTTTAACATTTTACAATAGCATAATACATGGCTTTATTCCCTATCTACCTTACAGTAACAGGGCTAAAGAGAGAAAGCCTGTTCTTTCACAGCCACTAGACACAAATCCTGGAGTACAGACTTATGCAACAGGGTGTCCAAGGAGCTTAGTAAATCTTTCGCAGACAACAAAAGCCATTTGTTCCTCCTACATACAGCCAAAGAGGAGCTAATGACAAACAGCCACCAATACATAGGGGTATGTTGCTTTGGCAGAGGCAGAAAATTCCCAACTTTCAAAAAACCATTTTAAGCTACCATCTTGTTCCCTTAAAAGCCAGTTCTTCCACACGTCACCCTCAGAGTGGAATCAAGACTCCTTTAAGCTTTCTATCTCACATTTCCTCCCTTAGCGTTAATATCACAAAGGTGGATGAACTTCCAGTCTCTAACCTGGCTCCACCTCAGCGCCTAGCTCTCTTGCCTTTGAGTGAGGACCAGCCAAGAATGAGCTCAGCTGGAGAGAACGTGCAGGGAGGTTGGGAGCCAGGAAGCCAGAGGCAGAACAAACTCTCCCTCCCGAGGTGATGGGCTCCACAGCTGTCCCAGGCCTCAGAGCCCTGCAGTGCCAGTCAGGAGGCTGGCTCTGCCCCATCTCCTCCTCTACACTCCTGGCAAGGGGTCTTTTTGTTGTTATTCCTCCTCCTTCTCTCCTGATTCCAGGCCCAGTGTTTGCTTGTCTTGCAGCCAAAGATAAACTCCAGGCATTCAGAGGGTTACTCTAAATATCGGAATAGAGCACTGCCTAGGGAAAGGAATAATTTGTCTCAGGAATTGCTTTCCTGTTTGCTTTTTCCTTCTTAGCTCATTCTGACTAAGCAACGCAGTGCACATGGATTCAAAGAATCTCAGATTGGAAAAGTATCATGAAATGCACTGAAGCTAACCCCATTTCATC
This sequence comes from Lipotes vexillifer, assembly GCF_000442215.2. Classification (NCBI taxonomy): domain Eukaryota; kingdom Metazoa; phylum Chordata; class Mammalia; order Artiodactyla; family Lipotidae; genus Lipotes; species Lipotes vexillifer. Next base: position 1,320,415 of record NW_006792921.1, on the reverse strand, counting down.
CTTGGACCCCATATTCACACCATTCTATACCTATCTTCCCTCCCTTGACATCAAATTTGCTGTTTCCCTAAGAAGTGCCCACATTTTCAGACAGTGCTATTAGAATCATCTTCTTCTACTGAATTCACTGAAGACATCTGAAAAGAAAAAAAGCCAAATTTGTGGGTGTGTATGCTGTGGACAGGAACTTTCTCCATTTCTGGTGTTTGTGTTCAAATCAAGAAATCATACAGGGCTTCCCTGGTGGCTCAGTGGTTGAGAGTCCGCCTGCCAATGCAGGGGACACAGGTTCGTGCCCCGGTCCGGGAAGATCCCACATGCCACGGAGCGGCTGGGCCCGTGAGCCATGGCCGCTGAGCCTGTGCGTCCGGAGCCTGTGCTCCGCAACGGGAGAGACCACAATAGTGAGAGGCCCGCATACC
>NW_006792921.1:1287214-1319767 GCF_000442215.2 Lipotes vexillifer | reverse complement strand
AAAAAAAAAAAAAAAAAAAAAAAAAAAAAACCATACAGCTTGGGAAGTCTTCCTTCAATTTATGGTATGTTAAAAAAAGATTAGGAAGACATTGGGATTTACCCCTTTAGAGGATCAGGACTGAAAACAAAATGCTAAAGGACACTGTTGAGTTTTAGAGTCGTGCTCATTTTCAAAGAGTCCAGCAGAGACAGTGGAAGACAAAGAGGTTACTTACTGCCTTCTGGAGAGGTCATTTGATCTAGCAAATACCATATTCCACTCCAGCTCAGTAATGAGCCTTGTGCGTTCAGTGGCTTATTAAATGCAAAACATGTAGTCTTTACTGAATAATAAATAAAAGCAAACAACCCCTGAATCTGACTAGGGAGAGAGAGGAGAGACAGTGAACATGGGACACAAGCTAAAGGTAAAACATGGTGCAAAGCCAGAGGTGTCTGTTGGCTATCCAAACCTGGGGCTCCACAAAAGGTGACCTCAAGACAGGCTGAGCAAAAGGGCTCAGAGGGGCACACTGGGGGTGTACTTGGAAGTCAAACCACACTTGCAAGATAAGGATGAACATGATTTGTTATTGGCTGCAAATAATTGGATCTCTACTACACTGAGAGTGAATGTAGAATTGGGACAGTCTCTGCTGCCCAGGCGTTCAACATGCCAATTAGAAAACCAGGGGCAGGGACAGCATCCGAAGGTGCCGCGTAGCTTTATGAATGTTCCTGTCTCTGGACAGACACTTTTGGGCCTTGGTGAGGACATAATGGATGGTGACTGAGCTTCATGCCCTCCTCAGCACAGGAGGTGATGCCCACAAAGCCAAGGACCAGGAGGAGCACATAGGGGTTGGGGAACGGACATTTTCCTTCTGTTCTTAAACCATTCAGCGAACAGCTGGGTACTGAGAAAATGAGCAGGTGATTTCAGATTTATGAAGCTGCATCCTGACACCCTAGGAAGAGCCTTTGCGGACAGAAGGTGGGAGGCTGACAGAGATAGGTAGATGTGGGCACCTGAACCCAAAGCACTAGCTCTGATTACATATGGACCCTTGAACCAGCTGCTAGAAAGGGCTGCCATGGTGCCAGTAAACTGTCCCTCTCTCAGCAGGAGAAGCCAGGTAAGGACCACCATTTGTTGAAGATTTCTGTTGAATAAGTAAATTCTTGAATTGAGAATGTAATTTAAAATTTCTGCTGGCAGTGTTTCCACTGGTGGTAGGGTCTCCAAATCATCCCCCACCATTCCCTTCCTGTGTCAGTGAGAACAAAGATGGGAAGAACAAAAGGTAGGAGATGTGCAAAAATTGTCACACTGAGAAAGCCACATCATATTAATTTTATAACAATTCCAGTATTTGCAAAGGAGTGTGGAACATTAAACTAGCTAAGTGGCATAAGTGTTACTGTTCACAGATATTTCCTGCTCCTCCCTGAGAGGACTGTATTTTCTTACCCATTGATATTAAACTTGGGCAAATGACGTGCTTTCCAAAATAAAATGAAAGCAGAAATGATGTGTGTTATGTGTCACTCCATGCAAAAGCTTAAGGGTCAGTTTAAGATCTGCCTCTTTTCTCTCTGAAAGGAGATTGTTCCAGAGGCTGCTCCTTCACTATGGGTCCCTGGAATGGAGGTGATGTGAAGCACAGATGGATCTGATCTGGAATGGACATGCAGCCTGAATGAGAATTAAACTTTTGATATTATAAGCCAACTGAAATTTGAGGATCTTTTGTTCTAGCAGCATAACCTGGCCTATACTAATTAATACAAAGTACCCTTAAAGGATAAACATCAACTTTGTTCTTGATATGTAATATGTGTATATTAATTTAAAAGGTTGGTAAGAACTACAGCAAAATAATAGTGATTATTTCCTGGGTTGGAGATTATGATCTTTTTCTACTTTATGCTTTTCTGTAATTCCTAAATGTTCTACAGTTAACAAATATTGCATTTATTATTAAGAAAAACATAAATATTATGTTCTTTAAAAGGCAAGGTATCAATCCATGCCCAGGTGGAAAGTTCTACTGTGAGTCTCACCACTCACCCTAAAGTATGGGAATTTGGGTGACAAGTGTAGCATCTTTAAAAGTATCCCTAAGATCTGCATCATTAACCCCAGCCGACCTCCTGTACCCTTTCATCCTTGCTTCCCCTCAGCCCATAGTCCTCAGCACATATTCCTCCAAGCTGGGACTTGACTACAGTGTCCTGAAGTCCCCATCTGCAGTGTGGTGGTACACAAAGCTAACAATCACTTAGCACAGAAGAACCTCCATCCTTCTTGGGAGCTCTGCGGACATGTCCTTTTCTTGTTTCTCATTTATGACCATAGAATCAAGGAACTTTTTTTCTAAGCCCTATTCCCTCACTATCAAATGCAAAAAAAAATGTCTAACTGTGAGTATGGGTATAGAGATTCCTGCAGATTTATCAGGAAATTAATAGTGTATCCCAGAATTAAAACACCTTTGTACCCCTACTTGAAAAGCCCAAGAATGAGGCCATGACCTTCTAATTTTGGTGGGTATTCTGATTCACCCTGATTCCATTTTAAAATCCCTAAAAATTATGCCAGTTATGTTATTAAATTCCTTCATGACTTAAGCAGGATAAGAAACACTATGTGCTATAACAAACAATCCAAAAACCTTGGTAACTTATCACTATCACCGTAACCTTGGTAACTTCCTAACTTATATTACAGGCTGATGTGGGTCAAGAGGCTCTTCTGGGTGGCTTTTCTTAAAGCAATGACCCAAAAACCAGATTCCTTTTATCTTGAGATACTATCTTTTTCAACAATAGCACTATGGTCGCCATAAGAGGGGAAAATATTAAGTGATCATACAGGGACTTTTATGCAATACCTGGAAGTGAGATACATCATTTCAGCCCACATTCTCTTGTTTAGAAAACAATTAGATGCACCAACCAAACTGAAAAGGAAACTGGGAAGTGGAATCTTCTCTGTGCTCAAGAAAAAATAAATAAGATTGGTAAGCATACAGCAGGTCCCTGACTCAGTTTTATGTTCTAGTCATCAAATATCCATTTTATTCTTTCTCCAACACACAGAACTTGCTCACTTCTCCCAAGAGGGGCAATTCAAAGTTCTATCCACTTGTGGAGTCCAAAGCACGAGTCTCAGATCTTTGGGAGAAGTGCAGACTTCTCCATGGAGTGACACATAACACACATCATTTCTGCTTTCATTTTATTTTGGAAAGCACGTCATTTGCCCAAGTTTAATATCAATGGGTAAGAAAATACAATCCTCTCAGGGAGGAGCAGGAAATATCTGTGAACACTAACACTTATGCCACTTAGCTAGTTTAATGTTCCACACTCCTTTGCAAATACTGGAATTGTTATAAAATTAATATGATGTGGCTTTCTCAGTGTGACAATTTTTGCACATCTCCTACCTTTTGTTCTTCCCGTCTTTGTTCTCACTGACACAGGAAGGAAGACCAGCTATGGTTAGGGTCCACTTGGAGTAATTTAAATACAGTAAATTCAAGACAGGATAGGGAATAGAAATGTATGATCACTAGAGCTTTTTTGACAGTTCTGTCTTTTTGCCCATTTTCCAACTGAGATTCCATGTCTTTCTTTTCACTATACAGTAACCTTATTTATTGGAGCCACTGCAAAGGCCAGATCATGAAATGTGCCACAGAGAGCTAAGGCAGAAGTAGCCCATTGCAGTAACATCAGGGAACTCAGGAATGTCTATAGTTTTATTATTCTCTTAGTCTGTTTGGGATGCTATAACAAAAACACTGTGAGCTAGATGGCTTATAAACAACAGAAATTTATCTCTCAGTTATGGAGGCTGGGAAGTCCAAGATCAAAGTGCCAGAAGATTTGGTGTCTTGAGAACCTGCTTCCTGCTTCCTAGATAGTCATCTTTTCACTGTGTCCTCACATGGCAGAAGTGACAAGGGAGTTCTCTGTGGTCTCTTTTGTAAGGGCACTAATTGCACTCATGAGGGCTCTACCCTTATGACCTAAGCACTTTCCAAAAACTACAGCTACAAATACCAACATATTAGGGATTAGTTTCAACATAGGAATCTGGGTGTGGGGGACACAAACATCCAATCTATAGCAGCCATGTCCTGAGGACCATGAGTTTCTACTGGCTGTGACATGCCCCCCTGAATCTCTGGAGCCTGGGATAACCCTGCACTTGGCCCTCAAGCTCTCTCATTTCTTTCTGAGGTCACCATGTGGTCACAGATCTGCAAAGCACCAGAAGCAGTGTGGCTCTTTTGTTTAACCATGATTCTCAATGTGCCTCTAGATCCTCTGCTTCCTCAAAGATCAGCTCAAACCCCACATCTTGTCTGATTCTGTCCCTGACCACCAAAACCATGGTGCCTTCTCCTCTGACCTTACTGCCTCTGTGACTTGGGAGTTGTTAAGGGCTGCTAGTGTTAACTCGTTCTAGGTATAGATCCTCTCCTCTCAGGAGAAGAAAATGAAAAGCTCACAGACTTTAATGTCATAGCATATCAGGATTTGAATCTAGGTTATGCCCTTTTCTAGCTGATGACTCTCATGTCACCATGAACCTCGGTTTTCTCATATGTAAAAGGGAGATGATGATACCAATACCTCCTAAGAAGCATTAACATAATGCTTAGCATGTAGTAGCTGCTCAATAAATACAAGTTACCTTCTTCTCCTTCCCCCTTTCCCTGACAAATTCCATGTATTTGTACCCAGGGCACTTTTTACCCCATAGACAGTTGTTAATTCTTTGTTGCTGATAAATGATTCTGATAACAGTATATCTGAAGCAGAGCTGAGGAAGGCTTGTGGTAACAGAAGATAAATATACAACTCCATCTTTTTCATCCTCTTTTGAGATCTTTACAGTGGAAGATCCCATGGGCTCCCTCTGGTAGGATTCCTGATTGAACAACCATAGAAAATGTTGCAGAAGTCGTGTATTTTTCAAGACCTCTATCTGAGTCAGCCTACACTTAAGGGGAATTGGTAACCTGATCATTATCAGTGAATATAAGTGTAGACAAACCACAAGTGAGTGCAGGTTTTTTATTTTGGGTTATCTACAATACTACTTCAAACTTCCAAATCTCTGTTCTTTTTCTATTATGTTGGTGAAATATAGCAGTGAGTTTTTTTCAGCACCTTGATAAAATAAGAGCATGACTCAGAATTACAATCACCTCTGGGAAAAAAGCTACCAATCCAGGACACCAGTGCCCCATGAATGTCTCGAGATGTCTCTGAACAAAGTTGTTCAATTATCAAATAAGGCTGGTAAAATTTTTGCCCACAGGCTTCCTCTGATAGTATTCCTGATTGAACAATCATAGAAACCACATATTTTTAAGAGCTCTCAGACTCGGTCTACCCTTAACTCCTGGGATTCTTAGTATTCATGTTTAATTTAGTTTTACACAGAGTTGGTTGTTTTGTTGTTTTGGGGTTGTTCCAGAAGAGCTATTAACACATGTAGACATTGGTGTCCATTGGAACACAATTTGAGAGAAGTTGATCTTGCCCAAACCCCTCATTTTAGAGGTGGAGTCACTGAGACCCAGAGATGTAGTCTATCTAGTGAGAGAAAATCTGAGTTCCAGATCTTCAGTGCTCCTCCTCCTTTCCTGCAGGCTTCTTGCGGCAAGATGTGGATCTTGCCAGAACCTCCTCCTTTCCTCTGTGACTTTTATGTTGTATTATTTTCTTTGTGCATGTGCAGCATGCACACACCACAAATCAGAAGAACATACTCTTGTGGCTCTCTCATTCTTAAGTGGACAGTAATGTAGGCATTAATTCCACAGAACTAGAAACAGACAATAACATGTGAGGGGTGTTGTAAAGGCAGTATGATCAGAGGACGGTATGCCTGATTCCACTCAGGAGCTGGGTTGTGATCATTCACTCCTTCCTCATTCATTTATCCCACAAATGTGTCCGGAATGCCTGCTGTGCCAGAAACTGTGCTAGGCACTGTGGATACAAGGTTCAATAAGACACAATCCCTGCCTTCAAACTGCTTACATTCTAGTATGAGAAACAGGCCTGCAAGAGATGAATGTAATGAAGTTATGCAGCTGCTGTGAGAGACGCTGATTTCTATGTGAGCCACAGAAAATCAGGGAAAAGTGTTTCAGGCAATGGCATTTTGAGCACCTGCAAGGAGTCACATATTGATTATTTCCCACAGCGTTGGCAATCTTGCCTTAAGAGCTGGAAGCGTCTCAAGTTTCAATTGTTCAAATTAATCAGATCAGCAGCACAGATCATACAAAACAGGGGCTAAGGAAATGCCAGCTCTCTGCTTTCGTGCATATCATGTGTCGTATGAATAACCACCTCCTCATCCCACCCCACACCCCAGACGGCACCCCACCCCCAACAGCAGCTTGCCTTGCTAATGGTGTTTTCTCAAAGCAAGTGCTAACATTGGTTTATATCCCTTGAGCACACACCAGCTGGATAGTAGGAGGAAGCCAGTTCAGCATTAAAAATTGACCGCAGATAATTTAGAGGGCAGACAAGCCACAGGCAGATAGATAACAGAGTGGAGTCCATCGTTATTTACAACCTGTGAGGAACTGTCCCCACCCATCCTGTAGCGCCATCTCCTGTCTCTGATGAGGTTGTAGTCTTGTTACAGGTCTTAATAGACCCATTTTATGAATATATCAGTAGGAGCATAAACAAGGTCACGTGAAATTTACAGGACGTTAATGAGACTTATGTAAATTTAGACCTATGTAAATTTTAAATGGAATGCAGTTATTAGATCATTTGCAAGTGAATAAAACCTGAAATTTGCTTTTCATTTTGCAAATCATCTCACCAGCAACTGCCCACTGTAAGCGCTCTCCAAAGCCCATAGAGCTACAGACCTACAAAGGATGTTTCACAGAATAGCTGAATCAAATTAAAGTGCCCTTTACTTTTGCTGTAGAAGTTCTGACAAATAAAATGGAAGATGCTGTTGCCATTTTCATCGCCTAAAACAAATCTTTGCTGGGGAGAAAAAGAGGAGAAAGAAACTTAAATGTCAACGGCTGACACTGTCATTCCCTACCACTCAGTAAATAAACATAATGTCTATTGGTTGTCATGGAAACATTCCTCCTGATTCCGAGCATCAAAGCTTAACGACAAAGACACCCTGATATTTGCAACTGGGTGCAAACAACTCTTTTGGCATTTCTCACAAGCTCACCAGCACAAGAGCCATTTTTCCTGTTTGTTTTCTTTCTTAGGCGTGAATTCATTTGCTTTGGAAAAAGAGACATGTATCTTAGAAACCTATCAAAAATACTTGAATACAGCTACCTTGCCAATCTCAGTTTCCCCTCCCCGCCTTTTAACATTTGCCTGAGAAGAATTTAAATGGCATATTTAGTCACTACATATTGTTCTTCCTGTACTCAATGCTGCACAAAAGGGATTGATTTAAATCATTTACAGTAACCGCGTGTGGGGGAGGAGGGTCCAGTTTTCAGCACCAAGTGTTCCTGGATCCATAATAAACAACCACAAATACAGACAACAAATGTGTGTGCTTGTATTTGTCTCTTCTTGGGTAAAGAATCATTCTTTAGTAAAGTCTCATTGCATACTTGCAGCATTCAACAAGAAAGCAGCTTAGATATGTGAGCAGAGATCTCCATCCACCTCCCTGGTAACCGTTGGCTACAAAAATCCAAGAATGTCCTATTACAAAAGAATCATTCTTTAGTAAAGTCTCATTGCATACTTGCAGCATTCAACAAGAAAGCAGCTTAGATATGTGAGCAGAGATCTCCATCCACCTCCCTGGTAACCGTTGGCTACAAAAATCCAAGAATGTTCCTATTACAATTTTTTTTAATCCTGGAATTTATAACCCCTCACAAAGCAGGAATGGACCAGGTGTAAAGGTTACAGCTGAGAGCCACTAAAGCTTTGGGGGCAACCATTGTTAATAATGATCAGCTGAAAGCAGAACACAGTCAAACATTTTAGCATTTCTAAAGCCCTAGAGCCTCTGACAAGCTAGCCATAAATCAGGGGGTATTTAAATTCCTGATTTTCTGGCATTTTTCAAGCTATAAATCTCACACATTCCTAAAACCACGTTGTCCAATAACCAGAGCTGAGGGCCAGAGTGGGTTCCAACTGAATGCAGCTTAAGTAGAACTGGAGTGAGGACTCCTGCTTCCCTCCTAGTCTTAAAACAATTCTTTCTGAAAGACAGTTAAAGATTTTTTTAAAGCCTTCTGAAGTGAGGCCGAGAGGGGATTGCATTTATCCCAGCACTCTACCAGGCTTTTCTCAACTTTGGATGAAGCCATCTCTGGATTTTTCTAGATGATCCCATTAAACCGTGTCTACATATGAGAAATGGTTTGGATAGTCAGAGGTAAGGAAGTGATTGAAAAGGGGAAGCCAAATGGTCCATACATAAATGAAGCTGATTCATAGTTAAACTGGGCTCCAGGACCACTTGTATTAGGAACTTAGATTCATCTGCCATGTTGAGATCCACATTCTCCAGCCCCACTGAGATGTACAGAATCAAAACTCTCAGGGGAGAGGACTGAAGCAGCATAGCAGATGTCACCAGCTGATCCTTTTTGTTTGGAAAACCATTTACTAAACCTTAGTCTCAAAAAGTAGAGCCCAGGAGTCTGCACTTTTAACCACCGGCCAGGCACAAGCATGAACCCATAAGTGTTTGCTATGTTAAATTGAATGTATCTATTAACCAAGATACATTCAATCTATATTTCTTCCAAGAAAAACTCATTGTGCTCTCTCACTCTTCCATTTATTTTTAATTGTTTTTCAGATAGATTCTTCCCCCACATTGCCATGTTCTCTCTCCCTTCTGAGGAGCTCTTTGAAGAGGTTTTATCTCTTCAGAACTTTGCAGAAGGGGGGCTTTTGCTCATCCTGAAGGCAGTGATGTCCCCGGAACCCAGAAGACCTCTGTGACCTTGACTAAGTCCTACTTCTCTGAGCACCAGTTTCCTTATCATTTGAGTTCCTCAAACTCCAAGTATACTGCCACGTGGTAAACTCGAGATTCTCTAACACTAGCTAGTAAAGAAATGAGGAAGTAAAAGAAGGAGAAAAGGAAAAGAGAAAAGGCTATAAAATATTTTTGGCCAGTTAAAATTCTTTTCCAGCAGTTGGGAAAAATGGAATTAGAAGGCCTTCTTACTGTAGTACTTTTTATTTTATAACATCTTTTCTCCCTAAAGCTGGAAAGAGTCTTTACCATGAATACCCCCAGTGGGCTTGCTGTGAGCAGTATGATTCCAGGGGAGCCTGTATTGTAAAGGTCAGGAGAGGAGGTGGTCCCAAGTGTAGTAAGGGTCATTGAACTGTTGAGGGACTTTTATCCACTTCTTTACTCTTGAATATACTAGCCTAAACATGTTTGTGTAGGTTCTTGCCTTTTTGTCCATTTTGCAGATACTGTAGAAAGGAGGGAATTGAAAAGCTTAACATCCTGTTTTGTTTTCGCTCTATATTTCTAAATTCCATAAAGAATAGAAAAAGGAGAAGGAATAGAGACCTGGGAGGAAGTCTGCACCACTGGAGCAAAGAAGAGGAATGAAACAGTTGGCACACATAGCAGGTAGTAGGAGTGTGTCGACCACCCCCATCAGTTCCCTCTACCATGCAGGCTTCCAGGGATTCTCAGAGACTCCTCTCTGGCCTGCCAAAGTGTGGGCACAGTCTTGTTTCCTCTCAGTCCTGGGAGGGCAGCGTCTGATTTTTCCCAAGGAGTTTTTCTAGCAAACAAAGGAAAAATGAGACCAATTTTCCATAAACACGTAGCAGCCTGAGAGATCCTTAAGTCCAGGTCTGCTCAGCTGACTTTAACTCACTTCTAAACAAGTTTGGTTTTTCGGGCACAGATCTTGGAGAACCAGTCCCAGAATCTTCTCCTCACCCTCTCCTGCCTGAACTGGGTGCTAAACAAACGTGCTCCCTCTCTTAGCTAGAAGTCGAGTTGAGTTTGCCCTACTTCTAGGCCTGATAGGGGTCCTAATGCTTTTCCGAACATCATTTCCCATGCCTTCCTGTAGGGAGATGTGGGTAGAAGAGGGCTTTGGAGAAAAGAGGTCAGTGTTCAAGTTCCCAGTTGTCACTGACAGTCTGTATGACCTTGTACAAGCTACTTACCTCTTATTTATCTCTCAATTTCCTCTTGTTAAAATGAGGTAACAGTGCTGACTTCATGGACTGCTGACAAGATAAAAAGAAATGCAAACACCTAGGATAGACTTTCTCCTTAATCACAGGGCACAAGTGCCCAGATCCACCTATCACCCTGGTTCCTCAGCATGTATTTGTTCTCCCTTCTCTCCCCTCTGGGGGTCCTGTCCTGATCCATGACTTTAGCATGAAGAACACACCAACAGTGAATAGAAGGAAGAACAGAGCAGAGTCAGGTGTCTAGCTACGGGTTAATAAGTCAAAATGAGAAGAAACGGGGACCTAAACTAGATGATGGCATTGAAAATGCAGGGTGAATGTGGAAAACTTGATGGAGGCAGGATCTAACTGGATGTGCATGAGGAAAGCAGTAGAAGGGAGGATCAGTCATGGCAGGAAGGGAACAGCAAAGCATGTGGAACCAAGAGACCTGGTTTCAAGGTTTCTTTTCTGTCATTAACTAATTTTATAAACTCTGGGAAGCCATTTTACCTCTGAGTCTTGTCCTTTGTAAAACGAGGCTGGAAATACCTACAAATTAAATGAAAAAATGTATAAAATACCTGAAGCACGATGGAATGGACCATTATTCAATAACGGTCACTTTAATGCTAGCTATCACCTCAAAGCCACTTATCTTTCTTGTGCCGCTTTCTTCATTTGTAAAGGGTGGGCCTAGGTGAACCGTACAGGCCCTTCCAGCTCTAATGTATTCTGAATCTATCAGGAAGTGATGAGTTTGCTTTGTACATGTTGAGTGCGGGCTGGTATTCCTGTGGAAAGTTTCCTGGTCAAGTTGCTAACACAGATCAAAACTTCTAGAGTAGTAGTTTTCCAAAGGGTCACTACAGCCCCTAGACAGTATTGTGGAAATTTGTGGGCATTTTTGGTTGTCAACATGATGGGAAGGCACTACTGACATTGGAGGACAGGAACCAGAGATATCATGACATGTGCGGTGTGTGCAGTACAAACACAACAATGAATTGGCCTGTGTGACTTTCACATGCCCCCCTCAGAAATCCAACTAGGACATTGGTTCTCAAAGTATGACCAGGGACCCCTGAGACCCTATCAAGGATAGTCAAGGTCAAAACCATTTTCACAGTAATACCATCATGTTATTTGACTGTTTTACTGAGTTGACACTTGCAATGATGAGACAAAAGTGGGTAAAAATGTTGGTGCCTTGCACAAATCAAGGCAGTAGCACCAAACTGTACCATACTAGTGGCCACTGCATTCTTCATTACCATGCACTCGCAGTTAAACCAACAAAAACAAAACCCTCCATTTTCACTTAAGAATGTCCTTGATGAAGCAATAAAATTTATTAACTTCATTAAATCTCAACCCTTGAATACACACTTTTTAATATTCTGTCTGACAAAATGCTACATATCAAAATACAAATTTGAGTTGCAAGCTGAATCAGCCATGTTTTTCAAGGAACATCATTTTTACTAGGAAAAACAACAGGCAGACAAACTATGATTACTATTCAGGTGAGTATCTTTGCAGACTACTTTCTCAAAAATGAACACTTTTTTTCATTTCCAAGAAAACAACTAAAAAGTACATGTTGCCAATGATAAAATTTAAGCATTCAAGCAAGAACTGGAAGGAAAATTTGCACCTACCACCATGAGCTTGACAGCCTCTCAAGACTTAAAGTCCTTTCTGATGAGATTAGTGGCAATATTAGTTAATGTGATTTATTGACTTTATATGATGAAATATGTCAACATTTGGAAGATCTTTATAACTCAGTGATCCAATACTTTACAAATAACCAATGTATGATGTTACAAAATCATACATGGTAAAAGGTCCATTCACAGAGCAAGCTAGAACAATGGATTTTAATGTAACAGAGTACCATGGTATTCATTGATATGATTTCAGATTCCACATTCCAACAAGCCTTTAAGAAACTATCAACTGTTGAGTTTTGCATCTTATAAAAGAAGAATATCCACAATTACCTGCAAAGTCTATTGTAACACTCCTACTTTTTCCAACTACATATCTGTATAAGCCTGGATTTTCTGCAAACACGTAAAACAAAATACCATATTGCAGCAGACTGAATATGGAAGTAGATGGGAGAATCTAGCTGTCTTTGATTAAGCCAGACATTACAGAGATTTGCAAATCTGTCAAACAATGCCACTCTTCTCACCAAATTATCTTTTGTTTTGGAAGATGTAGTTATTTTTAACAAAAATGTTATTTATGTTAACATGTAATGAGATTGTTATTTTTAAATAGTAAATAAATATTGTTAAAATTTCTCAGTTTTAATTTCTAATACAGTTAATATCAATAGATACAACCCACATTAACAAATGCTTTTGGGGTTCCCAATAATTTTACGAGTATAAAGGGGTTCTGAGACCAAAAATTTGAGAACCACAGATGTAGGAAAAATTCAATTTTCTAAGCCTAGACTCTGACTCTATTTTATACATAAATGCAAAGTACTTTTATGTCTCCTAATGTATACCAACTTCCGGGAACACAACTACCATGTAAGCCAATGGTAGACTGTATGTTGCTTTGTTTAAAATTTCACCAACAACTGTTGACCATTTCACAAAGTCATACCACCAATGGCAACACTAGGCATAATATGAGAGTTGCCAATATAGTACACCTGCATTTCCTGGCTTTGTAGTTCTGTCATCCCTGAGATTTTTTTGGTAAGGTGCTAACATCTGACACTTCACTTTGTCTTCTGGTGTAGTTGTGCCCAAGGATTTATACACTGAAATACACACTGTATTGTTACTTTATTTTTTATACTACAGTTAAGGCATTTTCTTTTTTAAATTATGTATATAGGTAATTTATATTATTTATGAGTTTCACTATAATAAAAGGGACATTACAAAATTTTTGTTATGAAAGGGGCATTGGGTCTGACATGGTTAAGAATCACTCCTCTAAGAGGTAAAGGCTGACGTGAGAGATTTGTGATTTATCTACATGGAGATGATAGCTGAAACCACAGGGAGGAGTCAGCTTATGAGATGTCTGGTTCAGAGTGCCGTGTCTTTAAAAGTGATGGAGGAATAACCACTGGCTAGAGGATATCACACAAGAACACTGCTCATCAAAGTTTGTCCAAAGTTCCCCAGTACATTGCTACTCCCTTATCTATCTCAGATTCTAAGCTCACATTTTCCCACCAACTCCGGTGCATATGCTTTTCCTCTTTGGACTTTTCAGCTTGCTTGAATCAATAGATATTGCAGCCCACCTCCAAAACCCATTCTTCTAGCCACATTTTCTTGGACACTGGACCTCAGCCTGATCTGGTATGTTGTTCTACTCCTGCTGGACTTTAACTCCAGAAAGCCATCTTGATATCTGACCACAGAAAGGACAGAGATCAAAGAGGGCAAGTATAAAAAGAGGAAATGTGAAAAATGACCTTCTTTGATAAGACAGGAGGTTAAGAGGCTAAGCTCCTGCTACCTAGGGCCTCCCAGTCTCAGCTAAGCCTTTGTTCTCTCCCTCCCATGAATTCTGAAATTCATTCAATTTTACTTTTTTGTAAAATAGCAAAATGTCTCACTTTCTTAGCCCATGATTAAAATCTAGTTGTTTATTTGTAGGGCCATGTGTTGCTGAAGACTCTCCTTTAAAAAATTATAATAGTTGCTTCTTCAGATGATTTTCTTCTATCTGCCAGAAGATGTCATTTTGGGATAAGGCCATTCAAACATACTCAAATCTGAGCAATAACTCAACTAAAATGAGGTCACTGTAAATGACTACCACAATGGGGGGAAAACCTGTTAAATTAAATCCAGAGTAAGTACCAACACATCATGTACTGAGAGTTACATGTGTCAAATGAAGGAGTGTTATGAGGATTAATGAGTCCGTTATTAAAAAACGCTTTGAGATTCTTAAGATGAATGGCATTGTTGAAAGTGGGGGTAGGGCTGGCATTTACAGGTTGTAGTTAAATCAAAGACTTGTTACAGACTCTGGGGAAATACAGAGAAAGCAATGGAAGAACTTAAAATGTATATTTTTATTTACTTGTATTTTACACTACATTTAGCAATCCAAATATTTAATTCAGCAAAATGTGTAGGCAGATGCCAGTGTCTACTTTAAAGTTCTACAGAGAGTAATGTAAGCTCATCTGAGAATCTCAGCATGGTGTTGTAGTCCATGAAAGAAACACTGGGGCGATAGCAAGAACCAATTCAGAACAAATTTATTCTTATTCCCCACAATGGTTTGTGTAGTTGGCAGATGTCAAAGATGGAGAATATCAAGGAATTTTCTGTTGGGTAAAGTACAGGTCTAGCCAGAGGCAGTAACATGATTCTAGCCTGTCTCCCTATAATGCTTGATGTTGTCATAGATACTGGGAAGTATAGTCAATTGTCTGGTTGTTTCTAAATGCCTGCAGGCCTCAGATGGGCTTTCAGATGACTGAATTTTTCGTTTCATTTTCACCTGCAGATTTATGCATCATAAAATGGGCAACTGAGATCATCCTATTCTTTGAGATCTGTATAAAATCATCCCAAGTTTCCTATCACATCTCTTGCAAAGTCTAACACCCTCCATAGCTCTCTGTGACTTCCTGGGGGCTGTTCTTCGTGGTCTCCTTTGACCATGGGCTCCTCTGCAGCTGAATCCTCTCTCACAGTCTCCTGCTGCTGTGTGGCACTCCCATCCTCACCAGTCCAGCCATGGAGCCCAGGTCTTCTCCTGGACTCCCCCAAAGCCTGCTAACATAAAGCCTTTGCTGTGCAGCAGCACATTTTACTGAACACTTGGGGAGCAAATGGCATTTAATTCAAACAAAACAAAACAATTTAAATTACAGTAACAGGTATTCCTGTTCTCAAGAGTCCCCCAATCACCCCAAGGACCAAGAACTGCTCATAGGCCAATTTTCCTTTTCAGTCTCTAGCAATGCCTAAGTTCCAGGATGCCACCATCCCCTCCCACATCGCCTTCTCCGCTACTCTTTCCAACTTCCAAATTCCTATTCATTTTCTATGTAGAGATGTTTAGCTATTTCTTTGTGATCTCCTTCCACTTCATACCCTCAGAACATTGTGTTCCATTCTGGGTGCAGGTTATGGCTTCTTCCGGAAAGGAATGAAAATAATTCTTTTCCCAAGAGGATTCTGCTGCCTTCCATATGGAAGCCACACTGCAACTACTTAGGGCCTCTGGAGGGAGCCCCAGGCACCAACTGTGCTGCCCTCCCCCGACTTCCTGGTGAGGACCTTCTCCTTCCACCAACCCACTTGACCCTGGTCCCAGCAGAAATGACACCATCCACACTGAACTCCATCCAGATTACACTGCATGAACCTCTCCTTCACATTAACACACTTACGATGTTAAATGCTTCAACAGTACAAGAGGTATCTCACAGCAGGAAATTACAGATTCCAGTATGAAATACCACTCTGCCTGCTCTGAGAGGAAGAAGAGATCTCTAGACTGAGGATGTCAGAAGAATTGTTTATTTGAGTTTTGTTTTATCTTGTTTTTGGTCATGCGGCCCAGCTTGTGGGATCTCAGTTCCTCAACCAGGGATTGAACCTGAGCTCTCAGCAGTGAAAGCGCCAAGTCCTAACCACTGGACCGCCAGGGAATTCCCCCTATTTGGGTTTTTTTTTTTTTTTAAGTCATAATTTTTTACAATTACATTGAACTTATTATTTTGAATAGATAATGTATGTACACAGTATTGACTCCAAAAGGTACAAAAGGGTATGGAGTGAAAATTAGCTCTCCTTTCCTCCCTTGTCCCATAATTGCCCAGTCCCCCTTCCCAGAGGCAGCCACAGGGAACAGTTTTTTCTGCATCTTCCCAGAGATTTTCTGTGCACTTACAATCATAAATATGGGTTTATTTTTCCTTAAACAGCTTGCGTCCACCCTATATATTCCTCTGCCCTTCGTTTTTGTTTTCATTTAACAATATATCCTAGAGGTCATTCCTCATCAGAAGATACAGAGACTCCTCATTGTTTCTATTGGCTCCATCATTTCACATTGTCTGTAAACACCATAATATATTCAACCACTGATGGACGTTTACACTGTTTTTACTATCTTCCTGGTATGAACACTCCTGCAACGAATTCTTTTGGGAATATGGTATTTTAACTATGTGCAATATATCTATAGGGTAAATATTTTGGAGTGAAACTCTTAGGCTAAGTGGTATTACATTTTAATTTTATTAGATATTGCTCAACTGCCCTCTATAGAGATTCACTACTTTAGCTTCCTAGCAATGTGTTGAAGAGACAAGAATATATCTGCACTTTAAGAGATGGGTAAGAGTTGGAATGACATATAAAAGGGTGAGCAGAATTCTACTAAGGAGAAATGACTTGCTCCTGGTCTGTAAGCACCTCGAGAGCAACTGTGTTGTTCATCATCATACCATCCAGCCAGTGGAACAATGCCTGGCTATGTAAATATGTAGATACCTATTGATGGTGTGAATGGCATAGTAACAGTTTAGGGGGGGAACTAAACCTAGGCTGTCTGAGGGAGAGAGAGTAGATCAAATGACCTAGGGTGTTATGTATAATGGGGGAGAAATGGCCCCCCAAAAATGTAACTGCTTCTTTTTGTCTCACCTAAGAAATAACTGTGCTCTAGTCATTGCTGTAATCAGGATGAACAGAGAAAGTGTGGTGAATTCTACCATGAAAATTGTAGCCTTCTATGGGAAAATATTGATCATATCATTCTAGAAAGATCATTAACTTGCACTATTTTCTAAGCACTGGTCATTAGTTTGTCAATATGTAGCCATTGGATAAGGATGTGGTATGTCCAGACTGCTGGTCTTGGCTGCCCTTAAGGTCAGGCCAATTGCTGGAGCTGCCTCACTGGCCAGCAATCCAACCTGATCATCCCATGGGGAGAAATGATCGGATAAGTTTGTCTGTGGCCAGCCCATTTTGAATGTGTGGAACCAACTGAGGCCTATAAAGGGAATGGAATTCATGAATTCAGTTATTGGTTTAACAATCCAAGAAAATCAAGCAGCTATTATGAGGTAGGTAAATTCATGATTATACATCCATCCATACATACACACATACAGAAAGGTACAGATATACTTCATTAGATGCTACTAAGTGCCAGGCAGTGCTGCTATATTATTGCTAGACTTCACAACTCTAGCTTTAGGTATTACTGTCCCATTTTACAGACAAGGAAACAAGTCTTATATAAGTGAATTTGACGCTCCCATGGTCACTCAGCTAAGAAAGAGAGGAAATAGGAATTCCAATCTAAGTGTATGTGGCTCTAAACCCACATTTCTACTATACTGTCAGACTTGAATTGCAAGTATGAACTAATGCCATGGGTCATTCACCATTCATTGCCATTATCACACATCTTTCTTCAGACTGTCTCACTAAGTCAGTGAGATGGCAGCATTTATGACATGCAATTAAATCTCAGCCTCACTGACATGCAGGCCAACTCCTCTAAATAAAGTGCTACACCCTTCCCACAAAAAAATAGATTAAGCTTCAGATTTTGTAATGGCACATTTGTAGTGTATGACTTTTTTTTCCAGAACACATCTGATCACCCTGGGCATTAGGGATACTTCAGCATTTAGGCTCCACATTTATCACAGTGTGTTGCCTGAAATGCCTTTTTTGTTTTTTTTTTTTGTACCTGGCTCATTAGAGAGACCACTAGACATTTTAAAACAATTGAGTTTTGGGCATTAGGGATACTTCAGCATTTAGGCTCCACATTTATCACAGTGTGTTGCCTGAAATGCCTTTTTTGTTTTTTTTTTTTGTACCTGGCTCATTAGAGAGACCACTAGACATTTTAAAACCAAATTGAGTTTAAATACATTTCCTTGATGCATCTATTTTGTTAAATGTATCCCTCGAAACCAATATTAAAAGCCAATGCCATTAAGAGGGCATAAGGTAAGCTCATTTAGTTGACCAAATTGTATAACACAATGAATTAATATGGTAATACGCCTTTGGAGAACAGCAGCAGATAATAGAGGTGAACAGAGGAGCTCGAGCCCAGTTTTGGAAAAGCAAAAGCAATTCATCATCATGCTATAACAATATAGGAGAACATTTCTCATTTCCACGTGCCTGCCCCCATTCTGAAAACCTTTGGGTTGTACTTTTTCCAACAGCAACTCTGACCAGTACAACTTTGCTCACTCAACTGCTGCATTTTAGCTACCCAAAGAATTCTCTTATTTGTGTATTGAGACAGTGGTAAATAAGTGGAGATTCCAGTTATAAGTGAGAGGTGGAGGGGCATGAAGCTGTGAAAGCCAGGCCCTTGTCACCCTGCAGAACAACTAGCAAAATACTCTTAAATAGACAGAAGGCAAAGACAGGGAGCAGAAAAGAGCAGGTAGTACAGAAATACCATCAAGGTTCCAGCTGTCCTCCCCCTGGAATTAAGCATTAGCAATGATGTACTATGTAAATTGTCAGTCATTTCTTGGACTCAGTCCTTCTCTCAGTGGCTTGGATTCCTGTTTCTATCCTGCCTGAAAGAATCTAATTAAAGCTTACTGTGCCTGGTCAGCAAGAATGTATCCCCTAGCTGCTTAAAAAAAATAAAACTACATAAATGTTTTCCCTCAACTATAAAATTAGATATGCTCATTATAGAAAACATCAGAAAAAAACAGAAAAGCATAAAGGAGAAAATGAAAAATCATTTATAACCTCAATGCTCATAGATACTTCAGTGTATTTATTTCACATACTATTAAATAGTCTTCAAAAACAGAATTTAGTTGTACATAAAGTTATTTTTAAATATTTCTTAGGTTGAACATTTAGGTTTTCTTTTCTTTTTGATTACAAACAAAGCAATAAGCAATTTTGCATCAATCTTCACCCAGCTTTAGTTTCCTTTAGGAGTACATATTCCCAAAGTATAATTCCTGGGCCAGGGGTTGTGAATAATTTTAGAGCTCTTATGTTAAATCTACCAAACACTTTTCAATCTTCATCTTTCTTGACCTCTTGGCAACTTTCAACACATTGATAGCTACCCTTTTCCTGCAATCCTTTCTCCTTTGCTCCGTGGCACTGAGTTTCCCCAGTTCCCTCCTCCCTCTCTGGCTCTGATTCATAGTTCTTTCTGGGCCGCCTCCTCTGTCTAACCATCAGTGTTGAAGTCCCTTAGGTTTCCACCCTATGCCTTCTTCTCCTATGTATCCACCCTCTTTCTCTAAATGATCTCATCTACTCTTAGGGTTTCAGTTGAGGCTTCTAGCTCTAAAATTCCTGAAGTTTAAATATGTCCCAACCCCTTTTCAAGCTCTAGGATGTATATCCTAGACTCCCTGACTTCTCCCAGGTCATTAGGTCGCAGACATTTCAGACCCGTGATCTTACCGCACCAATCCTACACTTTCTGTTCCCTGTTTTATTAGAAAGATAAGTAATAGGATACGGTGCGTCATTTTCTTGTTTCTTGATTTTAATGGGAATGCCCCCTCTGTAGATCATTTTGCAGGATATTGCTTGTTGATCTGAGGTAGAAATTTTGACCATGTGAGACTGTACAAAGGAAGACCTTTCCTTCCTGGTATTTGGACCCTACCATTTGTCTGGTATTTGGACCCTACCATTTGTCTACAGTGTGCTAATCCTACCATGCAACCTGACCTCATGCTTTAGTCTTACCAACAATCTTTTGGTTGGGTTCTAAAACTGCCCAGCTCATAATGAATACTATAAAGTTGACAAAGGCCAAAATTGCACAGTAACATATACCAAAAATATTCAATAAAGGGCCCATTTTATTAAACACACACACCAAAAATCTAGTAAATTGAAGACAAGAAGTCTATAGAAAAATTTTAAACAAAATCAAATGCAACAAATGGTTATAGTGTACAAGGCAAGAATAGTGTGGATTCAAGTTGACCCTCAGAAATGTCCTCCTCAGAATTAGGGTCTGCAAAGTTTGACCCAGAAAAGTAGAACTGGAAAAAATAATGGCCACAAAAGAAAATTCATAAAGGCAGAAATTATTATTTGCAAGATTTGATATGGGCCAAAGTAGGGGAAAATCCACTAAAAAATGAATCAAATCTTTGTTGAGCTCAATGAAAATAATTTCAGAAAAATCAAAATGGAAGTGGGGGCTTCCCTGGTGGCACAGTGGTTGAGAGTCCGCCTGCCGATGCAGGGGACACGGGTTCGTGCCTCGGTCCGGGAGGATCCCACATGCCACGGAGCGGCTGGGCTCGTGAGCCATGGCCGCTGAGCCTGTGCGTCCGGAGCCTGTGCTCTGCAACGGGAGAGGCCACAACAGTGAGAGGCCTGCGCACCGCAAAAAAAAAAAAAAAAAGGAAAACATCTACTTCAGTTGTTTCCAAGCTGAGGCCGCAGCATCCTCAAAACTAAATGCAGACTGAATAAATAATAGATGTTCTACCATTTACTTTAACATGCCACTAAATTAGTTCTAGTGCTTTCTCATTCTGTAACTTTTCAATCAACAGATTCTAAAAGCCCAAAAATTATTCTGTGGGAGTGCATGACATCTTTTTAAGATTAAATGAAATCTTTAAAGCCAAAATTGATGCAGTCCGATCCCTTCATTTTACAGATGAGGAACAGGTTAAGTTCAGTGACTTACTGAGGGCCACTTATTGAATTAATAACAGAGCTGGATCTAAATAGTTGTACTCCTGCTTGCACACCAAAGGTTCTTTCTACTAGATTTCTTTCTAAGGAAGGTCAAACTGAAACATGGCTCTATGCCTTTAAATTTGCTTCTTCTGAGGTTTTTGTTTTGTTTTGTTTTGTTTTTTGGGGTGTATGTGTGTGTGTGTGTGTAATTAGTGGTAGCTAAGTCCAAATATCCTAGAGAAGCTGGAAAAATAAAACATCACACTGATCTTCAGTAAATAAGCATTATATGACAACCATACCTAATTTAAGTGAAATTTTATCATTGATATGAGAAAAGTGACTTTTTTCTTCCTAAGCCAACTTAAGACAATGAAAACAAAGCCTCCATGATTGTGACCTACTGTTCCCTCTTCCAGGCATATAGTCACCCTGGTAGAGTTTCCCAGCCTCTTTTGTGGCCAGGTGAATCTATGGGACTAATGTGATGAAGGACTTGCCAACAGGATGTAAACAGAAGTGATGTGTGCAATTTATGCCTTACTTGCTTAGAAGACAATTTCTTGCCTTGGATCTTTTCCTGTCTTTTCTCCTTCCCATTAGCTGAACTATGCCCACATCTGTAAGCCAGCTTTGAGTTAGTAGACAAAGTTAATGCCCCCACATGATGGCAGAACAAAAACAGGGCAGGCACTGAAGTCTCTGAGTGGCTGCATGGAGCATAACTGCCCATCAGCCCAGATCATGAAAGCTTTGGTCCACGTCACCCACTGTACTTTGGGGACTCCTGGTTACAGTCATTCTGCCTTTACTATAATTTACACTGTGAGCAAACATTTTTTTGCCCTTTGGGGGCATTAAGAAAGAAAACTAAGGTCATCACCTTGCCACATTGGCCAAGATATATTTAATTCTAGATTAGTCTGTACAGTGTCTGACTGAGGGGGAAAAATGCCAACTCTGTGTTTTGGGATCAAAAGTGTGGGTCTGGTTCATGTTAAAAAAGTAAGCCACAGATGTCTGACCCATATTTTAGGGATCTCTATCACCTAAAAAATAGTTTTTTAAAAAATCTCCTCCTGTTTTCATAATTCCTAGTGAAAGAATTATGTGAACAGGGAGAGAAATAAACATGAGAACTATGCTGTGCATTTCATTGAAAAAATATTTATACTTATGAAATCTTAATAGTAGAGCATTAATTTAAATCATATTTGACATTACTAAAATATTTTCATGTTGATCTTTTGAACTGCACTCCCATTCTCCCCTTTACACTAAGGGAGCTTTGTAATCGGTCTTCTGGCAAAGATGGGAGAAAGGGAATTCTAAGTCCTTTTCCCCTTTTGCCATATCCCTGAGCTCCCAACTTGACACTTTATCTGAACTCATATCCAGATGCAGCTAGATTGGGAGAGAAGGGCCTGTAAGTTTGGGTGCCTGGGTCCTCCTGAAAAATAGAGTGTTCCCTGGGGACACTCTTCCTACAGACACAAGAGCCTGAAAACAATGTTATCAATGTTCCTGCCAGCCACCCAATTGATGTCATCATGGAGCCCACACACAGAGAAGGGATGTTCACCTTCTCTTCCTCTCCTTCCCCATCCTGCAGAGCAAGACCCAGCCACCCTTGTCCAAGAAAGTACCACCCCCTCCCTGCTGGGCATCTCCAGGGAAAATGGATTCAATGAACCCTCTTATTCCTTTTTGGTTTTAAAATCTCATAATTCCATTATTTCTAATTGGAAGTTTCTTCTCTCCAATGGGAAAACCAAGTACTTTTTCCCCAGTCTGCTCTGTATACCTGAATCTCTCTCTTTCTCAGCCTGCTTACAACTCCCATTGTTCGCCCAAAGGACTGATGGTGGCTGACTACTCTCTTTAACATGAATGCATCTTTCTGTTCTTGTCTAACCATTCAAGTCAGGTAATTTCCAGTTCTTAAATTAGGGATTGGGCAATCTGAAACCCAATCTGTGTCATTTAAAAAAAAAATGTTGCAATAAATGTAACCCCAACCACCTCCTCCCAACATGTGAAAAAGAGACTAAATCAGGTTTGGTGCACTACATCCATCCAAGTCCAGAAACATGTAATAGAGTACCCTTCCAAACCACAGGGAAAGGATTTCTTAGCTCTTTCTCATTTTTTCTACTCTGATTCATGGATGTTCAGACTTTCCAATCACTGTCTAAAGGAACTGAAAGTTCTTCACAGAATATAACCTTCTCCTGCTGCTACTCCTAGCTCAGTACCCACCAATAATCCCCATTTCAGTGTTTTGAAGATTTGACAATATTGAAAAAAATTTTATAAAGGCTATGGCATTATAGATAATAAATATGTAATAGTGTGAAATATTCTTCTTGTTAACAATCTGTTTGTATTAATTTAAAGGTTGAATTGACCTACCATATCTTCAAAGAAACAGCAATTAAGGATACCATTAGTATTTTATTGCTTTGTAACAGTGAGCAGGGTCATGAAAAACTTTTTCCTCATTCAACTCTGCATTAAAACCATTCCTTATCTAGAGACAACATCTTTGACTGACTTTAATCAGAACAATCAGCCTCCAAAAATTTAATTATTGGCTTTTGCATAATACAACGAGCTGATACAACCTAAATCTTATACCATACTATCAACTGACACAGTAGGTCTTGGGTAGACCAGTAGTATTAGAACTTTTGGCAGGACATTGGGTTGATGGTGTCAAAAGTCATGTAAATACAGAGTTCCAGATAATTTACTTTTAAGCTCATTCTCTCCATCTAATCCAGACTCCAACTTAGATCACAGAAATCTCTTCCTTCCTTTTCTGGCAGAAGCAAAAGTCAACACAGCTTTCCTCCCAGCTATAAAATAGACAGAGAGACCAATATATTTTTGAAGACCATATTCAGTGACAGTCAAGTTTAGAGATAATGCTTTATTGCAACCATTGATTATAAATAGTGCAATAATTCAAGCAGTCACCTTCCTTCCATTGTTTGACCCCAAAATGTTAAGTATAAATATGCAATGCTCCTCACAGACAAATGAGATTTCAGGAAGCAGAATTGCTTTATGATCAAACTAAAACCTATTTAATAAAAAGCCTTTAATAGAGCTGTGGTTGAAAGCCAGTCAAAAGCAATGACATATGATAAATGTTCTACCTCATAATAAAATCATAAGGATAATTCAACCCAATGCTCACACCGTTCTTGTGTTCACCATTTATATGTTGACACTCCATACTGTGACTGAAGAAGAATCGACACATTAAAAAGAAAAAAGAGAGAGAGAGACGGAAGTATCGCTTTCCTTCAAATGGAGAGAAGGCAATGTGAACTCTTATTCACATCGTACACACACACACGCCACCCACAGCTAAATATATACACTTCTCTAGTGTCTCTGGGAGCTTATTTTAAGTGAAATCTTTAGAAAGCTGTATTAAAGAATCCATCTATCAGAGAAACCTCTGAACCCTCCATTTTTAATGGTTAAAAAATCTTTATTTCTAAACTCAACTGTGAGTACTCATACAAGCTTCAAGCTAGTCTTGAAGAGAAGCATTCGCTAAGTCACTGTCCTAGCCTAAATGACATTGGGATCAATCTTGATGATTTGAGATCACTTAAACCTAAAGGCCAGAGGTTGGACTAGGTGGTGTTTCCAAATTCTTGACAGATATGAATCAGAATTCAGGATACAGAATTGGAATTCCTGGAATTTCTCTGGAATTCCCCAAATCATAAACTATTATTAAAACTTTTAATATTCTTCATACTCTTTACTCATCACCATGGATATCTTAAAAATTGTTTAATTAATAAGAAATATTAACTTGATCAGTATTTACAGAGAACTGTAGCATATGGAAAATACTGAAACATTGAAAAACACCAGCAAACATTATCTGGTAATATTCAAATAACATTCGTTATGTCCTAGCAAAATTAACAGCACTATACAGACTCAAAGTGTAAATTGCCAATTTAAGATCTTATTTTGTTTCCAAAACTCATTATTTCTTGGACCACCACTCAGAGGATTTGTATAAAATACACTATGTATATAAATTCATTAGCATTTATTTTATCTGCAAGAATGAGTCACCAATAGCACCAGACTGGCCCATGAACAGATACTTACAATGGCCTCAGCTACAAGCAAGGCTGGCTGATAGATTAAGACAGTTTTTCCCTCTGTGCTCCTAACCAGGTTCCTGAAAATGTCAGCCTTAACCTCAGAACCCACATGTTAATGTTTCTTGCGCATGCTTTCAATTTGGTGTCAGTAGATTCCTTCCGATCAGTAGTCGCTCTATGTTGATCATTAAACTTTAGTTCTCACAGGAGAATTATACTTTTTTTTCTTTTTCCCAATTTCTTGACAGGTTTTTCTGGGGATTTAGAAAAATATAAGTTTCCTGAAAAATGTTGGGACGGAATTCCCACGTGGACACACCAGGTTTGACAGGAGAAACAGAGAAGTGAATAATGCAGAGTTCCATGACAGCATTTTGCTATATTTTTAATAGTTCCCAGCAAAAATATGAGGAACATGAAAAATGGTTCTTCAGCCATTCTTTATTTTAAAACTTCACGGCCAGATCTCTGCCCCTCAGCTCCCTCAGCCCCATATAGACACCAGCTCCCTTCCCTAATACCACATCCCCTAGGAACTTAAGTTTCATTCCAGTTCATCTCTGGTCACAAAACTGATTCTGGCAAGACAGGGTGTTCAAACCATGTTCCATGGAACGCTCCAGGGTCAGAGAACACCCGAGGGATACCTAGGGCGTGGGGCTTATGCAGCCCTCATCTCTGCTTTCAAACACAGCAGCTCCACATCTATCAGTTTAACAGAGCTGGTTTTTACCAAGAATTGTTTTTGCTTATGTTTTGTTTTGCTTATTGTTTTGCTTATGTTTAAAGGAACAGTTCTGCTACTAAAAAGAAACAGAAAAGAGTTGACAATTGCTGACTCAGCTTGCCCTGCAAGGCCTTTGTGACACCTGGTGGTGCAGATCTCTGGGAGACTGAAGTCAGTTTCAGGCCGGGGCCTAAAAATCTAGTGTAGGATGGGACCACAGGAAAGGAATGCCTCTGGCACTAGAGGCTGGCCAGAGCCATCTCCTCTCAGCTCAAACCCTGGTGGAAAACATGGAATGACTCAGCCTTCAAAAACCCAACCATGTAGGGGCTTCCCTGGTGGCGCAGTGGTTGAGAGTCTGCCTGCCGATGCCTGGAAAGTCATCCTTGACTCCTTTCTTTCATACCTCACATTCAAGCCATCAGAAAATCCTAACCACTCTACCTTCAAAATATGTACCAAAAAAAAAAAAAAAAAAAAAACCAACCATGTACTGAACCAGACCTTCTTGGTCTTTCTGGCCACACATAACCCACCTAAACTAGTCCAGCAAACCAAGGACAAAGTTGAAAATGGAAAGACCTGCAGACTCTAAATTTCATTTTATTTCTAAGTATTTTCCCCCCCAAATGAGTTTCGTATGATATTGCAAACACTTCCATGGAAATTGCAAAGTGGGTAGGACTTCCCTCCTTCTCCCCCTGCACTCCACTTTCTTTTCCCCCTTCATCCTTCAGCTGTTGCTGCAACTTATTCTGAATCTGCTTCTTTTCCCTGAAGAACAGATTTCTCCCCATTGTGTTACAGAACAAACCTCCTAAACTGCCATCCAGGATGCAGTCTGCTTAGCTAGTCAGTCAGCTTACACCGGCTCCCTCCCTCCTCGGCCCCGCCCCTGCAAAACTCCAGGCCTGCTACACTTGTCACTGAACACAATTGTACTTTTTCTCTCCTACGCCTCTGCTCACACCGAGCCCTCAGAATGCGTGCCCGTCCACACAACACCTCTGCCTATTGAGATCCAACTGGCTCTCAAGGCTCTGTTCACACACACTTGAGCTGCCACTATTCCTCAAGTCATTGTCAATTCCCCTGGAAGATGAATGATCCATCACAGCACATAACACTCTGCCTTATAGGTACTACATTTTCAGTAAATATAAGGAAGGAATTAAACTAAATCCCCCAAACACACATAATGCTCTTCATGTAGTAAGCTTGGAAAATAGGTTATTGACTAGCTAACCGAATAGGAGAAGATGAAGGAAACATCCCAGAATATTTATGTTACCTTAGGTCTCAATTTCACGACATGCATTTTCTCATACAAAATGTAAAGAAACAAAAAGATCCTGGATTTTACTCAGGTGGAAATGTTTCCAGATGTTTTTTCATAATTTCACATATGTTCATTCTATAAAGTTTTCAAATCTTACGTTTAGCATTGTCAGAATAAATCTCAGCAAAAAGCCAATAGCTCCCCTGCCCAGGGTAGCAAATTCATAGGGTATGTTAGCAATAAGAACGTAGGAGTGGGGAATACTAAGTATATCATTCTCGACTACATACCCTCGTTACTTATCTTACCATCCTGTCTCAGCGACTTGGGATGTTGGATCTCCATGGCAGCAAGTGAATGGAAGATTGACACATCAAAATAGATCAGACTGCCAAAACACATGCACTGAATAATTCAAACAAAAACCGTCTTGTTGGATAAACTGCAACTTTGATGATAAAGAGGGATACAGTGGACCAGTATCCATTGCTGCCTCAATTTCCTCTTCTGTAAAATGGGAATAATAACCACTTGTAGGGCTGTCATAAAGGTTAGATGACATATCTTGTAAGCTCTGTGAAAACAGGGATTATGTCCTGTTTATAATCCTTGCTGCACTGCCTCAACATGAGAGGCACTCAACAAATTTCTGGGGACTCAGAAAAATATGTAAATGTCCTGAGAAATGTCAGAAAGGAATTCCCACATGGAAACATTAGGTCTGACAGGAAAATACATCAGTGAAATAATTCAGAGTTTCATAATAGCACTTTGCTGTGTTTTCAGATGGGATCCATCAAAAGTCCCAGAAACACTGTAAATAGATGAATAAGTATATTTAGTTAATTAATAAAACCCTCAGCACAATACTTGGTATCTATTGAAAATTTAATAAACGAAGGTTTAAAAGCAGACTTTATAAAGAAAATGACTCAATCAGCAGATCATGTGTGGCAAAGTGCTTGCTGTACTTGCAGGCCAGGTCAGGATGATGCCGGTATTTATTGGTATTTATCACCTTGTGTGAGGGAGGGGAAAGGCTTTGACCTTTACAGCTATGTGGTCACATCTGCAGCATGAGCTTTTACCAAACTTAGCTTCAGTATCTGAAGAGCTCCAAGGACTCTTCCTTGAACCTGCAGAGAGCTGAGACATTCTATAGAGTCTGGGAGCAATTTACACTTAACTCTAAGTGCCAGAACCCTGTTTTCCAACTTCCCATTGCCCTCTTATGACCTCCTGGGACTGCTCACTCTTCCTCGTAGCACCTTCCTCCTCCTGAGAATTAACAAGAAGGCAAGGAGGGAGGGGGGGAGTCAAGGAACGTCCCTTTCTTCTGGACAATCATGGGTGATTGACTTTGTTCTTTTACCAAATATTTACTGAACACCTACTAAGTGATGGCCCTGAGAATACAATGGTGAACAAGACAAAATCGCTGCCTCATGCAAAAGGTGATAATAATGGTGCTGAGGTAGGATGTGGGGACAGCTACAGCAGGAGCAAGTGCTGGGATGGGAGAAGGCAGCTCTACAGAGAGCTCTACATGCTGCTCTCAAACTGGTCTGGTGGATGGGCTCTATAGTCAGTCTTTGGCATTGGCTGAGGAGTATTGGGCACTCATCTGCCCCCAAATTCTTCCTCATGGGCCTGACATCTGACATATCATCATTTCATTAGAAAAGTGGATAAAGCAACTCTGAGGCTGCCGAGGCTGACCCTCCCTCCTTTAACAGATGTGGCACTAAAGTCCACAGGGATTAAGTGACTTATTCGACACTATGGACCTAATTCAGGGCGACACCAAATCCATCAGGGCAAGTCCTAAACCCAGTTCAGTGCCTTTGGCTTCCACACAGAGTTATCTAAACCATGTAGGAGTCTCCCTTTCGGATTAAAACAGCCTCCAGAAGAGAAGGAACTTGAGAGGAATGATAGCCCTTCATTCCAGCACTGCTAGCACACCAACTCCAGTGATTCCACGCAATGAGCCAGTTATCAGGAACATCTTTCTGTTTTCACATGCCTTGGCCCCTGAGAGCAGCTCCCAGCTGCCTCCTGCTGCTGCTGTCTGACTAAGCTGATCTCACTGGGAGCCTGGCTCTAGAAACAGCAGCTAATACATGTAGAGTGCTTGCTAGGGGCCAGGCACTGATTTAAGTGTTTCTACATGTATGAAACCATTTAATGCTCACAGCAACCTATAAAGGAATTAGGTACTATTATTATTCCCATTTTGCAACCAAGGAAACTGAGGTGCAAAGAAATTAAGTAAATTGCTCAAGGCCTCAGAGCAAGTTTGTGAGGATTCAGACTCAGGCAGTGAGGCTCCAGAGTGCATGCCCTGAACTACTACTCTATACTTATTCCTGTCTATTGTCTATGGCTGGATAAAAACCACTCCAAACTTAGTAGCTTAAAACAATACAAATAGGTTTTGCTCACCATTCTGTGTGAAATTCAAGCAGGAAACAGTAAAGATGGTTCATCTCTGTTCCATGACATGTGGGGCTTCAGCTGGGATGGCTCAAATGACTTCACAGAGGTTATATGTTTGAGGCCTCGGTTTTCCTTCACCTGGTTTCTCCATGAGGCTAATATGGGATTCCCCACAGCATGGTGGTATCACAGTTCCAAAAAGGAGCATTCCAATATGCAAGTGCTTAGTAAGCTTCTGTCTGCATCAGACTTGCTAACTGGCCAAATTAAGTCACATGAGCCAAGCCCAGAGTCCACAGGGGAGAGTAGTACATAAGGGGGGGATACCAGAAGGTGGGGTTCATCTGGGAACACCAGAGGAACATCTTACTACACCAGACAAGTGGGACACAAAAGTAGGGTGAGAACAAGAGATCTTGGGGCAGGGTTTCTGCTTCATTTTTTCCCTGTACTTCCTTTTACAATGAACATGCTCCCCAGAGGAA
Organism: Lipotes vexillifer; assembly: GCF_000442215.2. Classification (NCBI taxonomy): domain Eukaryota; kingdom Metazoa; phylum Chordata; class Mammalia; order Artiodactyla; family Lipotidae; genus Lipotes; species Lipotes vexillifer. The sequence continues at coordinate 1,289,823 of NW_006792921.1, read as the reverse complement.
GAAGGAGCCTAAAGCCAGTGCATATTACATTACAAAGTGCGGGGACAAGGCTTTCTAGCCTCACAGACAGTTGTCATTTTTGGACACAAAGGACAGCATCAATTAATTCACAATCTGAATTTGTTTTCACCTCATTTGAAGAGACCCGAGATAAATAAACCATTCAGGATGCTGAATAGGTTAATGGAAAGTTTTCTTGAAAATAATATTATAGATTTCCAAGGGACTTCAAGATGTCCTACATCAGATGTAAACTGTTAATGTTAATAAAATTAAGTAGAACAAAAAAAAAAACCCTGTGTCTTTAGCAAGTTTGTCATTCAGTAAAACCTGATTGGAGAAATAAATAAGTTAATACCAGGCTGTTGAGACATCATTTTAAAAAATGAGCAGGTCAATAATTTTCTGAGGTACCAGGTGAGGAACTTGAAAAAACTACCCAGATATCCTTCCTTTGCTCAGAAAACAAAAGAACCACCTAGAAATTTCAGTCCAGTGAGTAGAATCCTACTTCTATTCCCAAATGATACAAGTCATTTATTTCTCTACTGCCTTAATTCCTCAGTTTTAAGTTTCAATGATTGAGGAAAAAAATTTTAGGTCTAAATTCTAATTTTGAAAGCAAGTTTTGGCCCAATTCCTCACCTAAAACCAATCAAAGTTAATCATACTGTAGCAAATAATTTAATTATATTTATATAATTATAATTCAGTTCAGTTCCTGTCATACAGGTACATTTTTACACTGCTAGAAGCATCATTTTAGCAATGAACTACTAATATGTACCCCTATCCGTATTGTGTACCTATGAGTATGTACTTGCATTTACTCTGTTCTGAAGTGTAACTGAAGTTATATGAGGTAATGTGAGGCAAAGCTGTAAACCAACGCACAGGTTCTAAACCTGTGTTTAGAACTCACTTGTCCCAGTAAAACCACACAGAGATAAACATGCACACCCTTCAAAATATGGAGCAGCTGAATTTAATTCTGTCACCCTCAGTCACTTAATTAGAAAGAATTCATTGGTGATGTCATTACGTCACACTTGGGACAAAATACATTAGAGGGATCAGACAAAATGTGGCAGCCAGAATTCCAGGGTTGAGCAGCGATGTGATGGTGTTTTTAGAAAGCATTCCCAGATTATAGTGGAGAAACTATTGAGTCATTTTCAACCACTAACTCTTCTAATGAGAGAGCCGATTGCCAGCAAGTTCATAGAAGACCATAATTCACCAAGAGTTCCCTTAAGAAACTGAGTTATACGTGGTGATTTAAGACTCTCAAAATACAAAAGAAATGTACAATTTTGTAAGAGGCTTGGACTCTGTAATTCCAGAAATGGAGACACGTCTAAGTTCACACTGCTAATTTTCTAGAGTTCAAGGGAGAGAGGCCAAATCTACACACAGAATGAAGGAATTTGTAAGGGTTCTGTAGTGTTCACACATGTACCTAGGCACAGCATTTTGGAAAGAGCTAAATCTACTGGACAGATTTCATTCATACCTGCTAGAAAATGTGATGACCCCTATCCCACCAGAGCAATCTACAATTTACCAAGTGCTTCCGGGTACACGATCTCATCTGATCCACATGTCTATGCTTGAAAGTGGGTATTAGAGCCCCCATTTTGAGGTGAAGAACACAGGATGGGAGAATTTTAATCTACTTACCCAAGGTCCCACCCCTACTAAGTGGCAGTGCTGCAACTTGATCCTAAGTCACCCAGACAGGCTTGATCCAAGACGGTGCTCTTTATACCAGGCAGAGCCTCACCCTCCCACTTCCTCTGTCTCCCTTTGGTTCTTAAAAGTGTTCTCAAAAGATCATCTCAAACGCTGAAAAACTCTTGATCTCATGTTTAGTCAACTCTCCGTATCCATGGAGTAGGGAAAAGTATTTCTGAAAAGATGAAATCTCTTAAAGTGAGAGTTTTATAAGGCAGTACTTCCCTGAGGATGTTCTATAGAAATTTTGAGATAAGTCAAATTCAAGTGGCTATTCCATTCTCTTAGAGCACTTAAGATTCAGAGTCCCTGACCTATTTGGGTCAAGGTTTTCTCATTGATACAGGCCTCAACTAGAAGATATCTCAGGCCTTTTCTGAGCCTGTGATTCTACGATAATAGCTATAGCCCCTAAATCTTCTTTGAATTATGATAGCTAGAACCCACCTCCTCCATCCCAGCCAGAAATAACTGCTAACAAGTTATTTTCCTTCTTAGGAAAAGCTGTCAAGAAGGGGGCGTCACAAAAGGAAAGAGAGTTAACATTTATAACTGTCCACCCTGATAGTTGCCTTATACATGATGTTTCACTCAATGTAACCCTCACAACCATTCTATTATTCTTAGAGAGGAGGAAAAGCAGGTGCAGAGAAACTTAGTTTGTACAAAGTCACAAAAGCTATTATCTGCAGAGCTAGGATTCAAACTATTTGCTTTCAAAGCCTCTGTTCTCTTTCCACGGACCTATTTTGGCAATAGACAAGCTAAAGATCAGGAGTACAGATAAAACTAAAAGTTAGCCCCTAAATAACAGAAGAAGAACTGGAGAAAGGTGAATTCCTCAGATAATGAGCAGTCACAGGATTGAAAGAGTG
>NW_006792921.1:1270141-1286719 GCF_000442215.2 Lipotes vexillifer | reverse complement strand
AAAGAGTGTAGATTTTATGGTGCTATGTTCCCAAAGTGTTCAATGGAAATGCTGTGACAGGAGAAAAAGCACTGACCTGGGAGTCAAGAGACCAGGGTTCTGGTTCTGATTCTTTTCATGTTCAAGGAAATACATTTGTAAACGCCATGCCCTAAGTAAGTAGTAATTCAGACCACAGGCTAGAAAATAATAACAACAATAGCAGTTAACATTCTTGGGGTACTTACATTGTGCCAATCACTATACCTGGCATTGCCTCATTTTCATCCTTACAATAACCCAAAAAGGTGAATATATGATTATCCCCATTTTACAGATGAGAAAACCAAAGCACATAAAAGTGATGTAGCCTCAAGGCTGTACAGTAAGTGTAGAGCCGTGATGCCAAATGAAGGAACCTGATTCCAGTGCCCAAGTGCTTAGCCTCCATGCTTTGAGTACAAGGCCCCTATATATGTGGCTAAAAATCACTTAGAAATGCAAATCCTAAAAAGCAGATTAGGGGAGAAAGACTTCATTGAAACACGAGATGTCCCACCAAGAGAGTGTCTTACATAGTGTCGTTATTATGCTTCAAGAACTGGCTCTGCCAGAGGTTACACTTGAGTATCTGAACATTTTGGTCAGAACACCTTGGTATGATCACATAAAACTGTATCTAACAGAAACCCAACAACAGTGTCTTAACTGAATCAAGGTCTATTTATCTCACATAACAAGCAGTCCTGGGCTGCACAGCTGCCACACTGACTTGGGGAACAGTCCCAGGGCTCCTCTTGCCTTTCCAGGCTGCCACCCTTAAGAGTGTTGCTGTCATCCTCTTGCTTGAAAGACGGATGCTGCATTTCCCTACCCCACCAGATATGGAGTAACTAGCCACATGTGGCTATTACAATTTAAATTAAAATAAATCAAAAATTCAGTTCCTCAGTTACGCTAGCTACATTTGACGTGTTCAATAGTCACATGGGGCTAATGGCTACTATATTGGCCAGTACAGATGTAGCACATTTCCATCATCTGAGAACATTTTATTACACAGCATTGCTCTAGACATCACATCTGCAAACTTGGCAGGAAGATGGGAAGGGGGGGGGAATTAATGCCAAATGAGACTATGCCCTTCTAACAAGAAAATAATAGCTTTCATAGAGTCCTCAGTCCATAGGATCTTGCTTTCGTTTCATTGGTCAGAATTACACCACTCCTAGATCTAAAGGAGTTTTGTTAAGTGGGTCTATTGCTGCCCTGAACTAAAATGGGAGCTGTGGGTAAGGAAGAGGAAAGAATGTATAATTAGCTAAGCAAGTAGCTATCTTTTGCTAGCCTCATCATCACATGTAAGCTGTACTTAGGCCAGGTTTACCAAAACAGAATGGAAAGGCTAGGCAGTAAACATCTGTCGTTGCACAGATGTGGGACCCTGTGCAGGCAAAGGCAGTAAGTCAGTGATGACTGCCACCTGATAGTTCCTCTCAGGCATGAATGAACACTGAAGCAGGAAAAACAATGTGTCTAGAATTGTCCAGAAAGAACCCTGGCTCTTAAGCCCTTAGGCCTTCACCAGTTGGAATTTCAGGATGACAGACTGCATTGGGCAAAGGGTACGGTCACGCTGGAGGAGAAAGTTGGCCTGCAGTTGGCCCCACAGACATAGCTAATGTGGGCAGTGGCCAGCTTCTCTGAGGTGGCCACCTGGCCTGACATGGCCTCTGAAGTGCACTTCCTCACAGGCTTTCTTAAGGAGATGAGCATTTTCACTGAGCTCAGACTGCACATGACCTGGGAGGGTTTGCATAATGGATGTGATAGCAAGAAGGATGGCTGCAGATAGCTTTCAGGCCCCCAGCTGGCAAAGCCCTAAACTCCTGCGGTAATGAATTCAAATTGTAAGTGGCATAAAAATGGGGGGTAACAGCATCTGGTTGCCTGTACAGTCATAAATGGAATGTCTCAAGATGATAGTGAGCAAGAGGTGAGAGCTGGGGTTAGGAGAATGAAGGTAAACTTTGCTTCAACATTTTGTCTCTGGCCAGTCTATAGAAAAACAAAAAATAATTATATACAAATATGTAAAGATAAAAGGCAATGAGCTTACATCTTTCACTTATTGTCACCAGCCCTTTGTCTAACTCCAGATTTTGACAAATGCTTGCTTTTTGTTGTTGACAGAACAAAAGGATGACTTCGTTTGAGATGCATCAGGAGAGGAGGAAAATGATTTGTTTGACCCTAAGTAATTTTTCATGAGGAAAAGCAATGATGACACTTAGTTATTTCATTTCTAACATATGCAAACCCATCCCCAAAAAGACATCTGGAGGCTGAAACACTGAATTGATACGTTGCATCAATGATCATGTTGATGGCTATTCTGAAATAAGGAGATGGCAAAAAGAAGTCTGAAAAAGCATTTGGAAATAAAATCTATTGCTATCTAGGTCTTTTAGTAAATAAACATCCAGCCCTGAAACTATGATTCAGTGTGAGATGAAGTGTGGGGAGAAGAAAGGGAAGGAATTCTGCCAAATATGTGCTGCAAGCCTATGAAACTTGGAGAACGTGAAACCCTTAGCTACTCTTGAAGAGAGAGGAGCCCCACTGCTATTGTTTAGATCCATGGCCAGGATTATATTTGCTGAAAAGGTTGAGATTGATCCATTTATCCAGATGTATGTTTCCTGAGTCTGTCATAACAAACGCCACATACTAGATGGCTTCAACAACAGAAATGTATTGTCTCACAGTCTTGGAGGCTAGAAGTCCAAAACAAAGGTGTCAGCAGAGTTAGTTCTTTCTGAAGGCTGTGAGGGAGAATCTGTTCCATGCACCTCTCCTGGCTTCTGATGGTTTGCCAGAAATCTCTGGCGTTCCTTGGTTTGTGTCAGCGTAAGTCTAATCTTCCCATGGCATTCTCCCTATGTCTTTGTGTCCAAATTTCCCCTTTTTATAAGACATAGTTATATTGGATTAGGGGCCACCCTCAGGGCCTCATCTTAACTTGATCAAATGCAAAGACCCTAATTCCAAATAAGATCACATTCATCGGTACTGGAGGTTAGGATTTCAGCATTTTCTGAGGGGATGCAATTCAATCCATACCACCAGGTAGCCCTAGTCAAAGAATTACTTCACTTTTCCACTTTGTCATTGTAGACCAGGCTATGTAAAAATTAACTTGATGGTATCACTTTTGTTCCTTAGGAATTACTGACATAGAAAAACAGCCCCTCTCGTTTTCTGGATGTTTTCAAGCTATAGTCCTTTTCTTTATAAAGCTCAAAACATATTGTTCCAATCTAGGACTCAGTATTAGATATTTCCAGTAGTTTTCTCTACCTTCTCACCTTTCAACCCACGTAAGAAAGTCAAGACCTTGAATTTGGAACCTACTCCTGTTTTAAAGTTTAGTGCCTTCCTTAATTTAATTCAAAAATTAGAAAGTTTGGATATTTAATACAATTCAACCAGCCTTTGCAGATAAATTTCTCTGTGTCAGGCATTGTGCTGGAGATTTGAGGACAAATCCCATGATTCTGCTACCTGGTTGCTGCTGAAGGGAGAGTCCAGAATGGCTGGTCCCTCCTCACCTAATCATTCTCAGCTCTCACAAGGGGAAAGAATAGAGGGCAAGGTGGGGATCTCTGCTTTTAAACAAGTTGCTGCATTTTTAGGGAAGCAATAAAAAAAATTAAGTGAATTTATTCAGAGGGCCCAGAAATTCCATAAGCCCAAGCCCACTTCCACATTAATGTTCTTTTCCTTGTCCTGCTACTTAAGGTCTGTTCCCAAGGGTTCCAGAACACAGAATAGAACTGACGTTCCTTTGCTACACCCTCTTCTTTTCCCACTCTTCCCACCCCCAAAATAAATGAAGAGATAAGAGAAAAATACTCAAAATCACTTCCTGTAAAAAAAAAAAAAAAATCCAAGAGATCATGGATCAAGTGAGTGTGTTAGGGGTGGTTTTGACTTTTTTTTAAAAATAACCTCCCAGAAAACAGCACTTGCAGACTCTGTTGAACACTATTAAGTCACCCATCATTATTCTCTTTTCAAAGCTAAATAATCTCAGTTACTTTAACCTTTTCTCCCTGGTCCTATTTTATAACCTTCTGATTATCTGTGTTGCTCTCCTGGACCCTGTCTGAGTTCTTTTCAATTTTACAGTAAAAAACTGGATGCTATAATCAACTCAGTGAACCCATGTGAAGGATGCTGCAAAGAGTAAAAACACTGTTGTAGCCTAAGACGTGAGGGCAGGGAAAGGGAGGGGCAGTGGATGTGGGATAAGTACAGGATTGTAAATGATTAAAAAATAAAATGCATGCTATAAGTGCCAAAGAGCACTGGTGCTAACTGGATAGGCTTTCCCCCCAGAAACATCAGCATGTGATATAAGGCACAGGAAATGTTGAGGATGACAATTTCTCTGTTAGGAACGGCCTTGTGTCAGCAGTGTTTGGGAAGCTTACCAGGAGGATGTCAGGATGACAAGTTAGCTCACAGGCCTCTACTTACAACATAATCACGTTCACTTTGTGACAGTGATTGGGCCATTTGTTTCATGGGGAGATTTGTCCGTCTTGTCAAGGGCTCTCCAACAAGCCACTTAGAAACTAGTAGCAGTGAGGACGTGGCAGCACCGATGCTGTCCTGCTGCAAAATCCTTTGGCCTTGAGCCTCTATCACAGCCCTAAGTTATGTTTAATTTGACCAAAGTTCTGTACAGCCTTCTATGTGCTGCTTTTAGGAAGCTCACTGCTTCCCAGGCTCACCTTTCCTTGTGCACCCAAGCCTCACGAAGACCTTTTTCCCTTTACAGCCAATAGGATAAACCAAGTATGCTCCTTACTACTTACCATCTTCACTGCTCCTGGTGTATCTCCTTCCTCATCTATTTCCCAAGATCACCAATCATATTCTAATTTCCTCCCAACCTCAATACAAAAGATTCCATGGTAAGAATGTCATCCTCCAGTCTACCCTTTATTTATGTTTCCCCTAATTTATTCTTCATATTTCTTCTTTCCCTCCCACCCTCCTCCCCACACTCCCCACCCATTTTACACACACACACACACACACACACACACACACACACACACACACACATCTCCCCCTTCATAAAAACATTTAGTTCCGGAGTTGAGCCCCAGATAAACAAAATTGACCTTTATTTTGCAATCCATTCAAATCTCATCCTTTGAACATCCAGGACTTATTTGTCATTGTAATCTAGACCAGGGGATAGATTATCCAAGTACCTGCACACTCCTCCCTTCAGGCTCTCAAATTCACAGGCCTCAGTGAATGGAAGGGACATGTAATCTTGGGTAATAACAGAAAATTTCATGGGAAACCCCAGGCATTACAGGGAGTGCAAACTAAAAGTAATCAAGTAGAGCAACAAACACAGAATTTACTGGGAGAACAAAGGTTATGGGAGAACCTCTACTTATTTTTCATGATACAAACAATTCTATTGACTCTTTAACTTCCCATCCCAAGACCTTCCTGTATCATTCGGTATTTGATGAAGATGAAATGCAACAGGGTCACATGTCATGTCATTTATGATAACTTAGCATTATGGCTGGTTGGGAAATAAGACCAGGCATATGAGGCTCACAAATGTGCTTGCTGTAAATTCCCAACACCTGTTTATGATGCATCTTTACTGAGAAAATAACCCCAATAACATTATAGAGTGTGGCTCATAAATGCTATTAACCATTTCTGGTGCACATTACAAATTTAAAAGGTTTTTAACTTTACAAACAATCCATAGGTTTATGAATTAAAAGCCACTGAAATAAATCATCCTTGGTAATGAAAAAGAAAAAAGGGCATGATATAATTCCTATTTGTCAAGGTATAATGATGTCATCGTCCATTTATCCTCTGCACTTAAAGGCTGAAGCTATTCAACAAAGCTCTCCTCAGCCAAATACATCTGGTACCTTAATGGAGGCCACAGCACAGGTTTCTGATTAGTTCACACATCACTCACCAATTAGAACAGAAGGCAAAACTTGTTTTTTCCTATCCTGAGCAATTCATTTGAACAATAACCTTTAATGTAATGAATAATAGCAAGATCTTAAAAAATGTAATCACCTTTACACGATCTCTCTGAGTAGTTTACAGATTAAACAGACTTGCTTCTGGAGGTGCTATTTGTATCCCAAACACTGTTTTGACTTAGTGGTTCTTTTAACCAGTAATTCAGTTAATCATTAAAAAGACAGAATATGGGGTAAGGGGCTGTTGGTCAAGTTCTACCTTAAAGACAACGTGTACCTATTTACAGGTCTGCCATGAACTGTTGGACAGGTTGTTCACTGCTCAAGAGGGCCAAATTGAGGCCCAGTATGGACTGAAATACAGCCTTCAATCCAGAGAACAATCCTCATGCCCAGACATTGGCTGCATTTGCCAGGGGAATGGGGCACATGTTGTCATACAGACTATTGGCATACTTTGTACTTAGGGAGTATTGGATATAGGATAATCTTAGAAAGAGCTCTTAATTCTGCCTTTATGGCTGCCCACATGCTGGGGAGTACCAGGCAACACCAATTCCTCACCCAAGATTCAGTGCTGGTTGAGTGTAAATTGAACGTGCCAAAGAGCTCAGTGAAAGGCCTGGCCTCCTTTAAGTTCTATTCAGTGATAGAGAACATCATTTCTCAGCTCTCCCCTGGGAGATTCGTTCTGGTTAGGAAAATGGTTTGAGAAGATCTTGGGATAAAAGTCTAAGAACATGAAGCTTCAGAGAACGGGGGTGTTACTCTAGATGTTAGAAGGGATAAATAGAGAGTGGGCTGTAAGAGGGAGAAGGCGAGGCTTCAAAAGGAAAAGGGGGAAAGATCAGAGAAGAGAGTAAGGAGTATTATGGCCCATGCTTCCTGTTGTGAAACCTCACCCTCTCCTATAAACACCCTCCAATCATCAGTGAAGTCTATAAAAATCACAAGATTCTTGGTATAATTGGTTGCTTAAAAAAAAAAAAAAAAAAAAAAAGTTAAGTGATTCAATTCTGCTTCCATGTCAAAATAGACATATCAAGTGAGGTTGCAGGTGCCAGGAAAACGCCAGGTGTGTGACTTCAATTTCTTCCAGCCGTGAAATCTGGGGCCTGAAGACAATCTCTCTTAGAACAAGGGGAGCTCCCCGACCCCAGAGTTCACATTACACTCTCTTTTACCGAGTGATAAAGAAAGATGTTTGCAATGTAAAAATAAGCACTTCAATGTTATATGTCCCTGGCCCAGGTGAAAGCTTTCCTAAGCTTTTTTGATTCCCAAAGAATCTTAGTCCCCTTATTATTTCCCCAGGTTTTACCCTCCATTTAAAATAATCTATAGTCTTAGAACACAGGCTTTCAATTTCTCTGGAAGAATACTACTCTCTTATTCCCACATCACAGACAAATCTCTGGGTCCCACTTTTCTTTGATCCCTTTGTCTGTGGCTACCTGTACCCACCTGCTGCAAATCAGCCTAAGCAAGCAGTTTTCACCTAGGAGTCAGGGAAAGGATTACCGTGCCCAATAGGTTGTAGGAAGCTGGGGGTAAAACAAGAAGAGGTGGCATCTTCTCTGTCATAATTTAGGACTTGTTCTTGCCTCCGCATAGGTGGGAAAGTGGACTGGACGCCCTCCCTCCTGTCCACTCCTGGCACATAAGCCCCTCCTGGCACTTAGGTAGTTCCTAGCAGTGAAGACCTGAATGCCCAACCACCAAACCTCCTCCCCCTTCATTCTGTGAGTGAACTGAGCCTTCCTCAGGATGAGCATGGTTTGGCTTTTCCCCTGTGTTCCACCAGCTCTCTGCCATACTTGCTTCAAGGTGCAGCTCTCAGCCACTTGTAGCTTAATCTGGGCCCCAGGAATTTTTCCCTTTTCTGTATTTCTATATGTATTTTATAGTCTGTGCCACAAAATCTATTATTTGAATCTAATTTAGAGCTTGTTTCTCAACCCTTAATTTTAGCTCATATTCCTATGGGTAACAGTGGCTCCTCATGCGGAACTGCTTCTGAGGTCAGAAGATCTAGGCTGAAGTCCTGCCTCTGCCCATTACTCTGTGACCTTGGATAAATCCTATATCTTCTCTTTGAAGAATAGGGATAATAACACTTGCTCATTCATTTACAATTATAAGCATCCAATGAGATCATGCGTGTGAAATTATATTGTAAAGCACACATGAACAATATATTTTTTAAATTTCACGAATCCAGGGCTTGTGTCTTCCAATTAAGTTGTGATTTCCTTACCAATCATCATCATTACCATCAATCAACTTTAAAAAAATAAAGCAATGATATTTCCTTTTAAACTAATTTTTAGGCCTAAGTATTTATTTCCTTTCTCCTCTTAATGTAAATAAACATTTAAATGCTAACTTGAGCATGCCAAATAATTCAGTGTAGGCAATTCTTTTTAGGTTTCTGTGTCTTATTAACCTTATGCTAAGAACAAAATTCTGTCTTATCTAAAATAATATATGCAGAAGAAAATACACTCAATATGGAATTTGTGAATTTAGATAGGCATTGAGATGAGTGTTATCCATTATGGGGTTAGAGCAGGTTCAAGGCTGCAAAACAACTAAGAGTGAAAAGAATACTACAAAAAAGATATTTAAATTGCTAAAGAGAGCAAACTTTTGGGGCCTTCTGGAAGTGCCTTTTTATATACAATTTATATGCTAATTGTAAATCATTTGAATATATTAGATAAAGCAGATTCCCTAAGGACCTAGTGCTGGTACAATTTGTCCTTGAAAAACACAAAGAGAGTTAAATGTTATAAAAGCCCAAGTCTCTGCAATGGCCTCAAGAGCCTACCTAGTCTGCCCCCAATGCTCTACAATTTTCTTCCTTGTTCCATCAGTTCTGGCCACATTGCCTTCCTTGCTGTTCCTTCCTTGCTGTTCCTTGACTAGACCCACCTGGGGGCCTTGGCACTGGCTGTTCTCTTCACTTGGAGTGCTCTATTCCAGGACTCCCATGGCTAACTGCTTCTCTTTCTTCAAGTCTTTGCCCAGACATCCCCTCCTCAGACAAGCTCCTCTGACCACTTTACAGTAGTTGAATTTGCAGTCCTCCATTTTGTACACTGTTATTCTGCTGTTTTTTTCCATAGCACTTATCACCTTTTAACATAATAGATAACATACTTCCTTCTTGAATGTATTGCCTCTCTCTCCCTGGTAGAATGTAAGCTCCACAGGCAGGGATTTTTGTACTGTTTATTATTGTACCCCAAGCACCTAGAACAGTACCTGGGATGTAGACACTCAATACATTGTTTTGAATGAAAGAATGCTAAAGCTGCTTGGTATTTGTAATGTGGAATTTGACTTCAGAGATCTACCTGGAAAGAGAGATTTCCAGGGAGACTGCAGAGATCTTCTGGTGAGAAAATTAAAACTAGTAGAACAGAAAAACAATGGAGCAGAGAAAATGAAAAACAGAAATGAGGAAGAGGAAATGAAAGTGAAAAGAGGAAGGAGGGGCGAATCCACGGGTCCCCTTTCCCTCATGGAACCAAAGACTTCCACACAATACGTAGGTTGGTTTTAATTTTTTGTTTGTTTTGCTCTCTTTTAGGCTGGTCAGCAAGGAATTGAGAGTAGAGCTGAGACAATCTAAAGACTTCTGGGTGGCTTGTGGATTCCTGGAGTTCAGGGCAATTTGAGCACCAGCTCAAAAGGGACTCAGCAATAAGAGAGCTGAAGAGGAGGAAATTTCTTCACCATCCCTGTTTCAGAGGAGAAGGATGGGAGGGAGGAGGAACTGGCCACCTCTTTAAATGAGTCACAGAGTTCATGGTAAATATCTTTCATTTGATCAAACTTCTCAGTATGAACTGGATCTCATAGGGCTTACAGAGAGAGAGAGAGAGAGAGCGAGAGAGAGAGAGAGAGAGAGAGAGAGAGAGAGAGAGAGAGAGAGAGTGTGTGTGTGTGTGTGTGTGTGTGTGTGTGTGTGTGTGTGTGTGTGTGTGTGTGAGAGAGAAGCAGGAAAGATGGGGAAAGGGAGAGGTACTGGGCCTAATCTAAATGACATTCCCTTTTATAATTCATTCTAAACAGAATTGGATATTCATCCAAGTCTTTATCTGGACACTCATGGCCTTACTGAGTAAGCTGGGAGGTGATGATATTTAACAATCTATAATTCAGAATGCCCATGCCAACTTAGTGACATTGAGCCTTTAATTTGATACTTTGATCTAAAATATAAGCGTGACCTTGGAGGAAAATGAAGGAATTAGGTTCCCTCACTCCAGATTGTATAGGACTCCTTCTTGGTCGCAAGGACATATGTTAACTTCTTATTTTCCTCTAGAACCCTAATCCCAAAGTGTTCCAATAAAATTCCCAGATTCAGGAAGGAAGGAAGGAAGGAGGAAAAGCGAGGTGGGAGGAATATCACTTATTTTCTTCAGCTGAAATATCATCCTCCCTTTGTCAGTTTCCCCTGTGGGTATGAAGTCACCTCTGAAGCTACCTGGCCTCTGCCACACCTGAGAGCAGAAGCTGCTTCAAAAAGGAAAAACACACTTAATGGAATCGGGTAGGAAGAATGTATATCAGCTGTATTTCTCAACTGAAAATTTAGCAAGATTCAGACTCGGCCTCCACTAGTTAACAACTACCCTCAGGTCAAGAACAATCCCAAATGGTTGGGACATGAACCTAATATTTTCTTTCATAAAACACAGCAAGAGACATGTTGGTTCCCTATTTCTTTCTGTTCCCCAGTCTCATGCACTCCCCATAAAGCAAGCTTAATTGTGTTACACAATATGGAAGCAGGTTTTCAAAATGAAATGGGGTTTCTATTGATTGCCAGCCGATGAAATTCTCATTACACACAATGGGTCTGTAAGATGCTTCTTATGCCACTGCTCTGGGCGACATCCTGGGCACCTATGTTTTTTCAAGAGATGGCCACACATAGTAATATAGTGGTTGAGAGTTTTATCTTTTCCCACTAGGCAGGAGTCATTTCAACAAGCTCTCCTTTGAAAGAGAACATGACAAGCTATATGACAGTCTGTCCTGTACTGTTATGAGCTCCCAGTCACAGGGACTAGAGTTTCTTTAAGCACAGACCTCCCTACAGATTAGAACATATATCTTAAGCGCCAATGTTAAAGTGAATGCAAAAGTTCAGAGGTGCAAAATAATTTAAATGTGCCCAAGTAGTAGCAATAACATCTCTAAAATCTCGGCAGTGAATTATGGATATGTGGAATATTAAAAATGCAAAGCTAACTCAATTTGCATTTGCAATGGCCCCTAGCTGTTACTGGGAAGGAGGAAATTGCTTTCTGCTGAATTCAAGGGCACACTACTTAGTGCTGTATTTAAGTCAAGGAGGAATCACTCATTTTTATTCTACCACTTAACTTGTGCTTATGTAATCTGTCTGGCACTGGAGTCAGTTGTCTGATATTAGTTTCAATCACAGAAAGAGAATATATAATTCAATCATTACACCTTGATTTTCACTTGCTTGGTGATCTCCCGGAGCCTTATTACCACCAGCAAATGCCAGTCTGTCATCAGTCAGTGCTCAACTCCAGGTCCATCTCTGACAGACAGCACCGGCCACAAGTTTATTATTTTTATTTTTGAGAAGGGGTATGAAGCGAGGGTAAGGTCACATTTCCCCAATCAGATGGGCAGATAATGCATTCCTTCACTAGGGGCTCCCCCACACCCAACCCATCATTCCTCATCCATAGGCTATCTCGCTCCCCATCAGGGAAATCCTCAAAGGTAGGGTAGACATGCAAATTAGTAGCTAATATATTGCAAAGCAGAAGCCTGCTTTCAACTTTGTGTCTTCTCCCACCTTGTTCCTCCTCCTTTCCAACTAGTCCTTCCTTCAACCTCCTTTTCATTTTCCCTTTTCGGTGGCATTGCCTGCTGCTGCCCTTCCAACATTGGGATGGATGTACGAAGAGCAGCTCTCCAGGCAGAAGAGGCAACAGTTGACGTTTCTTAAGATGGAAGCTCAATAAGAAAAACTACGTGAAGGGCTAGAGTCTGTTCAAGGGGGATAAGATCTCTCTGATTCACAAATAATGTGAGGAGCCCTGGTTACAGTGAAAATGAGAGATAACACAGTTTGGTGGCTGAGGCTGACCATAAATCCCAGTTAAGAGAACACCACTTGGTGTTGGTCCATTTCCCATTGATCTTTGTGATTGTGTTTGACAATCATATTGGTCGTAAGTTGTTTTGTTTCCCTTTCCTCCACATTTCCTTGTATTTATTGCCTCATCAGGAGTCATTGTTTTTAAAAATTTATCCTGGGTAGATATGATATGACTGATAATAGTGGATCTTAAACCTCAGTTTCCTAAGAACTATATAGGCCACACACCCAGGAATTCTGACTCATTTGGTCTGAGTAGAGGGTCTAAGGATCTGCATTTTTAATAGGGACCCCTCTCCCCATCAAGTGGTTAGTTCCAGACTACTCTTTACGAAACGGCCTTTTGAAAGCCACAGAAAGAGGAAGATGCTGTGGGGTGGTCTCTCCACCCTCACCCCTTTCCTCCACCTCCGCATTCTTCTCCTTCTCCCCTTCCCCTCCTCCTCCTCCTTCTGCTTCTCTCTCTCTCTCTCTCACACACACACACACGCACACACACACGCACACTTGCTTTAGTCCATGTGATGAACGGGTCAAGGTTGTCTCTTTGTTGCTGCCTAATGAAATCAACGATCTTTCTGGAAGATTGACATAATAGGCTAAAAATGAAACCGCAGAAATTATTCCCAAACGTCAAAGATGAGGCCCAGGGGATCCCCAGAGGGCGGCATATGAGAAACTGAATTGGAAATTGAGCTCTGCTTCCTAAAACCAATTCCCCTATTTTTCTAACAAATGAAGCATCCCTGGATTTTGTGGTTTGGGATTTGCTGATTCTAAATAGAGCACTCAAAAAGATGAATAATTGTAATGGGGGGTAGGTAGAAAGGGGTTATTCAAAAGACATGGGATTTCCTTATAATGTACATGAGCTGCAAACCAGGTGAGACAAGCTAATTAGGAGTATCTTAGACAACAGAAAGCCCATTTGGTCCTTGGAATCTCAAGCTCAGTCTCTAGTCAGATAATATTTTACAATCAGAAGTCAGCCTATTGTTTTGAAAAATACATCAGATAGAAATGAGAGCAGACAAATGAGAGATTTATAATCCCCATGGTACATGGCTCATAAATTGGCTGCCCTTTTTATCTCTGCAGCAGGAGAAATGAGGAAATCCTGAAAACCCCAGAAGGAACAGGCAGGATGTCTAAGTTAAGAACGCAAGGGGGAAAGGACTCCCTATTAAAACAAAATACTGCCCCCTTTGCCCTGCATGTATCATAACTTACCTGTTTTATTCCATTCTAGCCGGGCTTTGCTAGGTGATTTATTAGTTCATCTGAATTTAGCACAAAAGGAAGGACAACTAGAAAGTGGCTCCCCACAGTGTATTTCATGAATCTCACTTTCCTCTTGAAATTCACACATTGTGATTACCACTGTTATTCACCAACTTCTCCCAGGTATAAGCAGCTTCCATTATAATTACATGAACCAAGTATGGACGAAAGCTCCAACACAACTAAAAGCAAATAAAAGCTGTCCCTCCTTACCACAATTTATGAAAATAATAAGGGACTGCATCAGTTCAAAACTACAGAGCCCCTTGAGCACACCTACTCTGTTCCTTTTTCCAGGTTTAATGTGTCTCTTCTAAAGCTGGAGGCCAGGGACAACAAACAATCTAATTCTTCAGGTGAGAAATTATCAAATTATCCTTTCCTTACAGGAAGGACTCTGTCCCCATGGGTCTAACAACATACCAAAACCATAACTACATCACAGTGTCCGTACAATGGGAATTATATACATATAGTAACAGGAAAGTCATGCCATCTCAAAGGAAAAGAAAAGGTTTCGATTCATGATATATGTTGGGATGATAAATCAGAATACTGCTAAAGATAGGGCAGCATAATATGGAAGCTGGCCCAAGGGGAAACCCTTACAATATAGATAACATCGGGTTAAAGCTACAGAAAAATGAAAAGGGAAAAACCAAACTGTTTAAACATTAAACATTTGTTTAAATATTAAAGTAAAGTTAGCCCGACAGCAAAATCAATATTAAATCAGGCCTGGAAACTGTTTTACGGCTTCAAACCCTGGGCTTCCTAACTGCTAGTGTCATAAATGATGTCACTTTTCAGCATGGTGGTGGCTGCCAGCAGGCAGGTCAGAAATGCCAACTTTCATTTAAATTGTTCGTTTGTGATATAATTTAGAGTTTACTCCCGGGGACAAATGTCACTCTCTGGGCACCAGCCCCTGAAAGTGCTGCTGTGAGCAAAATACTTGGTTCCCTTCCGCCCCCAACGGCATGGTTTCCAGAGGGTCCTGTGAGTTCTCTTGGGTTTGAACAAAGATTTGAGGACAATAATAATGAGTTGAGACTCCTTTCCAGTCAGGGAAGGCAGAGACTTTGAGGAAACTCTTCTGGGGTGAAAGGAAAGGCAGCTGTGGAAAGCTATACCTGCTAGAGAGCATTCCATGAGCAGGTTGGGATTTGAGGGCAGCAATGTGGACACATGGGGTTTCAGCCCGGGGGGCAGCCTCCAGATACCAATTGCACAAGGGGACTTGCTGGATGGATGGGGAGAGACTTCCTTTGTTCCCAAACTTAGCCCCATCGGAAACGGCCCTCCCCTCTCCAAATACCTCCCCACTGGCCTGTCATGTTGACTTGTTTAGTTTGAAACACAGAAGGACCTGCTAAAATGCAAACGTGCTCTGGGAAGAGCAACACCAGGCTTTCCCAGGTCTGCCTTGTAGAGGTGCTGGGGTCCCTTGATGCAGGACTGTCTGCAGCGGGGGTTGCTGCCTCCAGTAAGTGGGGTGGACCTGGTTTACATTCTTCAGAAATGGTTTCAGCAGAACATAGTACAGGATTCTTCAGTTATGGTGGTCCGGTCACACCCTGGAGATGTGTCGTTAAAGTAAGCGGTCACCCATTAAGGTCCTGCTACAGTGGAACAAAGGAAAGCTAAAGTTTGGAGTGAGTGAGCGAGCGAGCAAGCGAGTGAGTGTGAGTGTGTGTGTGTGTGTGTGTGTGTTTGGAGGAATGGTGATAATGAGAAAATATATTAGTTTGCTAGGGTTCCATAACAAAATACCACATACTGGGTAGCTTAAACAACAAAAAATTATTGTCTCATAGTTCTGGAAGCTGGAAGTCAGAGATCAAGGTGTCAGCAGCCATGCTCCCCCAGAAGGCTCTAGGGAAGAATCTGTTCCAGGTCCCTCTCATAGTTTCTGGGAGTTCCTTGGCTTGTGGCAGAAGAACTGCAATTCTCACATGGCGTTCTCCCTGTGTCTCTGTGTCCAAATTTCCCCTTTGGATAAGGACACTAGCCATATTGGTTTAGGGGCCTACCCCACTCCAGTATGACCTCAT
The DNA here is from genome assembly GCF_000442215.2 of Lipotes vexillifer. Taxonomy (NCBI): domain Eukaryota; kingdom Metazoa; phylum Chordata; class Mammalia; order Artiodactyla; family Lipotidae; genus Lipotes; species Lipotes vexillifer. The sequence goes on along the minus strand of NW_006792921.1, from coordinate 1,271,201 downwards.
CTTAACTAATTACATCTGCAAAAACATCTCCAAAAAAAGTCACATATTGAGGTAGTGAGGGTTAGGACTTCGACATATGAATTTGAAAGGGACACAGTTCAACTTGTAACAGAGACAAACAGAGGTAGAAATCAGGAAGGATGCAGATAATGAGAATGATGGAGAATGGCCTTGAGCAAAAAGGGAGTAATGGGTGTCCAGTAAGTAGGAAAATCAAAGACTAGAACTTGTTCAGGAAGGAGCATTGCTAGGAGCTGAATTCAACCTGGCCATTCTTAGCTCATCCTGAGACACCAGTGAATACTTGTTCTTCTCAAACTGTGTAGTCATTTATTTTGTAACTGCATTTCTACTGAAAATGGAGTGACACTCATCTTTCTCTTCTTAAAATTACAAGACCGTGAGAAAGAGATTAGTGGTCAGAACTATTCAGAAAAGAAATCAATGGTCAATTTATATTCCCCTCCAGGGACAAAAGAAAGCACAATCAAAAAGCATACATGGGGGCTTCCCTGGTGGCGCAGTGGTTGAGAGTCCGCCTGCCGATGCAGGGGACGCGGGTTCATGCCCCGGTCCGGGAAGATCCCACTTGCTGCGGAGCGGCTGGGTCTGTGAGCCATGGCCGCTGAGCCTGCGTGTCCGGAGCCAGTGCTCTGCAACGGGAGAGGCCACAACAGTGAGAGGCCTGCATACCGCAAAAAAAAAAAAAAAATAACATACATGGAATCAAGAACCATACAAAACATGGGACTATGGCACCACCAAGCAGTAGCACCTCATCCACTACCTGCTCAGGAAGGGAATCCAGTCAGTGGAGGAATCTGGAACTTCAGAACAAGCACAAAGAATAATGCAAGCTAAAGCAGTCCTCATCCACTGCAGTTGCAATTATGGAAGTTCAAAGTTGTACTCAGAGATGTTCCAGATTTCTACAAATGGCATAGAGTTGTTACACTATAATTTTTTAAAATCACAAAAGTCACTTCAGCCCAAAATTCTAGAATTGAAATTTCATTTTGCAATTTTCTTCCATTTGGTTTAGAATAGGCCTCTCTCTCCC
>NW_006792921.1:1248713-1270131 GCF_000442215.2 Lipotes vexillifer | reverse complement strand
CCCTACACCTTTGGTCCTCTACAAACATACGGACATGATCCTTCCTGTAAAAGAGATGTGTTGCAATAAATACTGGTTGTAATAATCTCCTCTGTTTTCTGTCTGCCCCAGTTCTGTCAAATATGTGTTCACAAAGGGAGGTAGACAAGGAAATTATCCAAGAAGGCACAATTTCTAATTAGAACAGCATAAACAAAACACAGCCTTGGTTTTGCAGGTAGAAAACAATGTCTTCGATTCATGTCCTGCCTAACCATTCCCCTGGAGAGAATGTGCTGTTTTGATTTTCTCATCTATAATAGGAAGGCCTGGTGTTTTGCTTTGGGGGTAGGGGTAAGGGAAGTGTTGCACAGGGGTTATGAGAAGGGATAGCCTCCAAAGGCTTGTAAAAAGATTAAAGTTTGGGTTCTTTTAAAGTATATGCTCCCCGACAGCTTCTAATACAACAAGGCTAGGCTTCCCTGGTGGCGCAGTGGTTGAGAGTCCGCCTGCCGATACAGGGGACACGGGTTCGTGCCCCGGTCCGGGAAGATCCCACATGCCGTGGAGCGACTGGGCCCGTGAGCCATGACTGCTGAGCCTGCGCGTCCGGAGCCTGTGCTCCGCAATGGGAGAGGCCACAACAGTGAGAGGCCCGCGTACCGAAAAAAAAAAAAAAAAAAACACACAAAGAAAAACAAAAACAAGGCTGTTATTTAACAAAAGATGATTTGCATTCAGACTCACAAAAGCAAGAGTGCTTATAGCCAATTCTAGGAGTAGATTGTGATGGTGACTTTTTATGCCACATTACAGGCAAACTCTAGCAGATGACTCCTATGAAAGATGTAGCGTCTGCTCTGTGGAAATGTTTCTTTTATATGGGCATGGGGTTTAATCACTTTTGTCAACATTTAATAGAGTCTATTTTTATTTACATAGAGGTTGAAGCAAATAAGAACATTTATTTAATCTAGAGTTCTAATATATCAGGCTCTGCCTTTGAGGAGATCCACAGTGTCCTTTCCTATCCAGGTGTATAAATTTACCTTATTATCTTACATGACTTTAGTGTAATAACACCAAATTTCTATTTATTAGCTGGATTACTTTTAGTTTTAAGTAACTGAAAACCCAACCAAATTTGTTCAAAGCACAAAGACGACGGTGCATTGGCCTGGGTAACTGGAAAGCCCAGAGAGGTAGAGTACCTTCAGGTGTAGTTTCCTTCAGGTATGGATTCTTACTAAATTAAAGCATTCCAGGTGAGCCTGAAGCACCTAGGACAGAAGCATCACCCTGGAGTGTGTGATCAGGGGAACAGTCTGGAAATGGAAACAGTTGCCTAGACAATTGCCAAAGGTCCTCCTCTTTTTAGCTGGAGCAGCAGAGGACTTCCTGAAAGTAGCAGCTGATTCCAATGAACCAACACAGAGCAACTGCAGCTAGTTTCTGTCACCTTACCAAAACCCTGATGAATCTTTGTATCATTCAAGAACGTTTATTTTCAGCAATGTAGGTTTCCAGTTTTCAAGGAGCTTTAAAGATAGCAATCGACATAAAGAAGTAACACCCATCATGATAATACTGAACTTGCATAAATTGTTTTGGACTTAAGGTTGCCCTTGGACCCCTCAAAAAATTTCAACTAATCCCCAGTCATCCAGAAGAGCCTTGGGCCCTTCAGAAGGCCCCAGATCACTGCTGTGCTCTATCTTAACTGCCCAGCAGACTGAACACAGCCCTGCTGACAATGAATAATCAGATTCATCTCAGCTGTGACAGGGATGATTCAAAGTCCCACCCCGAAAGCCACGATTGCCTCTTCTGTTACCCCATCCATGAGGATGCTCGTTTCCCGTTTCATGCATCAAAGGTCTCACGTGGTTCAGGCTGGAGGCTGAGTGAAGGCGGCTTCCAGGAAAGAAGGTAGAGCCTGCAAACCTGCAGCAGGCAGCTCTGCTTTGGAAGGGCATGAAGGAAAAGGATCAATGCCCCAGGAAGTCTGGCCTGTCCATCTCCTTGATCCCTAACTGAGAAGGAGAGAAGACAAGGAACCCTGTCCCTCCTTTTGGCTGAGGGATGGGGCCTGGAGCCTTTGCTGAACTGAAGGTATATATACCCCCCACCTCAGCCACCTTACAGCCCAGATCCCCCTAGCTGAACCCCAAGAATTCCTAGTGGCTATAAAATTCCCCACGGCCCAGAAGCACTGGGTTTGCAGTGAACCCTCATTAAAATGTGCTCCTGCAGCCAGACCATCAGTTCCAAAACAAAACTCCTTTTAATTTTAACTAGAGCCCTGGGCATCAGAAACAGTAGAGAAAGGGGATTCATTTATGAGTTTCTATGGAAGATTATGGGTTTTATTTGCTCCTTTACACCACTTTTCAGTCTGTCATTTTGGTAAGGTTAACCCCAGTGTAAAATGTTCCCGTAATTATGCTCGGAAACACTCCCAGACTGCCGCATGCCAATAAATGCCTGGAATAACTGTCAGGCTAAATGAATCCCATTTGGACAAAATGATTATTGAAAGTTATTTCAGTTCCCTATTAAGCAGTTGCGGAACAGAGCTGTAATCAAAATGTTTATTTCAATTAGAATTATTATGGTCAATAAAAAGCTCAAGTAGAAAGTAAACTACACTTAATCAAATAAAGGCCACAGCTAGTTAAACTTCTTGTTTCACACAGCCTCTATCCTTGAGTCTGACAAGAGGCACCATTATCAGCCTTTTCCATAGTATATTAATGACTTTTACAGCCCAGTTTCTATCTAGCAGATCCAGAGTCGCTTGCTCTGGGTGGACAAAAACCCCAGTTCTTTCTTGATGGTTTACCATGGTCAGCAGGCAGGCATGAGCCCCTCTGATTCTGTAGCTAGAGTAGGGGAGCTTCCCTCACACTGAATAGCTGAGAAAAAGGCCATGGGGGGTCGTAAGGCCAACAGCAGTATTTATTCATTACCCTGCCCCCAGGACTGACTGTGCGCAAGCATTCCCCACTACTACAGTAGTGATTTCTTTTCCTGTGGCTCCCAGGAAAAACGCTTTTGCTTATTAGGTCAATGCAGTCATCCTCACCAGAAAACAGCTTTTGGGAGTTTTTTGTTTGTTTGGAGAGGGAGCTAATAAAAAGAGCCTATTTCTATCCTATTATGATCTGCCCTTGAAATGAAACCTTGAGTACACACAAGCAAATTACTTTTGCCCCCTAAATCACAACAGTTTCAGTCATAATCTTCTATGGCTAGACGTATTGTGCTGTTCTTATAAATTCAAATGCCCAGGCCATACCCAAAGTCAATTAAGTCAGAATCTCTGGAGTGGGGTTTTTAAAGCTCCCCAGGACATTCTGATGTGCAAGTAATGGTAGGAATTCTCCTCTAGGACAGTGGTTCACAGAGTGTGCTCCTGGAACCAGCAGCATAAGCACCACCTGGAAAGTTGTCAGAAATGCAAATTCTCAGCCTCCATTATGTTAATTACTTCCTCAGAAACGGGTGTGGGCCAGACAATCTGCACTTTAACAAGCCTCTGCTTGCGTCTGATGCATGCTTAAGTCTGAGAACCACTCCTATAGGGGATCTTCTTTAAAGAGGAAGACAGAGCAAAGACATTTATCACTAACTCACATATTAAGAGAAGCCAACATTTACCCCTAATAGAACAGGAGCAAGATTGATAAACCGGCAGTGTCCACTGATTGTCTTCCTGAACGTTAAGACAAAGGATATAAGAAGAGATGCTAAAAGTACCTCTTAATTCCTACCTAGACAAGGCAGAGGGTCTCTAAGAACCGTCATCATAAAAGCCAGGGTTGGTTGAATAATGAGGAAATAATGAGTTCACAATCTACAATCAGAATGTGAAAGGAATCTAAAATGCACAGAAAAAAGGAAAGCTCGCTCAAAAACAAAACCTTGAGTCAGGTAAGCATTTGCTTCACCTCTTCTTTTATGTATAGCAGTTCTTCTGACTTCTCTTGTTCCTAGCTTCCCAAGGTCCCCATGATTCTCAGAGCCCCTAGGAACGACTGACAATAACTTTGTGTTCTTACATTTCCTTGCTTTTTTTGGATTTTAAACAACGTTCCTACGACATCAATGCTTAACTTGGAGACTTGCACTCCTTGCATGCCAGTTCCTGTACCAAGCCTTTTACATATACGAACTCCTTCAACACGCATAACAACACTATGAAATAAGTACTAGTCTATACCATTTCACAGGTGAGGAAACTGACCCACAGAGGTGTTACGGACTTCTCCCAAGGTCATCACCTGGCACCAGGCAGTCTCCCTTTAAAATGTGTGCTCTTAACTATTATGCTAAACATCCTCTCAGAACAGGTGGGCTTTTAGTCATGGAAATCCTGGGCTGGGAAGATTTGGGGAAGGAGCTCTCTGAGACCTACTCCCTCCACATCTGGTAGCTAATTGCCAATTCTATCTAAATATCAGGTCAGATTGGTCATACGTTTTCCACTTTGGTGGAATGTTCCCCTTAGAAGATGTGTACTGTCAGCCTTGTCCTCAAAAACTTATCCTGTTCCAGCTACTGCCCTGGGTATCTGACTAATCCAGACAAAAATCCTGAACTAATTATTTTGGAAGGACTTGTTTTTCTTATTAAAAAATATGATCCAAGTCTAGGGCTTCCAAGACATATTTCTTCAAACATAGAAGCATCACAGAAGGAGTGGGCTGTGAAGTCTAACATCAGGTCTTTTGAACAGAGCTGTTTTGGCCTGAGTGGAGGATCAGAATAACGTCTGAATTTTTTTCTGCGACTTTTTTCCCCTTAAGTCTTTGTTAGAGCCTTTTTCATGAAATAAAGTCTTGAATTTGACGGAGGCATTGCTTTCTGGCTTATGGCAAGTCTGTCCAAAAAGACAACACATTTCAACTTCATCCCATGTCTAAAGACCACGGAATCCACTGGCTCAGTGTTAACCCAGAGAGTGCTTACTAAGTATTACACATCTGCATCTTCTGGGCAAAAGCCTTCTTGAGCTGGCTGGGGAAGGGCTGGGGTGGCAGCTCTGAGTAATCTTCAAATTTTATCCCTTGACACTTCAATTAAGATAATTTAACAGCCTGTTAAGCACAATATGCAGAATTTCCCACTAGGAGCAAATGAGGAAAGAGTCTTAGGGAACAGGGAGATATGTGCAAGGATGGAGATCCAGGCAGCATAGAGTTGGAAGAAGTTATGGTTATTACTCAGCCCAATGACTGTGACTTTCCCAAGGTCACACAGTTAATGAGTGAACTCCCAAGATCCCACACTGTGTGACATGCTGTGGGATGTTAAATGGGACTATCCAAGCATAACAAATTGTGAGGACTTCTCTGGAAAATCTCAATGTCTGGCCTCCTCAGAAATTCACAGTCAGCTTAAGCAAAGCCTTGGGGTGGGAGAAAGTCTGAAACAAATACCAATGACATGACTCAAAACCTTGTGATTTTGTTTCAGAGGGCGGAGGGGTTGCCAGATGCAGTCGGAGAGCCTCTGTCTCACCTTGTCTCCTGGTTTCACTGTGTGGCCCGTGCAGCAGCTGCCTGCATCATGGGTACTCTACAGACATGATGGTGCTCCCCGTGCCTATACCTATAAGGCAGTCTAGAAAAGTGCCTCCTACTCAGGCTTGTGCAATCAGAAGTAACACCCACACCATTAATCACTTTAATCAAGAGACACTGTCAGCTCTGACATTCAGAAGTCCTATTCTTTGCCTAGACTTTTTCCCAAGACCCTGAAGAGCTTACTTTTAAATTCTACCTTTTGAAAATAAGAGTTTTCAGTCTGATAGATAATATGCATTCACCCTAAAAGTGGATGAATTTACCCTATTCTCCAGAAATTACAACCATTGTACTTCGACATATGCTCAGCATTTATCAGGATTCATTTTGATTATTTATTTCCAGCTTAATTAGCTAGATGCATACATGTATATATAATATAAAAATATACATGATGGATTTCAAATCTACTTATAATAGACTGAGAACTTCACAATGCAAGCTCTTAGATTCTGGGTACCACTAATCCCTTCTTTCATATTTAGGAGTCAAGAAAAAAGACAGTGGGCAGTTTTAGGGTAAGAGACTAAGTTATGTAAAGGCAAGGAGCGAGATGAGCCAGGAGAGGCTGGGGCGGGGGAAGCAAGGGTCAGGAGTTCTGTCTTAGTTTAAGAGTAAATGATCCACTGTTCAAAAAAACTTTGTGATTCTGTGATAACTGGGCAAAAATAAAATAGAGGGAAGGAAGAAATGCATGTGTGTGCAAAGGCATGGAATTGCAAAAGTGCCTAGGGATCACTGAGAAGCTCAATTAGATGAGGTAGATAGCTGGAGGTGGATGGTAGGAAGAGGCAATCAGAGTATGATGGGAAAAGGGGTAAAGTTAGTTGGGATTAGATGGTGAGGGTCCTCCTCCTCTTCCCTGAAGCCTTCCCTGATTACACAGGCACTGAAACACATCTTCCTGTGAAACTTCCAGCCTGTACTACCCAAACCTTAAAGCTGAAAGGGACAAAAGAAGTCACTGGTAGTTAATCATGTGACAGATTCCATACTGTTACTTAACTCTGTATTTTGTTTATGTTTCCCCATGTCTATATTTTGACTATTTAAGAACATTATCAACAATTTCCAGGGGAGGACCTTTCCTTAGATAGTTGTAACTATAGTAGGAACACGCATGGTGCCTTAAGTAATAATGACAACAGTTGTTAAGGGACTTCTACATGCAAAAGCTTCTTATGTATTATAGCTAATTCTCAAAACAATCCTCTGAGGCACATACTATTTCCATTCTTTTAAATGAGTAAATAAACTAAGGCAGGAAAGGTTAAGTAGCTTGCCCAAGGTCACAGAGCTCTAAATGTGGTTCCTCTAAATGGAGGAACCACAAACTAGTGTTTGTGTTTTTTAAATCACAATACTCTACCCATCACATGCAGGGCTTTTTAAACTACACACACACACACACACACACACACACACACACACACAATTCTGATAGATTCCCTCTTCCCACCACTGAGACCTACTGTTAAAAATCGATGGCCCATGTTGCAACTATTTTTCGTATTTTTCCAAAGAATCAACATATTTGCTGTTATTGTAACAGACTCATATTCCAGAAAATGCTGTAGAGATGCGTTTGAAATGATGATAATTGACTTAGTCAACTGAACACTCTGTCACTCTCTTAGCAGAAAAAGATCAAAACAAGAATTTCCTGTTTTTAGCCAGAGGCAACTGCAAAGCATGTGTTTGACCAAAAGTTGGTCACTTGAAGAAATACATGAGAAAGAAGTAGCATGCTTCTCACTATACATGGATCTGCCGTATGGTTTTCCTACCCTATCCCCAAGTTTACAGTCCCTAGGACACCAGAGAGTTTTAAGAGGATGTTAAATCCAAAAGCAAAAGGAAAGTTTTGAATTTCTTTTATATCAACTATTTCAATATATATATTTTAAAAAGTATTAGAGTCTACTAGTGATTTTCATGCATAATCCTTTTCTTTCAGTTTTGATATACAATCTGTCAGCAAACCCTTTGATTTGCTTTATTATGTCCTCCTCCTTGCTATCATTTCATTGTCTCCCAGCTGTCTGCTCATTTCTGTCTTGGTTAATTTCTTCTTGGGTGCCTATATGCCTGGTTTGGGAAATGATGCCATTCTCTTTGAGCAGTTGGCTTTTTGTAATAATGAATAAAATGAAATGTAATAAGAAATTACATAGCCTGAGAAATAAATGACGCTGAGAACTAGAAAGGCTGACAAGAGATACTGGTAGTGTGTAAATCTTACTGGAAAGCGGTTTTATTCTTATTTTTTAAAAATTCATTTACGTAAAGAATACGTATGGTCCATTCCAGATGGGTCCATGGCTAAGACTGAGGCAAAGTCAATCCGTTCAGTTCCCCACGTGCTCGCCCTCTGGTACACCTTCTTGTGCACTCTCTTTTGAGTTCATGCTTTCTCTTTAGTATATTAGTAAGAGTGAAGACTTTAAAAGGAGAAAAGTGGATCCACTCTGGAAGATTATTGCACTGAGGACTATTCTGCTTTTATTAACCTGGTGTCCTGATAAGCTATTACTCAACGTTTTAATAAGAGCTTTCACCACTAGCTTAAGAAGAATTAGAATGGCAGTACCTATAGAATATCAGAACAGCTGGTTGAAGAGATACATTTCTAGCCATGGTGAACTCCTAGCCAGTCACTCCTTTAAACTCTTAATTTACATGAGTTTTCAATGTGCTGTCCTACCTATTGTTATAAAAATTATTTTAATAAGGTTTGTCAAAATAATTTTCAGTTACTGGTAAGTCTCAACTGCCCCCTGGCTAAAAACTGTCAACTAAATTGTCAACCTTGCAGAAGGCGAAAGTTGTAATTTCGTATTCTGAAGTAGAGAGTCAGATAGATAACCAAAACAACCATTAAGTACAGAATGTCATACTTCAAAGACATTTCAAGCAGTCAAAACAACCTCTTCAGGCTTCCCTGGTGGCGCAGTGGTTGAGAGTCCGCCTGCCGATGCAGGGGACACGGGTTCGTGCCCCGGTCTGGGAAGATCCCACATGCCGCGGAGCGGCTGGGCCCGTGAGCCATGGCCGCTGAGCCTGCGCGTCCGGAGCCTGTGCTCCACAACGAGAGAGGCCACAACAGTGAGAGGCCCACGTACCGCAAAAACAAAAAACAAAACAAAACAAAAAACAACCTCTTCATGCCCATGAATTCTGAAAACATTAAGAGTTTCTCAAAAATTCAACAGTAGTTTACACAGAGTATAAAATGTGTTCACACAGGTACTTGAATCTTTAAATGAACATTTGCTGTTGGTAGCAAAGTTGCTCAAGTTTTGCTAGAACTTTGGATCAGAGTGGAGTTATAAATACAAAACACTCTCAGAGCTCAGATAGTCCCATCACCAAAATCTCTCCACTGGAACAGGACTACATCTAAAAACCAGTCTGGGGACAAATAATGAATTGACTTTTAAGATTTTTCTAAAATGCTTTACGTTTGCAAAGCTTGTTGCAAATTTTTCATATATAGAACATTAACTCCTCTGTACAATAAACTTTTGCATGGACAGATACTCAGGGCTATGATTCACATATGTAAAGTAGTAGACTCAGTCCTGCCCTTCTTGACACACAACACAACAGTACACTCTGCAGAATCCTGGATGGTTGAAAACCTCTCCTCCAGCTCCCTCCTGATTTTTCAAGGTGGTTTTGCCTGTGATGCCAGTCCTTCCTAGGGATACAATGGTAAGTGAAAATAATAAAAAAGGCTTCCAAATAAATGTACTCACAAAGGATAGTAAAGGAAGGTGCCGTGTACAATGTTTTAACTTTTTAACACTAACTATATTTATTGGGGTCTCTCCTGATTATAAAATAACTATAGGCCCTTTGTAGAAAATGTCAGGCAATTTTTCTTAACCTCATGCACTTTAAAAAAAATACCCGTCGGTGCATTTTTCTTTTACTCCACCCATCATGCAAACGTTTAGGAACTTGCCCAAAATGAAGTCACTGGGAAATGTCCATGCAAAATGTTGATTGACATAAATATGAAACTGCTTTCGGCCTCACCCTTACACTTTCTCTGAGCTGAAAATGCTAGCAGAAATAGGTACTTAAAATCCCTCAAGTAGGATGCCCAATAAATGCTAGGTAAGAAAGAAAAGAGAGGAGGAGCTCCACCCCTGATCCGGCAGCAGGTCTAAATGAGGCCTGTCGGTTGTCAGTTAGCAGCTGCAGCCTCAGAATGATTTTCGGCGTGTTGGCGGCCTCCACCGTGGAGGCTCTGCCGGTGTTTGGAGCCTGAACCTGGCTCCACAGGCCTGGAGGGCCCCGCTGCCCGAGGACTGCTAACCAGCCGAGTGGATGAAAGGCTCTTGCTGCTCCAGCCAGGAGTCAGGACTCTGCCTCTGAGGTGGGAGAGCCAACTTCAGAACACTCGTCAAGAAGAGACCTCCCAGCCCCACATAATATCAAACGGCGAAAATCTCCCAGAGATCTCCATCTCAACACCAGCACCCAGCTTCGCTCAACGACCAGCAAGCTACAGTGCTGGACAACCTATGCCAACCATATAGCAAAACAGGAACACAACCCCACCCACTAGCAGAGAGGCTGCCTAAAATCATAATAAGTCCACAGACACCCCAAAACACACCACCAGACGTGGACCTGCCCACTAGAGAGACAAGATCTAGCCTCATACACCACAACACAGGCACTAGTCCCCTCCACCAGGAAGCCTACACAACCCACTGAACCAACCTTAGCCACTGGAGACAGACATCAAAAACAACGGGAGCTACGAACTTGCAGCCTGCAAAAAGGTGAACCCAATCACAGTAAGATAAGCAAAATGAGAAGACAGAAAAACACACAGCAGATGAAGGAGCAAGATAAAAACCCACCAGACCTAACAAATGAAGAGGAAATAGGCAGTCTACCTGAAAAAGAGTTCAGAATAATGATAGTAAAGATGATCCAAAATCTTGGAAATAGAATGGACAAAATGCAAGAAGCAGTTAACAAGGACCTAGAAGAAATAAAGATGAAACAGACAATGATGAACAACACAATAAATGAAATGAAAAATACTCTAGATGGGATCAATAGCAGAATAAATGAGGCAGAAGAACGGATAAGTGACCTGGAAGATAAAATAGTGGAAATAACTACTGCAGAGCAGAATAAAGAAAAAAGAATGAAAAGAACTGAGGACAGTCTCAGAGACCTCTGGGACAACATTAAACGCACCCCCACCACCACCCCAGCCTCCCACTTTTCTTCCTAAGGAAAGCTCTAAAATAGAGTTTCAAAGGTTTCAACTCTCTTAACCAGTAGGCCCCCGAGATTCTGCCTTTTTGTGGGCACATGGCATTGACCTTATCTGCAGATCATCTCCGTGGATTATGTTTTCACTAGACATGCCCCTGGGGAAAAATATTGTCCAAAAAAAGGTCCTGTTCTAGACCCACCCAGAATGACATAATATTAAGTGTTTTCCATCTTCAACAGTGATACTCTTTTGAGAACTCACAGCCAGTTTGAATTTAGCTAAGTCCAATGTTTTCTTTCTCTTTTTGGTTCATAATTTCCCAGGGGCCTGCTACCTTCGTGCTTAGCTGAAAATGCAGCATTCTCCAGCAGAGAATGCTCTCTGGTATATTTAAAGCAATTAGGTCCCGGGACTTCCCTGGTGGTGCAGTGGTTCAGAATCCGCCTGCCAATGCAGGGGACACGGGTTCGAGCCCTGGTCCGGGAAGATCCCACATGCCGCAGAGCAGCTAAGCCCGTGCGCCACAGCTACTGAGCCTGAGCTCTAGAGCCTGCGAGCCAGAATTACTGAGCCCATGTGCCCCAACTACTGTAGCCCACGTGCCTAGAGCCCGTGCTCCGCAACAAGAGAAGCCACCACAATGAGAAGCCCGCGCATAGCAACGAAGAGTAGCCGCCGCTCGCCGCAACTAGAGAAAGCCGCGTGCAGCAACGAAGACCCAACGCAGCCAAAAATAAATAAACTAATTTAAAAAAAGAAAAAAAGCAATTAGGGCCCTGAATGAGAAGTTCAGTTATAGACAAAGATAAAAGATCAAATTTTAATTAGCTATGGAAATATTATTTTATTAAAGATAGAGTAATTATAAATTATTATAAAGTTATTTTATAAATTGAAAAGAAAAACAAAACCTTTCATTTTATGGGCTCTGTCTATATTTTGCCTTTACCTCATCATTTCACTTAATTCTCTCAAACACTGAGTTGAACGCTCTTATTCCTGTGTAAGGTATTTGCAATTGTGCTACAAATAGGTGACCAACTAGGGCTGAGGGGTTTCTTGGGATGTGGGACTGGCAGCTAAAAGTGGGCAAGTCCCAGGCAAACTGGGACAAATTGGTCACCCTAGAAACTACCCATCTATTTAGTAGCCTAAAACAGAATGATCATTTCTCACAGTTCTGTGGGCTGAATGGGTGGTGGTTCTGCTGTTTTCACCGGAACTCTCCATATGGCTGCTTGGCTGAGGCTGGATGGGATAAGATGTCTGGGGCCTCACCAGAGATGGCTGGCCCTCTTCCTCCATGGAATCTTTCATCACAGCACGGGGGCCTCAGGGTTCCACAGGGTAAGTGTGGAAGCTGCAGGGCCTCTTGAAACCATGCTCAAAAGTTAAGTATTGCCGCTTCGACCACATAGAGTGATGCAGACTCAGCGCCAGCCCAATTCAAGACATGAGAAAATAGACTTCAACTTTCAAAAAATCTTATTGAAAGATTCATTATTGATGAATTGGGAGATTGGGACTGACGTATATACACTAATATGTATAAAATGAATAAGTAATAAGAATTTGCTGTATAAAAAAATAAATAAAATTCAAAAATTCAAAAAAAAGGTAGAATATATACATTATGTGTAAGGAGTGAAAAAATATCACTAGAGATCTACATCATTAGAAGGATTAAGAGAATATAATAAACAACTTTGCTAAAAAATTTGATTACTTTCTTGAAATGGGCAAATTCCTTGAAGACAAAAACTCCAAAGCTCACTCAAGAAGGAGATTACTTGAATTAGCTCTATGTGTGTTAAATAAATTTAATTAATTAAAAAAAATCTTATTGAAAGATAGTGGACATACAATATTATGTTAGTTTCATGTGTACTACATAGAGATTTGACTTGCATACATTATGAAATGATCACACGAGAAATCTAGTAACCATCTGTCCACATACAAAGTTATGACAGTATTATTGACCATTATTGTGCTATACATTCCATCCTCAGGCTTATTTATTTTATAACTGGAGGTTTATACCTCTTAATCCTCTTCAGCTATTTCACCCACCCTCCCCTCTGGCAGCCATCCATTTATTCTCTGTATCTATGAGTCTGTTTTCATTTTGTTTAGTTTTTTAGATTCTGCATATAAGTGAGATCACATGTGGTATTTGTCTTTGTCTGACTTATTTAGTATAATGCCCTCTAGATTCATCCATGTTATTGCAAATGGTAAGGTTTCTTTTTTATGGCTGAGTAGTATTCCATTGCATTCCACACTTTTGATGGGAGGAGTTGCAGAGAATATGGTCATTTTTAGTCCATCACAATCCCCATCATATACATGAGATTCAGTAAATTTAAGTAACTTTTCCAAGACTACATAGCTCTTAAGTGGCAATTCGAGCCTTTGAACCCAGGTCTGTGTGTTTGAAAAACCCATGAGTTTTTCTGGGTTTGAGTCACCATGCCCTGGTGGGGTATAACTACAACATTCGATAATCCAGAGAGCAAATGGGTATTTTCCTGCAGTGCTGGTGTGGAGTGGTGGAGAACGGAGAAAGAGACATAGAAGCAGTGATCTGTGATGTCTGGATTACTGGCATCACAAGTTTGTCCAGTCTGTTTGGAGAATATATTTGCCTGATACTTGCCTGATTCTGTAAATATGTTCGGGCTCCTGCTGTTCTCCTGCCCCGTACTTGAGTACAAGCTTATTTCTAAAAGTAAATTCTTCAGTGGGACTCAGATATTCTATATTCTTGGCCTTGATGTTTCTCTTTCTCTTATGCATTGTAACATTCTTTTTCTACATAAGCCTTTGGATCATCTACAGTTTGAGAGTTTGAAAGACAGTTGTCCCAAGTCGGTTGTTTTCAAAGAGTGGGGGGTCCCTGAGTCCCTTTCAGGGAGTCCATGAGGTCAAAACTATTTTTATAATGCCAAGGTATTATTTGCTTTTCTCTGCTTTCATTCCATCTAGGGTGTAAAGTGGAGTTTTCCAGAAGCTAAGTAATGTGTGATACTGCAACAGATTTTAGTGGAAGCAGATATGAGAATTCCACTCCTTCCTACTAAGACATTAAAGGGACTTGAAAAAAAAAAACTAATGAAGTCTTCTCTTTTGTTCCTTTTTTTAAAAAAAGTTACTTTTTATTAAAAATGTATTTTTATGTTAGCATATTAAGAGTTTGCTGTGATTTTTAAATTAATACACAAATATTTTTAAAGTTTCTCATTTTGTTTCTCATAGTAATAAAATAAATTTTAACTTACTTTTAATTAAAAATTAATAATAGTCACAGAAGCTCTTTGGAGTCCTCAATTTAAGATAGAGTTCTGAAAGCAAAAAGTTTTCATTATTTTATTAGCTGCCATTTGCAAAGCTTGGGCAATTTGCTCTCTTTTAATCCTCCCAGCAAACCTATCAGGAAGGTACCCCATTAATCTCCTCCCAGAGGCATAAACTAGGGCTCAAAATCATTAGCCACACAGCTTGCATGCTGTGCAGCTAGAATTTGAAGCTAGTTCTATCTGACCCCAAAATCAAACTTGAAGGAATCAGTAACCTCCTTGCATGCAATATACCTGTTGCTTTCCTGGACAGAGAGGTTGAAGCAGAGGTCAAGAAGACTGGATGAATTATTTGAGATGGCTCAGGCAGCTAAAAGCCAAGACCTTCTGCTGTCTGTTCTACTCCTCATAGGGACTTGTCCTTTCAAATGGCAATTCCTTTTGTGAGAAAGGAATGCCTTCAAATTCAAATGATACTATGAACCTGGTGGAGGTCTGTTCCCCTTATAACAGGCATTTCTAATAGCACAGTATGCAGACTTTGCTGAGCACTCAACAAGGAAGAAACGTTTGTCCAGTTATCACATTCTAAACTGCCAAAATACATGTGCATTGCCTTAAGTTTTTCAATTATGTTACAGGTCAGCTTGTGCATTTTATCTGTTCGACTCTCTTTTGTAAAACAATTACAATGGTAAAAACAAAGAAACTATTGAGTACTTAACTATGCGTCGGTCACCGAGAGGAAGACTTGATACCAAGGTCTCTCTGAATCCTCACAAGAATACTCCCAGGCTGGCAGTGGGGTGTCCTACCTGCTTTACAGATAAGGAGATGGGCTTGCCGAGGGGAAGCTACTTGCCTGAGGTCACCCAGCTAGTAAGTAGGCGGTGAGTCAAGTATCAGACCCAGGTCCGGGTGGTTCCCAGGCTAAGATTCTTAACCAGCATGCATTGCAAGATCCTAAAAGGCAATGTCAATCTGTCTGTGGAAAGGAGTTCCCCAAAGTAAACTTGAAGTAGCCCAGGTAAATTAGGAAAGGGTCACAATTTTATGGTCAGAGATTTTAAGGAAAAACCAAGTGATGCAACCTCTTCATGTAATAAGAAAACAGATACAATTCTTTAATTTTGTCCTTAGCTTAACCCTTCACTAACATCCAGCAGCTCGGAGTGTACAGAGAAAGGCAGTAAATTCCTCATCTGTATCCCAGTGTGCCAACTGTTTTGGTTTTAATTGTGTCAGGTGTGTCTTCCTTCTGCCTGGAGGTCCTTCCTTAGGTTTGAAAATATCATGATCACATCAACAGTGTGAGAGGTGGTGGGAGAGCTGAGGTTCCACATGTGTCAACAACAGATGTGCACGTCTCCTGGAGCACTGGAAAAAAGAGTAATAGGAGTTCCCTTAGGGCTGTGCTCCACGTGCCCCAGGAGGGGATAAGGACGAAAGCCTCTGTAATTTATATTGACTGCTGAGGTAACCAGGTGCTTTCAGCAAGCATTCCAGTTGCAAATTTGGGTTTTAACAACCTTCCCAACAACCTCTGATTCCTCTTAAAGACAAAGAGGGAAGAGATATGGGAACATATATATATGTATAACTGACTCACTCTGTTATAAAGCAGAAACTAACACACCATTGTAAAGCAATTATACCCCAATAAAGATGTTAAAAAAAAAAAAAAGAGAACCATTTAGCTGTGAATGAAACAAAACAATCAGCTTTTGCTATATAGTTCAATACCTGGTGCAGAGCTTTTAAAATCTTGTCACTTTTCAGCTGTGCAGCATCTAAAGGAGAAGCAATTTGGCTATTAGCTTGCCAAGTTTGGGTTCATTTTAGTCTGACTGAAGGATTTTCTGCTTTCAAAACATTAAAAATTGTTATGGATGTTTGGATCTCAGATATACAAAGGTCATTGTTCCTTTTAAGCTTCAAAATGTCTTTACACTACTGTAAACCCTTGAAAATGTGTCGGTTTTCAATATTTTATATGTGTACTCTAAGGGGGAAGCTTTGAACAGTCTCTAAAGTTTGAGATCAATTACAGAATGAATGGAATATTGGGAACGGGGATACTTTTGACTCTTGAATGCTTTATTGAGCCTATCTTCTGCTTATTTGAGTATGAAAATGTTTATAATAAAAGGAATGATACACCAAAAAAAAAAAAAAAGAAAGAAAGAAAGAAAAAAGAAAATAATAAGATTCCATGTGCTCTAGCAATAGCTGCTGTGACCATTGCTCATGAAATTTCTAATGCCTTATGGTTGTCGGAGGTGGCTAGAAACTGGTGCCACTGAGTCTCATGGGAAGATGGACTTGTGCATGAAGTGAAAACTCATGCTATCCCTTTGTCCCTCTCTTGCTTTAGCAAATATCAGCATGAGGGAACCTGGGAGCAGGAGACGGAAGAGGTACTACACGTTTATATTATCTGATACCCTAACTGTCAAAGGATAGTTCTTTCATCTTAAAACAAAATCTAAAATCTTTGTGACAACTTAAGCACAAAATGAAGACACCCCTCATAAACCAACTTCCCTTCTTTGACATTATCACTAATTTTCAATAATGTACAGTAGATCTTGCTTTGCAATAATAAAACTACCCATGTTACAAGTTTAGTTTTATGTAATACTCCATATGGTGGATTCAAAATAAATTTCTACTGGGAATACAATCACAAACCACTATTTTCTGCCTTAAAAAAACATTAAAGCACAGACATGCACAAACAAGGTAATCTGCAATAAATTCGGAAATGTCAAAATACTACAAATGTAAATGTATTCAGCTCCATTGCAATGCATGTAATTTCCATAGCTTTATTAAAAATCTTGCTTTTGCAGTGGTTCAGTGATAGGTTATAAATACAGTAGGAATGGGTCAGCATGCAAATCCCTTCTCTGTGAAAAAACAATTTGAAAGGTTTTATAGCACAAAGGTGTTTATTATTTTGTAAGAATAGTAATGCAAGTTTGTGTTTGGAACCTGCTGAGAGGAGAATTCTCAAAAACATCTGTTTATAAAACAACAAGAAGGAAAAAAATCTCAGCAAATTAAAAAATAGAAAAAATGACGTTTGATTTATGTAAGGTCATGGAAATAGCATTTCCCAAATTCAGCATTTAGCTGATGCACTTCTCTCTGCACACATTAGGGTCCCACAAGAGATGATCAATATATCCCACTAAGAAAAAGAAAGCAGTGTTAGTCTGGATAGTTTGAATCCTGGAGGCAGATAAGTAAGTATCTCTGGAGATGAGAGGAGATAAGGTTACAAAGGTGAAGAAGAGGACTAAGGACAGAACTGTCAGGGACAGCTACAGTAGGGCATGGCACGGGGAAGCGGTTTCGGCAAAGCAGGTGACTATGGGGTGCAAGAACCTGAGCTCAGCACGTAGGCTGCGAAGGAGAGAGAGCTGCAAGGAAGAGCGTCTCAGATATAGAAGAAAACCCAGGAAGAATGAGGATCAAGAACAGATGGCTGGATTTGGAAGTCAAAACCTCCCTGTAGCCTTCACAAGACTAGGTTCAGGACCTGGTGGGAAGCAGAAGCCAGCCCTCAAGGACATGAGGAGTGAGTAGATGGGTGAAGGTGTGGAAATTACAGACCTAGACCACTTAACAAAAGGAAGGGAGGGACTTGTTGGCTTGAGTACAGATGGATCAAGGGAGGGGCTCTTGAGATAGAAAAGAACTGAGGAGGTTTAAAGCAAGTGAAGGGGGCAAAACCAAAGATGCAGGAGACTAAAGTGATTCCTAATAGGATGAAGTTCAGGTGGGATATCAAGGAAGTGGTCTCAAGGACATAGGTGGAGAGATTCGCTTAGGCAAGAAGTGGAGCGTTTACCTGGAAAGAAAGAAAGAATGGGACTGGTAAAGATAAAGAGAAAATCTGCAGGGACTACAAGGAAAGAAGTTGGTGAAACTGAGGTCCAGAGGCCTTCAATGACTTCAAAAACAAGAAGAAAACTCTTAAATGTATCAACTCATTTTAAAAACATATTATCATTTCTTTGTGAGCATACAGAGAGGGTCTGTGTGTATGCTGTGAGGGACCCAGAGACTATAAAAGATCCCAAACTATCTAAACACATGTGTATGCACTCTCATGCACGTGCACATAGATACACACACACACTCAACACGTACACATGCACACATGCATGCACACACAAAGCAAAAATGCAAGCCCATTACAAAACTAGATATCATCATTTACTACATTGCTCACAGTACTGACCTATGACTTTTTCCCAATTTCTCTTTTTCCCTAGAGGCTCTTTCTATGAATCTTGTGCCCATCTCAAGCAGAATGGAGCTGAGCACCCACCACACTGTCCATAATGCACGCAAGTGCAGAAGCCGAAGTGCCTGTCTACAGAACCAGGCCACATCAGCACAGGGCCAGGAATGATCCTTTTAGATAAAATGAAATGTGGAGGGCCAGAAATAGAATTTGAAAAGACAATGTTAAAAAAGGAGGTGAAGAACACGTTTATTTTCCAAAAGAATTGGTGCACCTTCTTGTCTGATCATGTGGAGAGGAGACTGTGTGAACGAGGCCAGAAGGATATATGGAGATACTATTTCAGGATTCTGACCCCCCAAATTGAGGAATTCATTCTTTTATATTAAGAGGAAATTGGAGAGGAATGTAAGGGAATATATAAGAACCAAAAACTCTTTTAAAAGGAAGAAAAGTTTAATAAGGAGGAAATAAAGTGGTGACATGGATGAGAAAATTACTTAGGGAAGAAAAAAATCAACAGTGTGAAGCAAAAACGTAACCAAGAACTCACAGAGCTATTTTGAGAGTGAAAACCAAGTGAAAAATGTCAAGTTTAAGATTATTCTTATTTGACATTTTTATGCAGCAGCAACTTATAAAAACATCAAACACTGACATAATCCTTCCTCTAGCATTTTAACACACCATTATATTGTTAACAACAAATGGCTGCAGCCATTCATGTGGCTTTTTAATAGATTCTTTTATCATAAGAATGTCATTTTTAGGATAATCTGCATTCTCACATTTTTATGTTCAGCTATGGTCTTAAAATGTCAAGTATAGGAGATATCTATATCTCCAATGCTTAGTTTTACTACAGACCTTGAGAATATCAGTATAAAATAAGCCTTAACCTTATACGACTGCTGTGCTCAATTCATTTTTTCTACAATCTTTTTCCTTTTAAAAATATTTACAAAGTACATGAATTAGGTAAAGATGAAATTGTGGGTTAAAGCCATAATAGACAGGAAATTTGTTGTGAAGGCTGCCTTGACCTACATGAAAGTTATCTTACTACATGTTCAATCACCCAGGGTCACATTCCCATAGGCACTATTATATAGGAGACATTTGGTCTGCCTGCTCAATTAGCAATGATGGTAACAATGTATCATTTCACTTTCAGGAGCTAACATGTGCCAAATATCCAACCAGATTTCTTTGACCATTCCTCTTAAATGTGGGGAAAACAAAGCAATTAAATATTGTATCAAAGATCAGGCAAGTCAGCCACAGAAGGAGAATTAGAACTCCAGTGAGTCAATAGGCTAGGGCAGAGTTTGACAAACTTTTTCTGTAAAGGGCCAAATAATATTTTAGGCTAGCAGGCTACATGGCCTCTGTTACAACTCCTCAAATCTGACACTATAGTGCAAAAGCCAATGGAGACAGCACATAAATAAACGAGCATGGCCCAATAAATGTGTACCAACAAAATTTTATTTACAAAACCAGCAACTGGGCCAATCCTTGGTCTAGTGGATCACCTCACACAATCTGTCAAAGACTGAAGCTCAAACCTTAGCAAACACTAAATTCATCTAGATTGAATAATTATAATAACATTCATGAGATTTTCCAAATACCAAGCAACATGCTAGACACTTTACACAAATTATTTCATTTTCATCCTACTCAGTAAGTACTGTTATTACCTTCATTTTGTAGATGAGGAAACTCAACTTCAGAGAGGTGTATGAATTACAGAAGGTCACTCAGCTTAAAGGAGACAGAATTTGAAAGTAGGTATCTGGATCAAAGCTTATGATCTTAACCACTGCCTGATGCTCAATGCATGTAACTTGTGGATGCTAAGAAAACATGAAGCCATAAAAAAATGGACATTTTCCTGAAAAGGGATTGTAAGGTGATCTGTACTCTTTAAACTTACAAAACTAGAGAGGGAACACTCCCAGTGGCTAGGTATCCTGAATTGGTCCCATTCTGATCTATCTAATTGTGGACATGCTACTACAAACCCACCATCACCACAATGGAGAATAAGACCTTCTACGAACTGAATTCTCCAGCCAGCTGGAGACCAGACCATTAAATGCACTCGGCTAACACTGGGAAAAGGCCCTGGACTAGGGCAGCAAGAAGAAACATGGTAGATGCGTTTAAGTCGTAGGCAAAACCAGAAAAGAATCTACCCTCTTATGGCCACCTGCAGAAAGGCTCGCACCCTGAATTTCTCAGCTCATCCTCCACCACTCTCCAGCCCCACGGAGAATGAATGAAAAACAAATTTTCAACATAAACGGAAACCAAGATGTGATGCTTCCAGCATCTTTTGTTTGCATGGCACATTCCCAACTCACAACATCCTCCAAAGTAGACAAGTATTATTTTATCCTCATCTCACAAATGAAGTAAGAGGGGTCATTAAGACTCAGGCCACATAATAGGAAAGACTCAATCCCAACTCCTCTGCATCAGCCTTGGGGCCTCTTTACTCAACCAGACTGTCTTCTAATCTTCCAAAGTGACCTACAGAGTGACAGTTTGAAAAAGGAAGCCACATCAAACATTGAATAGCATTATACTAACACAGAATTTTTTGTTCAACCGAGGACACAGTTTTTCAAGACAATCATAATAACCCAAATCTTAAACGATCTCCCTCATTCTGGAGAATTTCAGACAGACTATAAAAATAAATAAAGGAGGGCTTCCCTGGTGACCCAGTGGTTGAGAGTCCGCCTGCCGATGCAGGGGACACAGGTTTGTGCTCCGGTCTGGGAAGATCCACATGCCGCAGAGCGGCTGGGCCCGTGAGCCATGGCCACTGAGCCTGAGTGCCCGGAGCCTGTGCTCCGCAATGGGAGAGACCACAACAGTAAGAGGCCCGCATACTGCAAAAATAAATAAATAAATAGATAGATAGATAAATAGAGAAAGAAAAGAAAAGAAAAGAAAGAAAGGAAGAAAGAGAAAGAAAGAAAGAGAGAGAGAGAGAGAGAGAAAGAAAAGAAAAGAAAGGAAGGAAGGGAGGGAGGGAGGG
>NW_006792921.1:1245535-1248633 GCF_000442215.2 Lipotes vexillifer | reverse complement strand
GGAGGGAGGGAGGGAGGGAGGAAGGAAGGAAGGAAGGAAGGAAGGAAGGAAGGAAGGAAGGAAGGAAGGAAGGAAACTTTGGTAAAATTTTCCGCAGAGGCCCAGAATTTACAAGATCTGCTCTCAACCCTTTCCACCCAGAAGCATCTCTTCAGGGAGCCTTGGCTGCCTAGGTCATGTCACATCCAAACCAATTCTTGATTTGGTGGTCACAGCAGGAGGGGAGCTCTGGGCTCAGTCTCTCCTGCATCCTTTCCCATCTTTGCACAATGGTTGCTCTTTGCTTATCTGCCCCAGCAACTCCCCTCCCACCCAAACAAAGGGCAAAGAATGCAAAACATCAAAGTGAGGTCTAAATTTTGTTAACTAAATTTGATTACGCTTTCAAACACCGAGACACACCTCTAGTCTGAACAAAGTTGTCGGGAGCTGGGTACGAATAACTGAAGACAAAGACTGTCCCCATATATAAGAGATAAAGTCAAAACTCTATCATTTCTCCTTGAAGCAAATGTGAGTGCTGTTTACCAACACACACACACATTACTTTTCCTAGAGTCCTCGTTAAAGAAGAAAATGTCTAATTTACATGTAGAGTCCACAAATTATAGCCATGCCAGACAAGGAAGCAGATGAAGATTGTAATTGATATTCCAAAATTTCCGTCTTGATTTCCCCATCCTCAGAATTAGCCACTCTATAAATCAAACCGACATATGAACATCTGACATTGAAACCAAGAGGTCACATCTGTGAAAAGCATCAGAAACATAAAGAATTGGATCCTTCTGTTTTGTCTGAAAAAACACCACCCTTTCCACTATCCCCACCACCACTTCCACCATTATACCTTAAAATATCCTGTCTCTTCTAAGAAAATATTTTCCATATGTGTGTTGGTATAAACAATGGCCATTTTTCTTTCCCCTTGGTTGTGTAGAAAACTAGGAATTAGCACTATTTTCCACAGTAAATCTGAATGAAACCTTGGCTGTTTCTAGGTAAATAGGTATTATTGAAACACACGTGTGTATACTGTCCACCAGTAACCTAATAGAGATGAAAATCCCTCATTTCTTAAGAGTGTTTCTGTTTCTGTGTTAATATAACTCAGAGTTGAAGGCACAGACTACAAGTTTAGGAGATGTAAGAGTTGCTTCCTATTCTTACCCACAACACCTTAGGAGAATCACTTGTGACTCTGGGCCTTGGGTCTTCTCTCTCTAAGAAGCTCCAAGCACAAATACTCATGAGGGCAACACTGGTAACCCACCATCCCCGGAACATGTGTTCTGAGCTCTTTTCTAGTCATGGTGATGGACTTAAAATTGTAAAATGTTTAGAGCTGGAAGAACCTCATAGACCGCTTCAATAAAATTTCTTATTTACAGCTAAGGAATCTGAGTGTGAAGAGCATAAATGACCTCTTCAAGGTCATACAACTGTGGACAACTTGGTCTCCTGATGCCCAACCTCATTCTTCCCCACCTCCTTGCTTACATTTTCAGCTGAGTCATCTGTACACTTGCAAGGTGTCTTTGGTGACCCCAGCACACTTGCTGAGTGGCTGGTGAGGAGGGGAGCAGCCCCTGGCTACTGCAACAAACTTTAGTCCTCCTGAAGTTAACCAGTCCCTCCAGGAATGATCCATGGCTTACCTCATACTGCTTGAACAAAATGACTATAACATGTTGCACATGGTATAAATTCAATTAAATATTTGTCCAGTGAATAAAATAAGCTAATCAACCCAGATGACAGAACCACATGGTTTATTTTGTGGTTATAAATAGACAAATGTGGTTATAAATAGACAAATGTGGGGCTTCCCTGGTGGTCCAGTGGTTAAGACTCTGAGCTTCCAATGCAGGGGGCGCAGGTTTGATCCCTGGTCAGGGAACTAGGATCCCACATGCCGTGTGGCCCAAAATAAATTTAATAAAAGAGAGAGAGAGAGAGAGAGAGAGAGAGAGAGAGAGAGAGAGACAATAGTATTGCATTGTAGAACACTGTAGAAATGAATATAGCTTTCCCAAATCAGGAGACTGTGAGCCATCACCAACCTCAGGGCCACGGTGACCCTCACTCTATGTGATGACATAGTTAAAGGTTCACGTGTTATGGAAGAATTTAATAAGGTGCCAAATGAATGGAATTGGGAGTTGGAATCAAAATCACTAGAGAATCTTTAAGATCACGCTCTTATTTTATCTATTTGGGAATCACAGACTCAGAGAACTAGTGGAATTTGCTAAGCTGCCCCTGACCTCAGGTGCAGCTGTCTCCACCACTACAGGCTGACTCCTACACAGTGGAGGGCTTTCTCCCATGAGACTAGATCTCTACAACATGGAACCAGTTTCTAGAGTTCAATGTTCTACTCAGAGCCCTTCAAACATCTACTGGCTAATTAATATTGGAAATTTAGTCAGTTTAGTTGGTCCTGCACCACTGGTAGGTTATTAACCATGAGATTTCAGTCTGTATGCTGTGTTGATCAGCTAAATCAAACTGCGAATTCCTTCCATCTAACTTGGATAGGCGATCTGACTCAACACCTGCTCAGAGGCTAGCTTTGGTTTCTTTCTCCAGGTGGACTGAATTTTGACTTCCGCCTTTTCTCCGTTCTTAAACTTTCTGAAGGCTCTGCAAATGGTGGCTACTCTGTGGGCAGAGAGAACACCCAGTCCACAATCACCAGGCTTGTCATCCTAAGTGTGTCAGTTAGACTGGCTGTTCACTCCACAACCTACACACCCCACCCAACTCTTCACAAATAATCGGCAGGTGGACTCTCACAGGGAAGCCCAAGATCCATTCTTTTTGATCTATATGTAAGTACTGCCTAGCCAGATTGCCCCAATCAACCTGGTGATCCAGGGAATGACATGTTGCATCCAGATTGTTCTCATAACCCATTGGTTCTACTTGTTAGCTGGCTCTCTGAACTTAAATAAAAGAGAGGGCTTCCCTGGTGGCACAGTGGTTGAGCGTCCGCCTGCTGATGCAGGGGACACGGGTTCGTGCCCCGGTCTGGGAAGATCCCACATGCCGCGGAGCGGCTGGGCCCGTGAGCCATGGCCGCTGAGCCTGCGTGT
>NW_006792921.1:1241286-1245295 GCF_000442215.2 Lipotes vexillifer | reverse complement strand
CCTGCGTGTCCGGAGCCTGTGCTCCGCAACGGGAGAGGCCACAACAGTGAGAGGCCCGCGGACCGCAAAAAAAAAAAAAAAAAAAAAAAAAAAGAGAGAGAAAGAAAAAAACTCTAAGGAAATACGGTCAAGTATGAAATGGCATCCTCCGGTTTCAGAAAATGTTGGCAGTATGGGGTCAGCAATCTGGGCTGCAGTGCCAACTCTATCGGATAGTAATTAACAAACAATAATAATAACAAGCAAGGTGACAGTGACAACAGGTGGCTTCACTTAATTGGTACTTATTGGATGCCAGGCTACATTCTTAGTGCCTTACACCTATCTCATTTAATAATATTTCCAGTGTAAGCAAATTGGTCAGACTACTTTCTCTTTCCAAGGCTTTGATTTTCAGATCCGTTACACTGAGATGATAGTTACATCACAGGGATGTTGTGAAAATTAAATGAAAAAATGGAGACAAGTGCAATTATTAAACTCTAAAGTGATTTAAAAATATTCCTTATTATCCTTATTATTATAGAGGTTCCATTCCTTCCAAGAACATTCAAGGAAAAAGTCCCCAAGCCATAGCTGAGTCCTGATCAAGTATAGATGTCCCCTAGCAGTCAACACTGTATCCTCAAACACAAAGCAAGGCACCCGAGCATCATCTTTGAGAAACCAGCTTCATTCATCTTTCACAAAATTTAACAAAATGTTCTAAACTAAGTGAATGCCAACGTAAAGGTTGGGAGGTTGATCTCTCCTTCTCCCTCACAATAAAGCAGTGACATAAAGTAATCTGCATGCATTTGACAACCCCCCTCCCCAGCTAGAAGTTTCCATGAAAGCAGAAGAGGCTGTCATCATTCAAGAAGGCCTTGCTCTCTGGAAACTTTCCCAGACTGAAGAGGCTGCTGGAAACCTGCTCCCTCCCACAGGCCCCTCAGGCAAGGAAGGGCATCTTAAAGGGGCTTCAGGCCTCCTGTGCTTCTCTCTGGGCTGCTTGCTCCAGAACTGAATACCCTGATAAGAACATACAGTTTGGGTTTTTTGAAATGCTTTTAATGGCTATCCTCCCTGCTAACTAGGGTTTTAAGTGTTTCCCCAGTCTTTATTTTTAAAAATAATCCCCTGTTCCTTCAAGAACTGAATTATATTTTCACATTTTCCACTTTCTTCTCCC
Organism: Lipotes vexillifer; assembly: GCF_000442215.2. NCBI lineage: Eukaryota > Metazoa > Chordata > Mammalia > Artiodactyla > Lipotidae > Lipotes > Lipotes vexillifer. The sequence goes on along the minus strand of NW_006792921.1, from coordinate 1,244,124 downwards.
AGCACTAACTTCCTGAAAAACTGCCAAACTGAACTGGGCGAAATTCTGCCCAGATACCCTCAGGGTTGTACAGTGCTCTCAAAGGGAGGAATGCTTTCTGTATCTCCTACACCTCTGCAACTTGGGAGAGTATAGCTTTCCCTTAAATTGCCTTTTATGGAAAATTACTCACTTTAAAACAGTAAGCTCTACATTCTACTCTGTTGGATTTTCAAGAGGCCCTGTCACCACAGCCTTACAGCAGTGAGCACCACCAGCTGTGACAGAATACAAAGTGCTGGTCCCACTGGCCAGTGAAGAAAATACCACATGGCGGGCTCCATAACCACCACGTTATTGACAGGTAGGAGGTAGACCTTAGAGGTAAAGGAAAATGGACTCGGGGTTTGAATTCCAATTTCACTTATTAGCTGTGTGACTTCAGGCCAGTTATATAACCTCTCTGCGCCTGAGTTTCCTAACTTCTAGAATGTCAGTAATGATAGTACCTACTTTATAAAATGATCATGAGGAATAAATTTATATAAATAATGAATGTAAAACTTATTTAGAACATTTAGTAAATACTGGTGCTGCTATACTTTCTGTATTAGTTTTCATGTGGCTGCTATAACAAATTACCACAGACTAGGTGGCTTAAAGCAACAGAAACTTATTCTCTCTCAGTTTTGGAGGCTGGAAGTCTGAAATCAAGATGTCAGCAGGGTTGGTTCCTTCCAGGGGCTCTGAGGGAAGATCTGTTCTATGCCTCTCTTCTAGCTTCTGATCGCTGCTGGCATGTCTTGGTGTCCTTGGCTTGTAGCTGCATCTCTCCAATTTCTGCCTAAGTCTTCATGTGACCTTCTCCTCTTATGTGTCTTCTGCCCTTTTTTCTCTTATAGGGACTGTTGCCAATGGATTTAGGGTCTAAACCAACATGATCCCATCTCGAGATCCTTAACTTAATTACATCTGCAAATGTAATATGGTGATAACCACATAAGGTCAAATCCACAGGTTCCAGGTAGACATACCTTTTCAGTGGGCTACCATTTAACCCATGACACCCTCTCTCCAAATAAAAATGTCAATCTAGGTCACACGAGCCTCAAACTTATTCTCCCTGTGTGAAGCAGCAGGACATGGGTCAGTTTTTTGTTGTCGTTTTTTTTTTTTTTCTGCGGTACGTGGGCCTCTCACCGCTGTGGCCTCTCCCGTTGCGGAGCACAGGCTCCAGACGCGCAGGCTCAGCAGCCATGGCTCACGGGCCCAGCCGCTCCACGGCATGCGGGATGCTCCCGGACCAGAGCACGAACCCGCGTCCCCTGCATCAGCAGGCAGACTCCCAACCACTGCGCCACCAGGGAAGCCCCCATGGGTCAGTTTTTTCCGACAAATTTCTTCACTTACTGTTCCTGTTCTGAGGCCCTTCTGATCAGACTCTTCACAGATATGGTAACACTTGTTTTCTTCCTGTCGTGTGGCTCATGGATTTGCAGATGGAACATGGGCATAAGTGATGGGAAGTAGGGAATAGTGTTATAGATGGAAGAAACAGAAGATGGCCTCACTCAAACCCTCATATCCTAGATGAGGTAACAGTCCTGACAAGGGGATGTGCCTTGTCCAGGTACTTCAGGTGACATGATGACAGAGCCATCACAGAGTCAGGCACCTGGAGCAGGACCCTGCTTCTCTTCCCTGTCACCTCCCACTGCATCACCTCCCACCATACCCCACAGTTAAAATAAGGTCATACCCAGCTTTCTGTAAGTCCACATGGGGAAAGCCAGCTTGTAACACACTTTACTCGACACCCTTGATTAATTCTAAAGGTCACACCAGTTTTAGTCCATTAAATTAAATCCATAAAATTAAGATGTAAGTAGCTAAAGTTAGCCATGCCAGGATGCCAATCAACCTTTGATTTGCTTTTTTAAGTTTGGGGGTACAAGGAGAAAGTTTGGAAAATGGTTCCCATCCTATATAAGGGCAAAAGGATCTTCTAATTTCATGTGAATCTTTGATCATACTAATAATCTCACATCCCGAAGATACGCCTGATAACACCAATTGTTTGGAACTCAAATATTCCATTCTCTAGGACTGATATTAACCATAATGAATAAGTTCCCAGGCTAAAGCATACAAAATAATACAATTACAACAAAAAAAAAATCAAGATTAATATTAACAATGTAAGTAATTAAAAAAGAAAACTTAAATTGAATTAGAAAGTTAATTCTTTTATTAATTGGCCCAGAATTTCAGCTTGAGCAAAAACAGGTTTAATAAGAAGAAAATGAGGAGGCAGAAGGGAGGTTTTAGAAATGCTGATGGGGGCTTCTGGGTATTTTCAAGGCCAATTTAATTCCATTTTGAATTTATAGATTATTTTTCCCAAATGGAGAAATATTGTATAGCTCTTTACAATTTCAAACTGCTTTCAACACAAAGTTTCATTTTCAAGACCAGACAGATGAGTGAAGATTTTATCAGGCAACCACACCAGATGAATTCCAGCAACTGATAAATTAGCAATTGGGAAGAAGTCATTACTGGTCTGTCTCAAATCCTCATTACTCAGAGTGTGGTCAGGAGCATCAGCGTCACTGCAGAGCTTGGTAGCAATGCAGAATCTCATCCTGACCCCAGTCCTACAGGAATCAGAATCTGTACCTTAACAAAATCCCCAGGGGGGGTTCCTTTGCTCAACAGCATCTGGGAGCAGGGCTTCTACCAGTGAACAGTGGTGTCTTCATGAAATAAAATGGTTAACAAGAGAAAATTCTCATAAGAAATACACATTTGACTTTTAGTTTCAGCAGTGTTGCAAACTGAACTCAGATCCTCTTTCCC
>NW_006792921.1:1232648-1241232 GCF_000442215.2 Lipotes vexillifer | reverse complement strand
CTTTCCCTTTACAAAGCAGAGATGCTGGATAAACTACAGTATTTTTTTAAGTCAAACTCAAAAGACAGACAGGGGAGTTTTCTGGTTTCCAAAAAACTACATAGGAACTCATACAACTTGAGGGAATGCAGCAGAACCCTGGAGGGCAGCAGACCCTAAAAGAGAGAGACTAGAGTCATAAAATCCCAATGAAAATCAGAGATGAGGCCTTGGGTCCACATGAAGTGTGATGCTAGAACTTACACTTCTACATAAACCCTCCCCGCATTGTGTAAGGTGAATGGGAGAACTTCACAAGAGGGCCGAGTAGGAAGCAAAGAAGCATCAGGTCTGGTGGGCCCACAAGCCCTAGTTTGTACCACGTATAGATATGGAGTCCAAATGAATACTATCCACATGGTGCTGGAATCTCAAACGGACATATTACTGTGAAAATTCACCCTAGACAAGTGAAATCCTGGGGACACCCAGACAGGACAAATATAAACCATCTCTGTAAACATACTCCCACAACCCAGGAAACATACGACTCATACATTATGATAATAATCCCAGCTGAGGATGAGCCCGTAAGCACAAATTAAAACAACATGAGAAAAGAATTCACTACAAGAGGGCATTATCAGGTACCATGAGCAGTGGATTAGCATGCCCCAGAACACAGGATAACAGAACAATCCCAAGGAGACTATGATTTTATTTAAGCCTCAAAGCAATTTACTAGATAAGAAACCTGAGGCTAACAGGTAATTTAAAGATGTGGAAATTGAAGTTCAGAGAGTCTACGTTCTAATAAGGATTGAGGGCTTAAATCCAGTCCCAATACTTTTTCTACCACATCACATTATCTCTTGTTAATAAATGTATGACTAACTCATACCCTAGTTGGATCAATTCTTTGATTCGTTTAAAACAGAATAGAGAGAAGTGACTTTCTCAGATTGGGAAGGGAGAATTCTCATTCAGTTAATTTGATCTTAAGCAGTCCTTTTTTCACACAACAAAGGGAGGAAGGTAGGTAGGTATCTTTGTATACTCAAGAACTTTTGTTGGGGAAAAAGGAAGTGACAGTGTAAGAAGTTTGAGGCAGTTGGACAAAATGGGAGGTAATAGGTAAATATCCATCTGGATTTCCAGAATGTTCAGAAGACAAGGATTTATACCTTGGCAACTGTCTTTATTTTTCTAAGGTAGGATGTCAGGTAATCACTGGAACTTGAGCCAAGATGAGGTTTTGCTTTTACTCAGAGCATCATCATGGTGTCCCTGAAAGGCTTCTTGAAGTTGCAGCTTCTAACCCACAAACCCCCATGAAGGCTGCTAAGGAACTGGTGTATAGCTCAGGCATTACAGCAAAGCCATAATTTCTTATCTCTTACCCCTTTACTAAATTACAATTAAATTCCATCATTCAAAACTGCCTGATCTTGAGCCAGATGCATATATCACAAGAAGGCATTAAAATCTGACCTTTTCCAGTAAGAAATGTCATGAGTCCATCACAGAAATGTAACTCCCTTTCAAATTAGAGCTAAGAAAGATTTGAACTTCAAAGGGGAACTCTTCAACTACAGGTGAATCAGAGGACTTTTCTAGTAACCTCTTAAAATTATGAATTCTAAAGAAAAAATAAGATGACTTTTGTGTTTCAGAGCACAAGTAAAAATGAATGAGTAACAGGTGGGAAAAAATGCTACATACAAAAAGTGAAAAAGGACTGCACTGATCCATCTGTTTGAAGTCAGTTCTAAGTTTACTGGAAACTTGAAAATCAGTAACATTTCAGCACAGGCCCTAAAATCCAAAACAATTATCCCTTGTCTCTTTTACTGGCTAAGACTTACATCTAGTGGCTTCATCAGTATAGATAGCACAGAGACTGCAAAGAGTACTGTGGGGCTTGGTGATTTCAGAGCTTGCTCTTGGAATATTTATCATTTTAGCTCAGTAAATAGCTAGTTCTTTGTCAGCAGGGAGATAAGCAGGCACCCCTATCAGTCTTGGTACTTTCAAAAGCACACTGTGGAACATCCATCTTCCCTCTGATGACCATCCAAGCCTAGAAAGTATTTAGACCTTTGTAAAGAAGAGTCATTCAAATAAGAAAGAAAAGACTTAACTGAATAGTAACAAGAGGAAAGATGGGGACTGGGAGCAACCAGAGACAGAGATTCAAGAGCAATGGCAGCTGGGCTCTGCCGTGGTTGGGGGCTGGGGCTGGGGCGGCGGGATGGCTATAAGGCAATTCTAATTGAGGAGTGTAGAATGAGGCCATACCTCAGGCATCTCAACCTCCATCAACACAAAAGCAAACTTGGTGTCCATGGGAAGCAGGATGGTTTTCCCAACATCCATTTATGTCTTCATTTAATAAATACTTATTATTGAGTTTCCACTGTGTATACATACATATCAGAGACATATCATGAGTATAAGGAGAAGGAAAAGAAATAATAAAGCATACGATAGGTAGGAAAAACAGTCCAAAATAAAATAACAACTAATTCGAAAGAAGAAGAAACGATGCCAATTGTGGGACTCTGTAGCTTCATGTAGAAAATAGTATTTGAGCTGGGCCTTAAAGAAAAGGTAAGATTTGGACATACAGATACACTACGTGGGACTGGTGTCCCACCCCCAGATATTTTTATTTAATTAATCCAGGGTAAGACCAGGCATGGGTAGTTTTGCTTTTCTGAACACTTCCCAGGTGATTGTCATGTGCAGCCAAGACTGAGGATCCTGAGCTAGAATAGGGCAGACATGGAGACTGGTAGTTTGTACCCTTGGAAGTTTGTACCAAAACTCTGTAAGAATACCAGCTCCCAGTGTGTCATGACTCATGAATTGACACAATGCCCCACAGATAAGACATAGGAAGAGAGGCCAAAACAAAATACTGACTTCAACATAATCATAGTCCTTTGGGAAGTTCCATTTATCAGATGAAAGGCAATAACACAGGACATTTATGGACACTGTTTGGTGCTCTGGTGGACTCCCTACCAGAACAGCTCCCACCTGAAGGAACTAAATGAAGAACTGGCCACATGGAATCAGGAGTGGACAAACTCACAGAGTGTGCATAATGCTACTTTTGGATCTGTGTTTGAGAAGAGAACCAGGAACACCCAATGGTCTCACCATTGTGGTGGTCTCTGTGACAATTCAACAAAGCAAGCATGAGCTTTTCTCAATGAGAAGGCACCTTTCAAAGTCTGAACTTTAGAAGGTATAATATTGTAAGCTTAGGTGGGCCAAATATTTGCACTGGGCAGCAGGGAATCTTCCAAGTGTGAGGCTTGTGAACATGTCTGAAAGAGTAAAAATGGAATCATATAGCTTTAGAGTGGCCTCCTTCTATAAGTAAGTAGAGCAAATTGTGTTCCACTTATCTACTGCTGTATAAAAAACGACTCAAAAATGAAGTGGCTTGAAACAATTTATCATTCTTTCTCATAGTTCTGTGGGTTGCCTGGCTCAGCTGACTGATTCTCCCTTGGTTCTCTCACACAGTTGTGGTCAGACAATGGCTAGGGTCATCTGAAGGCTCCAAGGGACTGGACATCTAAGATGGCACACTCACGTGGCCACTCGCTGTGAGCTCAGCTAGACCGTTGACTGGAATGCCTACATGTAGCCTCTCTTTGTGACTTGGACTTCTCACAGTATTATGGCCAGATTCCAAAAGACAGGAAGTAGAAACTGCCAGTTTCTCAAAGTCTGGGTCCAGAAACTGGCAAATATCATTTCCACTATATTCTGTTTTTGTTTTGTTTGCTTTTTTTTACCTGTGACAATGATCAATTTATTGCCTCTCAGCTCTGTAATTTCTTCTTTGTCAGCAGAATTAATGTTAAGCTTCGTCAGTGGAGATGCTGGAGGAGGAAGGGGCTTTCTCTTCCTGGTTCTGATGTGCTCCTGTTACCTCGTAGCTTCCGTGGCTCCTGGCTCTGCAGTTCAAAGCAGCCAGCAGCACGCAGCAGCAAGCAGCTTCCCCGGGCATTCCTTTGGTTGGGTTCACAACAAATTCTGAGGAGTGCCACTTCCCCATGGGAGGTTTCTCCAGGCACCTCAGAGGGAAAGTTTCCAGCAAGTTCCAGAGCGAAGATTTCCAGCTCGTTCTTCTGGCACAGCATCAGAGCAACTTCACAGTCATTTAATGGTCATGGCCATGCCTTGACTGTATTCTGTTCATTAAAGCAGTCACAGAGCCTGCCCAGATTCTAAGAGAGGGGACTTAGACCCTATATCTCGAAAGAGGAATGTCAAAAATACAGCCATCTTTAATCTTCCACAACTTGTGAACAGATTAGCTCTTATTCTCAACACCATATATTTGAGCTTTAAATGGATATTTTTTCACAGTTCTTTAATAGCAACTCCCACAGCAAATAAAAAAGAGCAATACTATATACAATACAAATATAAAAGAGTAATATTGTGTTATTCTTCACTGCAAGCTCATCACCTATAAGTCTGAGTTGGTTTTTTCCAGCAGTCAGGATGAGTTTGCACCAAGTATCTCTTCTCTCTGCCTAGTTCTCTCAGTGACCAAAAACATTATGTCTACAAAGACAGGGGCAAAGACAGGGTAAGAAGGACAATCAGTGGACCAGCACACAGATCAGGCCACACAAAAGGGTCAAATCCATAGCCTGGATTTTACGGCCACTCTAGAATGTTTCCACAGATCGTGACTGCTGGAATTCTGCCAGCATCAGCCCCGAAGTCCATGATGATCCAGCGCTCAAGAGCTTCTGCATCGCTAAATGCTTGCAGGGCTCAGAAATCAATATCTAATCACACTTAGGCTGGAGCCCGATATTCTGTACACTCAGCAGTGTAGGTTTCTGGTTGCTGGGTATATAAAAGTTAACGTGGGAAGCATAACATTCATTGGAATGAGCTGCATTAAAAATATCACCACTCTGGTTCAAATCACTGCTAATGACATTTATCGAGTGCTCATTTTGCAAGGGTCCCACTTTACCAAGAGCTATAAGATGGTACAAAGGAAACAGAAGACACTTTTTTTGACCTCAGAAGCTAATGTTACCTTTTTCTTTTCTCAGCCCTTCACTAGGAACATAACAGCTAGATTATGTCTCAAAATCTGTCAGCTTTAAAATCCTGAGTAATAGGAATGTCAGAATGGGAACATCAGCTACACCTGGTTCCCTGGTAGGAAATTGCTAGTCTCTTTTCAGTGAGGAGCATATCAAGAAACCAACTAGGCCTTTTAGTAAGCTGTTATAGAGTCCCAGGTGTAGCCAAGTCCCTACTGTCCCTTCTCTGTCCCTAAGCCATATAATTCACACCAAATTCACAACAAAATCCCTAATGAAATTTCTAGTAGCAGCTAGACATCTAGCTGGGAAGTTTGTACATCTAGTGATGTCCCTTCCCTTTTTTATAGGCTAGCTCCCCTATTACCTAAGAAACGGATTTGTGTAACACTTCCTAGATGAATGCTTCTCAAACATTAATGTGCATACGAATCTCACTGGGGATCTTGCTACAACGCAGGTTCCAATCCAGCGGGTCTCAGATGGGGTCCTGAGATGCTGCATTTCTAACAAGTTCCCAGGTAATGTTGATGCTGCTGGTCCTCAGACCACACTTTGAGGGGCAAGGATAGAGGTTACTATGGAGACAGTTTTACCTGCTTCCAGCAGTGTTCAAAGGAAGAAAAACAAAACAAAGGTCTCCAGTTCCCTATCTTTTCCTCTCTCTCACTCAAGCACTAGAGACTATATGACAATCAAGCCTCAAGAAAAGCCTTGGGAAGCTCAAAATTCTCCAAGTTGGATATGAAAACTAAACTCCAACCGTGACCTCAGGTTTAAAATATCAGCCCAGTTTGTGGACACCGACAACCAGAAAACACTGAAAACTTAATTTGAAAGCTCTGAATCTATCCTCACAGTCATGAATATCAGAGAATCACTTTAAATTGTCTTTTTTTGACACCAAAAAAAAAAGAGGGTGCATGTTTGCTTGCCTTATAGGTCCTGTAAATTTGTTTCTTGACTGAGAGTTTAAGACAGAAAGTTAGAAACTAAACTTTTTCCTAAAGCATCTATATATTAGAAGCATAGAGGTTTGGATTTTTAAATTTATTTTGGTTTGAATTACCTAGATATTTGTCCTGACTCCTCAGATCATGCTAAGAACTTATTCTGTTGTTTTTCCCCAAGTCTTTTATGTTCCTTATCCACATATCATCTTAGGTCACCCTGTCCCTTAAGGTCCATAAAATTGGTTCAACCTCCTGTTCTGTACACTCTGGAATGCCTGCCCAGGACCTCTTCGTGTTCCTGGGGGAACTTATGTTCTATGCTTATTTCTATTTCAAATTATACTGAATGTCTGTTCTCTGTTTTGTACTTCTTAGCTTTTTTTTCCCTCCTAGATTATCCCCAACCCAGTCCCACCTTCATTTCAAGCTCTTGTGTTTTTTTACTGAAGGTCATAAGTGGAGGATTTTACTGCTGCACTGCAAACAAACAAATTTAAAGCATGTATCACACAGCACTCTTCTTGAAAATTCCGTCAGGCACCTGCCTTCAGTATATCTCTGGACCTTTTGCCTTCTTGCTGATTATTCCTCTTTCCTTCCTTCACATTTCTCCCTCTGCACCACCTCTCCCCCTGATTGCCCCTAAACAGTCCATCTGTGTATTCACCCCAAGTAACGCAGAGCAGTTTGGCTCTCCACATCCTCTATTCCCACACCATGCCAAACTCACTTTTTAGGCAACATGCTAATGAGGTAGGTCCAATCTTCGGGTGCTGGTTTATTCTTGTTCCACAGATGCTTTAACCCAAAATTCACAGAGCAGTTCCTGTAGTTCAAGTGAAAAAGTGAGAGTGGTTAGTACAAGGGCTCCAAAGCTCTTAGTTAACCTATCCAAATTACATACCACTCGTTTGCATGTATCAATGAAGAGATTGGTGGACACACACAAACACTCAATTTTGGAAATCACATCACAAAGCTTTGCCTTTTTCCTCTAACTTAATTCATTCAGAAAAAGAGAAAAGCACCCCTGACATCCAAGAAGTTGACCTAGTGCTGTTAGCTGGGCCTTGACATTCTCCTGTTGAACATAAACAGTTTCACAGAAAATCATCATCAGACAAGGCCACTCTGTGACCAGGATGGAATAAGACAAAAACACAGCCATTTAGTAATCGTATCTAAACACAGACAAAGCGTGAACATTGTCCAGACCACAGAATACCAGACAGCCTGGCTAACATGAGTGACTGCTGCTTCTTTCCCAAGTACAGCTTTAGCTTTGCTGCACTCCCTATACATAAGATTTACAGGGATATTCAGTAATAGAGTTGTCCTTGATTTCAGAGAGTAGCAATCCAGGATGAACCTCTGCTTCCTTGGGTCTTCCCCAAAGTACTCAGTCAAACAAGTTCTGTAATAAGTCCTTCCTAACAGCCTCTTGCTGAGACACACCATGGCTGCCCATGGTGTGCATTCTCCCTTTCTGGGATGAGTAATAAGCATACTTGTTCAAATACAGGGGTGTTCCTGTAGGTCTTCGACTGGAGGGCATTGACAGGAAGCAGGACGGATTTGAAACAAAGGCTGAAAAAGTAGGACCATGAATGTTTTGTCTCTGGCAGACTGTGGTACAAATAGCGGTGTGGCACAGCTGACGTAGTGATTGTGTGGCCGTTTTCTTCCGGGACGCCATTTTGCGACTACGTGGGAACTAGACGACTACCACTGATGCAATCTACATGAGTCTATGTAAGTAGCCGCTGTGCAACTGGAATCTGCATCAATGTTCTCTCCGGTCCAAATTAGATTTCTTCATATAATCTCTACACCTTGCATGCTGTGATGTATCTTTACACACAAAGACTTCTACATTTTTCATTTTGAATACAAAATAACATCCAGACGCTCATTTGAAGATTCCTGGCCGACTAGAGCACCACCTGTTCTTGATTTTTTTTTCAACCAATTAAGCATTTGAATTGTTTCTCATCTAAATTGAATTTGCTTTTATTATTTGTTTCCTGCCCTTGTTCTTTTCCACAGCCATCAGCAATATCTAGTAAACAATTGCTTAATGTGCTAAGGAAACAAAAGTGAGGTTGTAGGGAAGTGAACATGAGAGGGGGTAGTATGGAGTGAGGAAGGAGAGCTGTAACCTGGCGCCAGACCTGGGACTGACCTTGTGTGAGGTGACCTTGGACAGGTCACTGCACCTCTCTGGGCTTTGGTTTCCTCTGCCATAAAATGAGAATTAGATGAGGTCTCCGAACTTTTACAAGGTAAAACTGTCGCCATCCTCCTTGCTCCCCTTCACTTCCTCCCGACTCAGAAGAGGAGCAACTTCTTCATTCTAAGACTCTCTCCCTTCCATTGAGATTCCAAACTCACCCTTCCTGGCTTCAGTCAAGTTGCTGCGCTTTCTCTTGAAGCTTTGATTCCCCCCTTTTGTTTTCATTAACTTCTTCCCTTTTTTTTACCAAAAGCCCTACTACCAGTTCACTGTCAAGAACTGACCAATGACTTCTATGGTTTCTTTCTCCAGAGTCCAATTAGTAGATT
>NW_006792921.1:1231169-1232638 GCF_000442215.2 Lipotes vexillifer | reverse complement strand
TCCTGCTGACTCCGCTTCTTCCTTTGCATCTAATCCATTTTCAACCACTCCAGTTTTCAAGTGATTTGGAAAACAGGTATGAGTTCAACACAGCTCAAGGTAACATTTTGTTTTTAAAGCAGCATGTGTTGTAAATGAATTGCTAACACAACAGTGTTACACTTACAGCAATCAATATGTATTTAATAACTTGTTTGAAACAGGCCATAGTTCTATTTTTCCATGAAATTAATCAGATGTGTTCATGGAAATCTTTATGGAACACATGATTGTATGAATGTAATTTTTAATTTAATTTGCATTTAAGCAAATAGGTTAAATTTTTTTCAACCAACTACTAATTTATTTTATTTAGCTTATGGTTTTATTAATTTATGATTGCTTTTGTTAGACTAGAAAAATATATGAGAAGTCAGTTCTCCTCTTAAAAGGACTAGACTGAACTTAAAGTCTGTGCCAGTTAAATAACTGAAAACCAGCTTTTGCAACTCTCTTTGAAATAGGAAGTACAGAGCTTTGACTAACTTTGCCCCCAAAACAGCAAGTAGAGAAACTCAAGGCTTGTCTCCTCTGCTCTCACATTAAGGAAGCCCTGAACCCACTCCCTGACAAGCCTCAGGACTGAGGAATAGGCACTGACAGGACTAGCCAAAGGTGTAGCTGCTTTCAAAGTGCTTTCAGTAAATGATCTCATTTTATCCTCATCACTCTAGGAAAGCAGAAGGGGCAGATAAGCAACCTCCCTTTTTCTCTCCACAGTCTCCTAGTGTCATATAAAAGATAATCTTCCTCACCTTCACTCATGAATTCATGCATCCAGAAACATTTATGGTGCATTTATTGTCTGCCAGCGACTGCTCTAGATCACTGGTTCTCAAAGTGTGACCCCCGCAGGCCAGCAGCAGCAGCAGCAACACCTGAGAACTTGTGAGAAATACAAATTTTCAGCCCTAACCCACACCTACTGAACCAGAAACTCTGGGGATGGGCCAGCAATCTGTGGTTTAACAAGCCCTCCAGGCGATTCTGATGCCTGCTAAAGTTTGAGAACCATATTTTTGAGTCATAAAAATATGAGCAGTACACATGCCTTGGCTTCAAAAGTTTCTCTACGTCAGTGGAATAGATGGCCAGGTAAATAAATCATTAAAATATAATGAACGGGGGCTTCCCTGGTGGCGCAGTGGTTAAGAATCCGCCTGCCAGTGCAGGGGACACGGGTTCGAGCCCTGGTCCGGGAAGATCCCACATGCTGCGGAGCCACTAAGCCCACACGCCCCAATTATTGAGCCTGCACTCTAGAGCCTGCATGCCACAACTACTGAGCCTGCGTGCCACAACTACTGAAGCCTGTGCACCTAGAGCTCCACAACAAGAGAAACCACCACAGTGAGAAGCCCGTGCACAGCAACGAAGAGCAGCCCCCGCTCACCACAACTAGAGAAAGCCCGCATACAGCAACAAAGACC
>NW_006792921.1:1202196-1231159 GCF_000442215.2 Lipotes vexillifer | reverse complement strand
ATATATATATATATATATATATATATATAAAATGAACGACATCCAGACTAATAAAAACATAGAAGAAAAGCAAAGTAAACTGACCAGTAGCATTCAGAGAAGGCCCACTGACTCTAAAGCACTGCACTGTGAAAAATTATGAAAAAAGGAATTAAACAAAACGTTCTTTAATGAGGTGTGGGATCTCAGGCCTCTGTGCTCATCAAGGGAACAACAACATCAAAAACGCTGAAACCAGTCTAGTCCAAATACAGGATCTCTGATTCTCCTTCTGAATTCTATGACTCTCTGCTCCCACTCCACAAGGAGATTACAATCAAACTTGAAGTCAGATACTAAGAATTTCAAAAAGGTTGGATTCAGGGGCTGCTGTAGTTCATTTTCTTAGGGGAAAGGTAGTAATCAATTCTCTGAGTGGAAGGGAGGTGAGTGCTAGGCGTGTCTCTTACTTTGTTACCAGCTCCCTTATAACACCAACAACTTCCTACAGAGGAAAATCCAATGACCCATTCCTGTCTTTCTAGCCGTGATGAGAGAACGAGGGGCTTGAGGAGTTTCCTTTAGTGTTTCTCCATGCAGATCTCTTGATGGGAGCCTATATGCAAACATATCAGCATTATCCCTTAGTAACAGCTACCATCTGGATAGCACTTTTCCATTTACAAAGTGATTCATCTATGTTATCCTATTTACCTTCCTTTGGTCACAATCCTATGACCAAAGGGTCTCTTTCAATTCTTATTAAGAAAAAACTCAAAAAACCTTGTAGGATCAGTGTTATGGGTTGAATTGTGTCCTCTTAAAAATCAGACGTTCAAGTCTTAACCCCCAGTGTCTCATAACTTGGACACAAGGTCGTTGCAGATGTACTTAGTTAAGATGAAGTCATACTGGAGTAGGGTGGACTCTAATCCAAAATGAACAGTGTCCTTATAAAATGGGGGAATATGGAAACAGACATGCACACACAGAGAGAACACCATGTGAACATGAAGGCAATGATGAGGGTGACACTTCTAAAAGCCAAGGAACACCCGAGATTGCCAGCAAACTACCAGAAGCTAGGAGAGAGGCCTAGAACAGATTCTCCCTTATAATCCTCAGAAGAGACAATCCTGCCAACACCTTGATTTCAGATTTCTAGCCTCCAGAACTCTGAGATAATAAGTTTCTGTTCTTGAAGTCACCCAGGTTGTGGGACTTGTTATATCAGCCCTAACAAACTAATACAAATGGCTCCACCAAAATCTCTGAGGGGTATTGGCCACAAGTGGCTTTGGTGCCACTTCAACAGAGAGGGCACAAAGAGGAGTCAGTGTCACCCCACTGTGCCACGAAACTTATGAAGCTCTGGCATCTCACAGGCTTCCTTTCGTCAACAGTGGTGCTCAGGGTCGTAACCAAAGGAGCCAGCAGAACTGGCTGGCGCAATGGGATGCTTGGGGGACCCAGCAGAATCCCAGAGTAGAAGGAAGGAGGAAAAGCTGAGGCTGCCACTTGTCTGGGAAGGCATGTGCGACATGAACCCCCCCATCCCCCCCATCCCATGGGGCCCCCATGAACACCTTGGGGGCTATTACCAAGCAGGAGGTACAATTCCCCCACCAACAAGAAGAGCAAAAGTCACTGAAACAACCAGTTTAATCTGATCAGAATTTTAGTTAAGAAAATGACTCATAACTTTGAGTTCTCTTCTGGGATTGCTCTGTTCATCTTGGGAAAAGCAGAAAACTCTCACTTCCCATAGCATTAAGGTAGAGATGTTAACCAGAATAATTTTGTGTAATTATAACTGTATAATTAATATAGCTAGCTTAGAAATAATTATCACAGGTATTTTCACAACCCAGAACTGACAACTGTTAATAATTGTAAATTCTAGTTGGCAGAAATATGTTAGTTATATTATTCTTTTTCCTTTTCTGTTTTCAAAAATATCTCCAAAAAATCTTTTTAAAGAACTCTTATGTACCAACCTATCTGACTATAGATCTGACATTTACCACCACTGTGAGTTTGAGCAAATGTTTTACTCTCTCTGAATTATTTCCTCATCCACAAAGTGAGGTTCATAATAATACAAAGTTATTTATGAGGATTAGAGGTGATGTATATAAAGAGGTGATGGTAGACAGTAGGCATCCTCAAAATGGTGACTACTCTTATTCTGAATCTCCTCACTAATGTCCCCAATGTGTAATCATCCAGTCCAGCCATAAGCACTTTAAACTTTGACAAGGAAACCTGACTTTTTAGGCTGGCCTGTTACATTTTTTAATTCTTCATTGTGAGAAAGTCCACTAAATAGTCTTCCTGCAAGTCACTATGGTTCTAGTTGGGGCACAACATCCTTCCATTCGGTATTCTTTCAGCACTTTAATTCAGCTAAGAATCTTCCACCCTCCTTCAGCCCCCGCCCCCCATCTTTAATGCTTTTCTCTTCCATGTTTAAATGTCTCAATCTCTCTGTCATCTCAGATGGGACTTAATTTTCAGTTCCCGCACCATGATGGTGAATTTCCTCGAAGCACGCTTCCATTGACATTTACCTCTCTAAAAACTGTAACGCCTGGAGTTGAGATTGGAGCTGAACTCTTCTCCCTACCCCATATCCTTGTTCTAGATCATGGGCGGGCAAACATTTTCCATGAAGGGCCGGATAGTAAATATCTTCACCTTTACTAACCGTGCAATCACTCGACACTGACACCATAGTACAAACGCAGCTATAATGCTATGTCAAGGAATGGGCATGGCCATTGAAAATGGGAATCTTTCTTTAGTAGAATATCATCTAAAACAGAGGTCAGCAAATTGTGACCCATTGGTCAAACATAGCCTGTTTTTGTAAGAGAGATGTTTTACACAGCCATGCCCATTCTTTGACATACTGTTTATAGCTGTGTTTGTACTACAGTGTCAGAGTCGAGTGACTGCACTCTTGGCATAGAGAAAATCTGATTCCCTCATGATGGAAGTTTTCCACAGATACACAGCAGATCTGGAGCTCCCAAGTAGAGAACTTTGCCTTCATCTATATTACATAGCATCTTGATAGATTCAGCTCACCTCGCTAACCTGTTGAGTACTTTTTGGGTAATCATTTTATTATCTAATGCACAGAGTCACATCCATCCTTTCCTTTGTTTATACATTACTTTCTCCTTTATTCATAAGCTGTTTGAATAATTAAGGTATTTGTGTGTAGCAATTAATTAGCAACTAATGAGGCACAAAACCTCACAAAATTCCTTTCACCAGCTGTTCATAATTCAATCCAATTTTTTTTTGTTCACTCAGACTCGGGTATGTCCTTAATTAACAATTGTTATCATTTCCTGCCTTGATGACTCAGTGTCTATAGTGTCACGAGCCTATTATTGGCACAGGAATGAAAGGAACACTGGATTCTGAGTCAAAATGCAAATATTATTTCCATTTTTGTTACTTATTAGTTTGAGCACTTAAGCAGGTTAATTAAGTTCTCTCCATCTCTATTTCTTCATGCATAAAATAGAATAATACGCTCCCTGACTATTTCATAGTTAATTTGTCAAACATGGACATAGATTTGAAGGTTATTTTCTCCATGTGTGTAATGTGTTTACTATATAGAACGATAGTCACAATATACTGTTAGCAGAAAAAGGTAAAAGATCAGTGTTACCTTATCATTTTAATTTTTCTGGAAGAAACCACATCAAAATGTTAATAATGGTCATCTCTGTGTGGCAGAATTACAAGCGACATGTATTTTGCTCTTTTTTGCTTACATGTAGTTTCTATGTTTTCTATAAAAAGTATAAAAAGTATAATTGTATAATAATAAAAGGTCAAATTTTAAAATAATTGCTTATTGAATTATAAAATAATCCATGTTAATTCTAGAACATTTGGAAAATACAGAAGAGTATAAAAAAGATTACATATATTAACATGTACTTACTTACTGGGGTGTTACTACAACTCATAAGAGGAGTTGCAGTAAACCATCTTTAAGGTGAGTTCCCACATTCCATGGTTCCTGGTACTCACAGAGTTAGCCTAAAAAAGCAGCTGAATAACCTACATGCATCAGGCCACATTTTTAGTATGTAAATCTCCATGGCAATTTAAATAAGGAATTAAAATGGCTATGGCCCATGTAATTAGAGGTGACTCATGGAAAGTCATGGAAAGTCATTTCAGTTGGCAATGCTGAAACTTACCTTGTGATGCTGTCAAAAAGAGCAATATATAAAGAATTGGCTTGTTTGGGGGACCTTGATTTTAAATAACTGGAAATAAATAAATCTTCTCTAAAAGAATAGATTGAAAAACCAGAGTAAACAAGACTTTTAATTCCTTTAAAGGGCAGTAAAGTAAGGGTGAACTTTGGAAAGGGCTTACATTCTGCACTAGAATTCTTTCAAACGCCTCTCAAGTCTAAAGCACAAAGTCTAGCTGTTCCATCACTGTGACTCTAAATCAGCTCTGAAACTTGGGGAAATACACTAAGGCTAATGCAGAATATTAGGAGCTTATATATAGTACAAACAAATTTCGTGCCCCTCTTGTATTACCACCAATGGGAAACAGAATGAAATTCGTGACTGACAACCTATACAGCAAGTACATTTTACATTCTCCCTAAACCTAAAGCCACATATAAGAAGCCCCTGAATAGAATTTCATAGCGATCATAAATATAGTATCCCAGCAATTCTCTTTCATTCTTTTCAGAAGGCTTTCTGCAGTGGCTAAAACTGCTAACTAAAAATAAACCCAGAGGGATAAAATATTTACAAATTATATATCCAATAACAAACTTCTATCTAGGATGTTTATATCAATAGAACACTTACAACTAAATAATAAAAAGACAAATAACCCAATTTTAAAACAAGCAAAGGATCTGACTAGACGTGTCTCCAAAAAAGATATACAAATGGCCAGTAAGCACATGAAAAATGCTCAGTATCATTGGTCATCAGGGAAATGCAAATTAAAGTCGCAGTGAGATACCACTTCATACCCACTAGAGTGGCTATAATCAAATACATGGAAAATAATATATTAGCAAGGATGTATAGAAATTGGAAGCTTCACATACTGGTAGTTGGAATGTAAAATGGTACAGCTAACTGGGAAATAGTCTGGCAGTTCCTCAAAAGGTTAAACATAGAATTACCACATGATCCAGCAATTCCACTCCTACACATATACCAAGAGAGATGAAAACATAAGTCCACACAAAAATTTGTACTGTCCATAACAGCATTACTAGCAATACCCAAAAAGTATAAGCAACTCAAATATCCATCAAGTGATGAATGGAAATATATGGTCATACAACGGAAAATTATAAAAAAGAAATGAATACTGACACAAGCTACAACATAGATGAATCTTAGAAACATTATGTTAAGTGAAAGAAGCCAGTCACAAAAGACCACATATTGTATGATTCCATTTTTATATAAAATGTCCAGGGATAAGCTAACCTACAGAGACAGAATGTAGATTAGTTGTTGCCTAGGGCTGGAGGAGAAGGTGACTGGGAGAAAATAGGGGTGACTGCTGAAGGCACACGTTTCTTTTTGGAGTGAAAATGTTTTAAAATTGATTGTGGTAACAGTTGCACAAGCCTGTGATATACTAAAAATCATTGACACTTTAAAATGGGTGAATTGTATAATATGTGAATTATATCTCAATACAGCTAGTACAAAAATAATAGATAATTAGAAGACAAATAGGTAGGTAGGTAGATAGATAGATAGATAGGTAGATAGGTAGCCGGCAGAGAGGTTGGACCGACCAACGCAGGGCAGAGCGTTTGAGGCTGACTTCCAGAGCTGAAAGGCTCTCAAAATTGGTCTAGTGAGGACGGCTAAACCACTGCTAGGTGATGGTGTCTTCTCTTCTTCTACCTTCACAAATCACTCAATCAATGAAAAATAACTGGTGCCTTGGTGGGATGAACTGGGAGATTGGGACTGACATATATACACTAATATGTATAAAATAGAGAACTAATAAGAACTTACTGTATAAAAAAATAAATAAAATTAAAATTTTTAAAGAAGAATCAACTTTTTCCCTCTTAGGGGTGATATCATCCCTGTTAAGAATACATATTTTAGATGAAATCTTGTCATTTTATGCAATGTTAATTAATAAAATTAATAATTATAAAATTATAATTTTATAATTATAATTATTTTATAATTACATATAATTTATAAATTATAATTTGTGGTTTATAGTGGTACCTTCACTAAAGTTAGTTCTATCATTTAAATTTTTAAAAAAGATATAAAACTAATTATTTTAACAAACATCTTTTGACTACTTGTTAAGAGACAGGTACTGTGCAGAAATTTTCTGACTTCTTTTACCTACCTTTATCTCCACTCTCTATATCAAACATTTCACCCCACTTACCAACTATGGAGTCTTTAGGACCCATCCACTGAGCTGGCATCCTGTCAATCCCATTCCAGTCTGGGATCTGATCAAAATAACCCCATTCCTGTCCCCATGGAAATACAGACTCCTTTTTCAGAAAGGAGAATGTCATTTAGATATGAAATTAAGTATTTTGCTTATTCAGAAACAGTGATGTAAATCCATCATCTGTATTAATAAGGAAGCCATATTTATGATATAGGAATAAGAAAAAGTAAGATTAAATTTAACAAACTCTGTTCTGTCATATGTGGCAGATCTCTGTTATACCTCCTGTAAAAATATTCATATTTCCCTAATGACAAATTTGCTAATGATACATGAACTTAGCTTTACCCATCTAAAATGTAAAGCTCTGTATTTATATGAACATCTATATCAAGATGTGTGTCTATTGCTGTAAATAGTGATAGCTCAGGAATTGCTTTTTAGTACTCATTTAAGGTATTAGTGAACTCATTAGTTTATTAAATTATTATTATTATTTTCTCACCTAGTCCTAAGCCCCCTTCCTTTTCAATACTATAAAAACAACACTTCTGGTTTTCAAGATGGCTGTTTTAAAACTGTCAACTCCCTGCTGAAACATTTCACTACAAGCTTAAATTAGAAGTACTTCTGACCTTTCTAAGCCTAAAACAAGACACGGAGCTTTGTATCTTCTCCTCCTTCAGTGGCCTTCAGCCCCTCTTCACTGCAGATTCTCATGACCCTGGCCACACCCTAGACTCTTTCCTCTTGCTGCTATGTGTTGGAGGCAGTTGCCTGTGCTGTAAAGAAGATATTTGCTAAGAGTCTCTGGTCTTAGCCACCGTTCCCCAAAGGACTCCCTAACCAGGGAAAGTAAACACAGTGGGCTGAGCTGGACCATAGAGAGCACGCTTTTCCCATAACCTAGTAAGTCTCAGACTAAAGCAATACATGAGGGCCTCACTGCATCTTGGATTTCTCCAAAAATCAGGTAGCCAAAAGGAAGAAAAAGACAAGGGTATGAGGCCACAGTGCTTATGTATTTAAGCTGCATGGACAAGGAAAGCAGAGGAAGAAAAGATGGACAGTAGCCCTCAGAATAAACCCTGATGAGCTAACCACTTTGGCACATGGGTGAAAGAGAAAAGAGAGTAAGTCATATCCATGAACTGACATCTTTTCTCAAAATGACTTCTCCATGAGTAAATGTGGCCTAATCAATATCCTGGATCTGACCAAGGAGATCAGCACGTCTTCTACTTTGAGTAAAGGAAAAAACGTAGGCATAGGGAGCCTCCCCATTCTTTGAGGCCCATGATTTGGAATACTCAACTTTTGAAATCTTAAAATCCAATAAATTACCAACCTCCTTTGACCCCTCCATTTTCACTTCAACTATTTGTTGCCAGTACTCTTGCCCCCTTGTCTCTCCACTTGATCTTCTCTGGAACCCCCAAGCTTTGTCTTCCTCACTCCCCAAATAGGCAACTGAACCATGCTATAGGAGACCACATTGTCAGACCAGCAACTCAGAGACACGCTGCACCCAATTCTTTTGCATCTTCCAGTTCACTTTCTTCCATTCCACACAGATGTTTTTCCACATCTCCAGTCCTCTCTGATGCCTCTTCCTTCCTTTCCACCCCACCTCCCTTTTCCCTAGCAGATGTGCTTGACTCCCTCTATACAGAGAAAACACGTTTGTGAAGGCAGGAAATTGAAGTTCTTTTATCTGAACCAATCCTATTTCCTTCCTTCCAGTCTCATAGAAAAAGATGTTCCTTCTCTTCAAACCATAAGCAATATGCACATTGTCCCTGAGTAGGATCTACTTGTGTCTTAGTAATATTGCTAGAAATAGAAGTCCTTATCTTAGTGTTTGTTTGATTTGCATTTCTCTTAATATGAGGGAAGTTGAGCATCTTTTAAATATTTTTGTACACATTGGATCTTCTTTGCCTGTTCTTTCCATCTGTCATTTTCCCTCATTCTTTTTTTTTTTTTTTTGCGGTACACGGGCCTCTCGCTGTTGTGGCCTCTCCCGTTGCGGAGCACAGGCTCCGGACGCGCAGGCTCAGCGGCCATGGCTCACGGGCCCAGCCGCTCCGTGACATGTGGGATCTTCCTGGACCGGGGCACGAACCTGTGTCCCCTGCATCGGCAGGCGGACTCTCAACCACTGTGCCACCAGGGAAGCCCTTCCCTCATTTTTTGACCTTTTCCTTATTTCTTCTTATTTTTCTTCTTCTCTTAGTTGATCCTCTATATCCTTTAATATATTTTAGCAATATCTATTCTTACTGTTTTCCTTCCACTTTTGCCTTCATTTCTATGATGATTTTACCTCTTTTCTTATATTCCTTTCTTGAGCTCTTCTAGTTTACATCTTCTCCTACATTTCACCATCTCTTCCCTGGGCTCTTACATCTCTGTTTGAAGCTCTTATTTCATAAAAACAATTGTTATATTGATTCTTTTAAATTCATGCAATATATTTTGTCACAATACTCATCTGCTCCAAGGCAACATTTTTCTCATGAGTATTCTCTAACATTTTTTCCTGTTCCTTCTTCCCTTTCCCTATGGTCTATTTTTATATGGATTCTCACTTTTTGGTTCCTCATTATTGAAAGGGATGAGTTTTTCTGGAACAACTAATTGCAAGTGTATGTTGGGAAGGGGCTGGTGTCATTTTCCAATCCAGGTGGAATTTTCTCATTAACCAGTTTTTTGTGAGTGGTGGTGACTGACAGCAGTGACTCACAAAAGAAACTTTCTCTTCTCCCCTGACGCCATGAGACAGGGAATCTATTTCCTCTATATATAGCCTTTCTGAGTGACTTCTTATTTGGTCCTGCTTCCTCGGATTCTTAAAAGCAAACAAAGTCCCAAAACACCCCTGCCTCCTAGATATGCATCCTGTTGCGATGAGGGTTTGAGGTTTTGTACCTCAAGGAATTTCCACTTTACCTTTGCTGCCTCCTTGAGATCTGCAATCTCTACATTCTCATAAATTCTCCTCTTCTCTATTACCATTGCTCAGGAAATTTACAGTTCCTTAGTTTCATCAAAACTGTTGTCCGGGAGTTTGCAGGGTTTTCTTATGCTCATTTTTGTGGGGATGATTTCTAGAAAGAGCTAGCAGAAATGCCCAATTTATATTGTAATATTCACAGCAGAAGTCTGTCTCTTTATATTTTCTCTGAAACCTTGCTTCATGTGCATTTTTCAAGTTCTACATTTTTCCTCAAATTTAGTAAAGAAAATAAAAATCTTCCATTGTACTTTATGCCTTTTATCTACCACTGTGCTCTCTTTTCCCATTCACCAAATATTTATTAAATGGCTACTGTTAACGGGAACTGCATTCAGTACTAAGGTTACAATGTTGACCAAGATCAGTGATGTCCCTACTCCCCTGGGGCTTACAATCTGGGAGAAAGAGCTCAGATTTAAGTAAGCAACATAAATAATCTGCATTCAATACCCCTCCTTTCCCACCCTCCATTCACTTTTCAGCTCTCTGCAATCAAGCTGCCACCCCATACTCCTGCTATTATTTAGGCAACATCACTGGAGAAACTTTCATTGACAAATCCAGTGACCATGTATCGGTCTTCATCTCACCTTTCTTCTCCATGGCACAGTTCACCATTCCTTTCTTATTAAAAAGAGCTCTACCCACATTTCTATGACCACTCATGCTCCTCATCTGCCCTTGCCCTCTCTGTCCTCTGCAGTTGCTCCTGCTTTTCACTGAGAGCTGGAATTCTCGAGGACTTTGTCCTTAGCCCTCTTCTCGTCACTCTGCATGTTTGCCCTAAATGACTTTACACAAACGGTTTAGCCACTCTTTCTATGATGAACAACTCTCAGATCTGTATCTTTAGCCCAGACTTCTCTTTTGAGCTCAACGTTCATCTATCAGCCACCTCCTGGACATCTGCACCTGGATGTCCCTCTTTCAATTCCAAATGGATAGATCTAAAACTGAATTGATACCAAACCTATTAGTAAGTCTATATTCCCCAGACTGTTCCAGTGGCTTTACCAAATACTCCATCACCCAATGCTAAAACCAGCCATTTACCCTTCATCTCTGCCACTTTGATACCTTTTATGTGTTGTATTTTAAATCTGCTCCCTTCCCTCCAAGCCCACCTTTACTTCCCTAGTTCAAGCCCTCACCATCCCAGGCCAGAACTACTGCCACAGCCTCTTAGCTGGTCTTCCCGCCACACTGTCCCCCTCTCTAGGCAATACTACCAAGAGTGCCAAAGTGATCTTCCAAAAATGCAAACCTAATCGTGGTATACTCCCATTTCATTTAAACCTTTTAATTTTTCCTCCTCCCCATGGATAAAATATAAACTCCTTACTATAATTTAAAAACCTTTCATGATTTGGCCTCTGCCTACCACCCTGTGTCCTGTTGCTTCCCTCTCTTCCCTGCCCTATACCCTATGGTCTACTGTATCTCTTACTCTCTCAAACCTACCATGCTAGTCAAAGCCCTATATCATCTGACATAATCCTTCCTGGAGTACACTTCCTGGAACCCTCCTTTTCCTGGAATACACTTCCTCCTTGTTTCCATCTGATGAAGTCTTGCTTATTCTACAAGACTCAACCCAAGGGCTGCCTCCCCACTGAAGCCTTGCCTGCCCCCCAGCCCACCCCACACGTTATCTCCTCTGAGCCCCTGTCTGATGTCCTAGACGCACCTAAGAACATCTGTTCCATCACGTTCCTATCCTGTGTTTATTCATCAGGACTTTGACTAGGTTGAGAGACCCTTGAGGGAAAGGACAGGGTCTTATTCATTTTTGCACCCCAAGTGGCTTTCCAAGGCCTGACACTTGTGAATGAATGAAGGAGGGAGTGAATGAACCAAGTGTGGCAAGATCACAATGTATGGAACAGTACACCCCAGTCAGTGGGGAAAGGCATTTAACAGCCGTAGTGGTGTTGAAAGACAGGAAATATAGTCCTTCCCCTGGCTATTAAGTGTTTTACATCAGACCCTTACTGAAGTGTTAAAAGTTAAATCAATTTCCAGGAAAACATGATTGCCGGTGTAAAATATGTCCTGAGAGGAATATTTCCCTCCTAATACTTTCCACACACATGAAAGGGAAAAGTGTACCTGCTGCTCATGTTTGATGTTGTCATCTAGAAGCTCATGTCCTCTCCATTCTCCAGGCCCCTGTTCAAAGCCTAGTAAATGAGTATGTTGGCCAGGCAGCAGTCTGTGCACAGGTTCTTAGCAGTGTAATGAGCCATCTCCCCGTCAGTACCTGGTCAGGCCCAGCTGTGAAACAGAGCAGGCCAATCTAACCAGACATGAGGAACAGTGCTCCAAACAGGCAAGGGGTCGTCAATAGAGCAAGGACAGAGAACCCCGTGCACTCCAGAAGACAGGTGTTGAATCCTGGGGGTGCCCGAGATGAAGCCAAAGAGGGTATTGGGCCACCATTTAAGGAATCCACAAGTATTAAGAAATATTGATAAAATGAGCATCATGTCCTGTCATGGAAGCCCCATGTGAGGGCAGGGGCAGAAGCCAAAGGTACAGCTTCAAACTAGACCCAAGGCCAACAGACAAAGAAGAGAAAGAAGCATCACAGTTTCCTTAAGGGACAATCTCACACTATAAGGCAATGGCAAGATAGTATTACTCCCTGGAGCAGTAGCATTCTTGATGTGTACAGATAAAGACATGTAATGGACATTTTTTGTGTTGGGTGCCCAGAATCACTTCCCCATATGATTTAGTAATGGAAGCTACCTTTCCTGAGGAAAGCCCATTCCTTGTAGTTTGGGTGGAGCTAACCTCATCCACCCCTGGCTCCAGGGGTGGGCACGTGACCCTGACCTGACTTCACATTCCCTCCCCAGTCTGCTGAGGTCCCTAAGGGGGTCGATTGTAAGTCTCAGGAATCTGGCAGTTATGCTGCCTACTTGGCTAAAGAATGAACAAGTACAAATGAAAAATGCAGAGAAGTCCAGTAACATCACTTGATCCCTAAAGAAAGAGGCATCCCTGGAGTTCCTTTTAAAAGAGTCTGAATTGGGTGTCTGTCACCTGCAGCTGAAGGAGTCCTTCCTCTTAGAGGCCAACATGGACTGCTCCCGAGGGCAAGCAAGACTTGGCAGAACCTTGGGGCTGGGTTTGCAGTATGGGCAGAACACCGGGTCTTCTGAGAATTTCTCACAATTCTTTATGTGACTGCCAGATTTTATGTTGAGATTTTTTTAAAAAAAGAAGATAAGTCTATATTTTTGGTCACTGCTGTTATTTTTTCTACTCTTTTGTTTCTCACCTTTTCACACCCACACTCAACCTTCCAGCTGAGGTGAAGGGAGGGGTCTGTCATGTAACAACACTAGACCATGTGAAGCCACCTCTCCATGAGATGCTAGAAGCCATCCTCTGGATACCTAGGGTCCTTCTGTTTAGTGGAAGGGAAGGACGCCTAGACCAGGATTACCTGCCATCTGAGAAGTCAGCATAGGCATGACCTCCCTTGAGGTTTAGTTTCCCCCTAAAATTAAAGCGGAGGTGGAGCTCTGCTTCATCCTGGTCCCTGCGGGATCCCATGATGGTCCTGTATAATTAGCCTGAAGATATTCCCTGCTCTTTGTTTGTCAAGAAAACAAGTGGAAAGCACTAAAAAGAAGAGTAGTTGTTCAGAGGTAAATAGCAAGGGAAAGGTGGAAATGTTTGATCTCATATATAGATACAGCCTTTGTGTTCTCCAAGTAATTACTTTTGGTTTACTTTTTTCTAAAAGTGCATCAGACCTGATGGTTGGTAAGAATGAACACTAAAATTATGTACTAAAAACAAACGAGGCTCTCAGGGGATGGAGCCAAATAAGAGAAACCCAAAGCCTTGGCGCTCACCCTTAGTTGAAAAAAACAGACATCATGAGTTTTGTCAGCCCTTCTGCATCTATCAGACCTTCTCTCCTAACACTAATTAACTAAGAGAGGGAATCTCAAAGTCTGAGGCAAAGCCTTTGATTTTCAGTTAAGAGATCACATCAACTTTCAGAGGAAATTCCAGATGTCCCTGTATTTCTTTATTACTGAAACTTCTCCCCAGTCTGTATTCCAGAAAAGTTTGAATCATGTTCCTGCAAGGTACAAATTAACAGCCCTGACAAAGACCACGTCAGAGATTTCATTTAAAAACACTATTAAACCAAGAAGGTGGTGGCCAAATTGGGGAGGATGTTTGATCCTCTCCCAATTTTCCACTGCTGCAAAGACAGAAACTAATGGTAAATCATTCTTTATCATTAGTTCTCCTATTTTTTAAGAACAACTCATTTTAGCAGGCATTTCTTTCTTTTGTTTTTTCTTGCCAGGGCTTCGTAACATTGGGATGCAGTTTACAACACTAGAAGGAGAAAACCGAAACCACACCCAGAAATAATCATCTCCCAGTCACTGTAATGGGTTATAAATGTTAAAGGGGCCGTCAATTAAATTAACGTGATGGTGTTTCATAAAGTAGGTAAATCTTTTTAAATAAATTTATTTACTTTTTTAAAAAATTTTTGGTTGCGTTGGGTCTTCATTGCTGTGCGCGGGCTTTCTCTAGTTGCAGAGAGTGGGCGCTACTCACTGTTGCGGTGCGCGGGCTTCTCATTGGGGTGGCTTCTCTTGTTGCAGAGCACGGGCTCTAGGTGCATGGGCTTCAGTAGTTGCAGCATGCAGACTCAGTAGTTGTGGCACACGGGCTTAGCTGCTCCACAGCATGTGGGATCTTCCCGGACCAGGGCTCGAACCCGTGTCCCCTGCGTTGGCAGGTGTATTCTTATCCACTGCGCCACTGAGGAAGTCCTAAAGTAGGTAAATCTTAAATGGAGGTAATGCTCTTCTCATTATACTTAGGGATGAGGAGACAGTGAGACCCAAGACCTTGCTACAGAACAGTACCTTTGCTTCACTCCTCTTGTGCCACCAAATTTAACAGACAATTTGAATAAAACTGTGGCCTCGCATACTCACATAAATTGACTTTTATTGCTAACTGGGGCATACTGAAAAGCATGAGACTAATGGAGCCAAACTTCCCATAATTATTTTATCAATTTGCTATCCCTTTATTTTTAATTTTTTTTTTAGAAGAGCAAAGTTGCATTTTCCTCAGTCCTCACTCAACCAGTTGATAGTAGAAAGTTCTTATTATTCCTTTTAAACTTGCAAATGGGATTCTTTATCTCAGAGGCCCAATCACCATTTCAAAGAGAAGATTTTTATTTTTAAGAGATTCTGTTTTTAATTGACTACTTAGAAAGTCTATTTTGGAAAATGTACATTCTCGCTGGAGTTAATCTATATAGTTCAAAAAAGGGCAAATTCCACCAGAAGGAAAGTAGCATGGACATTGGAATGCAGTTATCTGGGATAATAATACTTAACCACTTGGGGAGGTGGAGGAAGTAGTTCCTCTTTAATATCTCAGCTCAGACTTGCTTTTTTTTTTTTGCAGTTCGCGGGCCTTTCGCTGTTGTGGCCTCTCCCGTTGCGAAGCACAGGCTCCGCACGCGCCAACTCAGCGGCCGTGGCTCACGGGCCCAGCCGCTCCGCGGCATGTGGGATCTTCCCGGACCAGGGCACGAACCCGTGTCCCCTGAATCGGCAGGCGGACTCTCAACCACTGCGCCACCAGGGAAGCCCCAGACTTGCTTTTGTTATCACTATGTCAGCCACATTATGTTCAGAAACAATCACATGCATACAACAATTGCTTTTTTTTTTTTTTTTTTTCTTGCGTTATGCGGGCCTCTCACTGTCGTGGCCTCTCCCAATTGCGGAGCACAGGCTCCGGACGCGCAGGCCCAGCGGCCATGGCTCACGGGCCCAGCCGCTCCGCGGCATGTGGGATCCTCCCGAAACGGGGCACGAACCCGCGTCTCCTGCATCGGCAGGCGGACTCTCAAGCACTGCGCCACCAGGGAAGCCCACAACAATTGCTTTTTAAGCACCAATGAACTAGCTGCAGTAATTTGGTTGTTTCCATCCATTCTCCAAGTAAAGATATTCCGTTAACACAAAGGCTTAGAGTTTATGAATTTTTTTTTTGAAACTGACAGACACACTTCCATGCACTTGATCACTGTGCACTGAAAGTATAAGAGAAGCAAAGACTGCAAAGGACCTGGAAGAAATACAGAAGAGCCCTTTCCAGCCTTTTGAAATGCCTGAAATAATAATGCACATGTAATGTACAGGCAATAACCCTCCAGTAAAAAAAAAAAGACAAGCAGAAAAGAGAGCCCTGCATAAAAGCCTGGGTGAGTCTACGCTTTAAATAAGCAGGTGAGATGTCAAAGCGTTTTTTTTGTAGGTGATATCTGTTTAACTGTAATTCCATATGCCATATTATGTAAGAATCTGAGTTTGAGCAAAGCTGGCTTTTTTTGTCTTTAATCCACCCAGGCATTGTGCCCAGAAATAGGGCTCTAGCTGTTGAGGGACATGAAGGGCCACAGGGAGTGAATGATGGTTAACGCTGAATCCTCTCTCCACCAGGACAATTGCATTTTCCCTGCAGCCTCCGCACCTTGTTGCTCTTTTTTGTAAGTCAAGTCTGCCCCCACGTGGTGAAAGCGAGAGGCTGCTCTCACTTTCCAGGACGCCCTCCTCATTCTTTCTAGGTCAGTGGGAGGGTATTAGGAGCATCTGGTCCCTTCACCATTGTTCTATCCATGAGCTGCTTTTTACTGCTTCTCTCCCCGCTGTCCTCCAGCCCCCTTTTCTTCTTTTTCTCCTTCCTTTTGTCTTCTTTCTTTTTCTTCCCCTCTTCCCCCCTCCCCTTGCATTCGAGAGCTATCCACAGTATTATTCTTACGCAGCCCAGCCATGAGGGCTAAAACCAGTAGACCCTCTGCCAGGGGAGAAGATCTGAACTCTGGTTTAAGGAATTCAGACAATACAGTTTCAATAAATCATTAAAGACTAACCACCCTAAGGGGTACTACCATGACATCAAGATCCTAGCAGACACTGAACAAGAAATTGGGAGACATGGATTTCTCTGGCATTGGCTCTGTTCCTGGAATATGATATGGATGTAACATGTTTGTAGGAAAATCAAGAAACCTGGACATAAGCACAACTTCATAGCGAAGCAGGAGGCAGGAAGGTAAAGTGGGTTCCTCTGCCCTCGGCAAAGAAAAGCAGAAGGGCACCCACCAGCTCCTTGGTAAGCCACCCCCCACACACCCTAAATAATAAAAAACAATGCTCATTATCCAAAGAAAGCCTCAAGATAAAGCTCCTTGTTCCCCTCGCGGCCCTGTTCCAACCAGCCTGCCACCCTTAGGGCCATCCTGAGCAACCAATCCATTTTGGTTATCATTTTCATCATATCATCTTCCTACACAGAAATTTTCAAAGATACCTTCATAGGTATGAACCTTCAAAGGTATATTGCCTTCAGCGTCTGAATACCTCGTGCATTCAGGATCTCTTTCTCACGCACACACACCCCACACACTCAAGTTCTCTACTCTAGCCACACTTCTCTCCTGGGTTTCCTCCCACATCCATTGTCCTCTCACCTTCATGCTTTTTCATTTGCTCTTTTCCAACCCAGACTGGTCTGACTCAAGGACCAGAGCCTTTTGTGAAGCTTATGTCAGCGGAAGTCCATTTTTATTTTGCAAAACTGAAACTGCATTAGTGCACAGAGCAGGACAGGTCACCCTAGGACATGTAAGTTGAGGGCACTTCCATACCCAGATGAAAGCCTCATATTGAGGTAAAAATATGTGTATTGTAATACAACTGTAATTTACGGAGTTATTAATCTTCCAAGGCAGGTGTAGGGTGGGGGTGAGGAGGGTGAAATGTTCATAAGCTAACAAGAAAGAACTCAAGTGGCCTATACTATTGCCAGAATCCTGAGATGGAATTATGGCCCCATAACTCAAAGTTGCCAGCTCTTTCCATTCTCTAATGGAGGTACTGGAGGACTGGGCTCCTGCGCACTTTCCCTGTTTTACTCTCTGGCTTCCACTCCCTTCCAGTCACACCAGGAAGCCCCCTAACTACCTTTATGATCTGCCTCAGAGTGTGACGGTTATTTAAGTTGCATCTTTTTAAAAAATTAATTAATTTGTTTTTATTTTTGGCCGTGTTGGGGTTTTTGTTGCTGCGTGCGGGCTTTCTCTAATGGCGGCAAGCGGGGGCTACTCTTCGTTGCGGTGCGCGGGCTTCTCATTGCGGTGGCTTCTCCTGTTACGGAGCATGGGCTCTAGGCACGTGGGCTCAGCAGTTGTGGCTCACGGGCTCTAGAGCACAGGCTCAGTAGTTGTGGCACACGGGCTTAGTTGCTCCGCAGCATGTGGGATCTTCCCGGACCAGGGCTAGAACCCATGTCCCCTGCATTGGCAGGCGGATTCTTAGCCACTGTGCCACCAGGGAAGCCCCTAAGTTGCATCTTTGTTGAGGAAATGCAGAAGGAGGTCCCCATAACCCTCCCAATCCAAGGACTCAGCACAGGATTATGGTGGCAAAACCTCTCTTTCATAGCAGATATAAATACGGTAAAATGTCCATCCATTGCCTCCAGATCTGGCCAGCACTGATCAGTCCCAGAAGCCATAATGCATGGTGCACAGAACACTCACAGGAGAGGGAAGACCTAAATACCACCCAAGAATTACACCAAATGCTCATTGTTCATCTTTTGGCTATTTCTCTAAGTGTAGTCCATCAGCCCCCTGTATCAGAATCACCAAGAATGATCATTTGCAAATGCAGGTTCCTAGGCAGCATCCCAGACCTATACAGTCAGAATCCTGGAGATAGAGCCTTGGAATACGGATGTGTATGTAATAAGCAATTGAGGGCATTCTTGTCCATTCTTTCAAGTATTTGCTCTGTTTTCCTTCACTGTATTTCAGACAGGGCCTATCTCAGGCAGAAACATGCAGTTACTAAATATGTTCAATTCCCTGCTTTGTGGACCCGCTTATGCCCCTGAACCTACTGTCCCAAATGCCTTCTGCAACCCTCGGCCCTGAAGATATATCCGTGCACTCACACTGCTCCCGGGCCGCCCCTGAAGTTCCAACCTGGACTTTTCTTGCCCATATGAGCACTCTCTGAGCATCTAGACCTTTCCATCCACTCTCCTGTCCAACAAAATGTATCTCATCTGTGCCTGATATTCGCAGGCTTTTGCTGTTCATTAGATGACATTCATCAATTTAACCTGATGAGGAATCCATGGTAGAGGGTTAATGGGTAGGTACTTCTTACACTTTGGCAGTTTTAAAGGACATATTCTGGGACAGACAAGGAAAGCTTTGGCCTTCTCAATCACATCATTAGGTCTAGATTTAACCATTTGCTAGCAGATCTGAAATTCTCTGCAACTTTATCTCTAAAATGAATTAATAATCCCTCTTTATTCCCAAAGTAGGGCTTCAAAGCACTTCAGAAACAGAAAAGTAGTATATAAAAAGAATTTGTTATTATGATTCATCTCAAGACCAGCCCTGATTCAAGGATATCATGGCCATTGTTCTCCTGATTTCCACTCTCCAGGAAGCAAGCAAAAAATTCTGATTAAGGTCCTTCCAGCCAAGTCTATGTCAAACATGTCCTTTGATTGGTGAGGGTGGCTGGAGCTCCCAGAGCTGGCCCTGCCTGCAGCTCATCCTCTTTGCCCTTCTCTCTCCTCACCATTATACCTGTCACACCATGTGGATGTGGCCTACTGAGCGTCACCCAGGGAGTCGTACCCCGTTACTTGACAAAAGGGAAAACTGTTCCACAGAAGTGACAAAAGGTCCGAGCAGAGCTAAGACTGCATCTTCTCTCAAACCAGTACATCACACTGCTTTAAGGTCAGTTTCCAAATGCACCTGAAGATGGCTTTGGGACAAATTCATCGTCCTTAGGGATGTGCCTGTTACTGGCAAAGCCCATTAACAGTTCCCGGGAAATAAAAATTGAATCTGGGTAATAAAATATAATCTAACCTTTTTTCTTCGCCTCGGGGCTTCATCTAGTTTCACTTGCTCACAGGGAGCCACGGGCAGAGGCCTCACACCAGCCCTTCGGCCCAGAGCTCCTGGTGCGGAACCGCCCTGCCGACACCTCGCCTCGGGACCGTGTGCAGAAGCGCCGAGCACTAAACGACGCGATTCAAGATGGCGGCGGCGGGCTGTGCGCAGAGAGGCTGCGCCCAGCACCGCGATGATCTGGAGCCTGAGCCGTGCAGCCGCGCCCACCCCTAGAGAGCTCCGCCCCCTCACTCCACTGCCCCGCCCTGTAAAGCAGCCCTGCCCGCAGCCTGTCAGGGCGGGTGTGTGCTGTAGCGTCTGAGCTTACCCCTCTCCATTCTCCGATCAAAAGAATAAAGCTTTCCTTTGCTTCAGAACCAAACTTCCTCTCGTTCTACTGGCTTGAACAAAAATGGGCAGGAGGACCCTTGTTGGGGCCTGACTCAAAAGGGTCAGTAACAACCTCATGTTACCGGGCCCAATACCTTTATTTTTTTTGCGGTACACGGGCCTCTCACTGTTGTGGCCTCTCCCGTTGTGGAGCACAGGCTCCAGACGCGCAGGCTCTGCTGCCATGGCTCACGGGCGCATCCGCTCCGCAGCATATGGGATCCTTCCGGACCGGGGCACGAACCCGTGTCCCCTGCATCGCATCGGCAGGCGGACTCTCAACCACTGCGCCACCAGGGAAGCCCTGGGCCAATAACTTGATGTCACCCCTTCTCATTCGGTGCCTTTGGCACAATTGCCCTCTAGACAGCCCTTCCCAGAAGGCATTTCTTTCGGTGGTAAAAATATCTTGCAGGAGTGACATAATACATCCAGATGCTGTAGGAACAGAACTCGCACCCTGTGTTTTGCTGGCCGTTATCCAAGTAGACTAGGGCTTTCTCTGGAGTTTGATGCCATGTTGACGTTTGGCTGCCGACTCACTGCCAAAAGCCTTTCACGTGGAGGAGTAAGTACTACAAATGGGGAGATGGGTGGGTTGTTAGACTGTCATAGAGTCTGCTCCATACTAAGCTAGGTTCTCACATGGACTATGGAAAGAGATCTCAAAAGTCATGACTGACTCCTCCAGATAGATAGATGGACAAGATAGGCCAACAGGGCGTCATTCAAGGAAGTTCCTTGAACTTGGACATGTTCAAGGAAGTTTTCTAAACCTGTATTTCAAAAAACTGAGCTCCAGCCTTTGACCTTTAGGTTATATTAGAACACTAAAATGGGCCCCATGGATGGCCTATGTGCATAAATTGCTGGCACACTGGTGTTCTTAGCCTCAGAACTGCCTTGAATTTTAAGAAGTGCTAATTGAAATGCAATGCACATGTTCTATAGCCTGAGCCAGAAGGAGAAATGTAAGGGCTGGACAAGGCTGTCAAATAAATATGATGCACAATAGCAACAGCGGTCATATGTAACTAGCCTAGTGAATTTGAAAACCAAATCTGAGAACATTTGGTGGCTTGATTAATTTGCTTTGCCTATTCGCCATCTGTTGTTATCTCCAGGAGGCCAGGGTGGGCAGCCCTGCTTGGTTCTGCTGACTTAGGCCAGCTGGAAACTCTCCTTCTATAGGGATTGGGGGGTGGGGTCTGCAAACGAACAGAGGTCCCGGGTCCCTGCTCTCATCTCACCCTGTGGCTGGGAAATCAGGTTTTGTATAAACAGCTCCTCCCATATGCTTCAAAACTACTTTTACATCACCTACCTCTGTTTAAAAATTGTGTAAACTCACAGGTTCACCTGTTTTATATCTTCCCCTTGCTGATGACCGAGGAGAAAAGTGAGTTCACCTGGTGACAATCAGGCAACTGTTTCTTTTGAGCTGAGTTATAGAACCTCACATTTGAATTTTGCCTTTTTTTTTGGCTGAATTAGTTCATTCTTTTCACGGCAAAGCTTTTCATCAAAAGCCTTATGTAAACTTGGAGAGCAGGGCCCTAGGTAAGCCAGCTTTGCTTTCTGAATTAGGTAATGAAAGTATCGCTCATCTTCCCCTTGTCCTGCTCCCCCCCATTCATACACTTTACTTGCTTCATTCATTCTTCAACAGAAATATAACGAGTGCTTCATATAGGAGGGGCAGTGAGGTAGATACTAGGGATTCAGAAGTGAAAGCACAGGCCTTGGTCCTCAAGGAGCTCAACAGGCTAGCAGGGGAAGATAAAGAAATAAAACTATGCTACAAATATTATGATAGAGATTTACACAGGATACTCACGGCAAAGATTTATGTCTGCCCACCAAGATCTATTCCACTCTTCTTCCCCAGTAATAGAGTTCTAGCCGAGGGTAGAGCCAGCTCTGTACCCCCAGAACTCCCTCCTGGGCAGCTAAGCATGGTCATGTGACTAAGGTCTCCCCATCAAGAATACAAGTTGGAAATGTCATTTGCCACTTCCATATGGAATGTCCATCAAATTCTTTGACTGTTAGCCCATTGTTGGATGGTCTTTGCAAATGATCCAGAAAGCCTAACAACACATGACACAGTTTAGTTGTAAAGGCCACAATGATGTGGCTAGAGTTGGCTAATTGGACTGGAATAGCAATACCATACCCTGACAAAATGTCAAAGCAGAGAAGCAATATCAGTAGTCCCAAAACGGGGTCAAAGATTCAATGTAGTCAATCTGCCAGGAACAGACAGAGCTAATATTCCATGTAATGTGGCCTCCATCACCACAGAACAAATAGGCCAAATTTTTGCAGGAGTCACTAGTCTGGTATGCAGTGGAAGCTTCTGCATCCATGAGAAACATCCTTTACAGTGTGCCCAGTCTGTGATGGTGGATGTGTTACCATGCCCAGTACAATGATGAAACCCGATGGCAATGGTGGCTATCTTGGTCAATAGCCTAATTCTAGTTCATCTGAGCAAAAAAACAGACCTTTACCATCACCCAGGTGATGTCTGATGGGCAGACACAAAGAGGAATATCTTTAATCTACCAGTCTTAGTCTTCCAAGTGGCAGACCAAATGGCTAGGCCACTGGTAAACAACCCAAAAGTCATCAGGGGTCCTTAAGAGTGTTGTCCAAGGCAAAAGTGGTTTAGCACATTGTGCTGCATTTGGTCTTCCAGAATTGTCATTGGGGTTGGATGGCTGCTGCCACCTAGTGAACACCATCAACTTTCAACTTTGCTGAACCATCAGTGAGCTAGATAACTCTAGTGAGACCACAGGCTTGATTATGCACAGCACAGCAAGCATCATGAGTGTCAGCATGCTTACCGGGTTCCCCTTGCCCCCAAATCCCATGAGAGCAATGTGAAGGACCCAGATAGG
This sequence comes from Lipotes vexillifer, assembly GCF_000442215.2. Lineage (NCBI taxonomy): Eukaryota > Metazoa > Chordata > Mammalia > Artiodactyla > Lipotidae > Lipotes > Lipotes vexillifer. The sequence goes on along the minus strand of NW_006792921.1, from coordinate 1,208,412 downwards.
TATGCACATATGAAGCTACAATACATGCATATAAAGCATCATTACCAATTAGACATTCAGCGGTGGAAACCACAACAGTACACTGAATTGACCCAGGAGCCCCACCCAGTAGGCCACTTTAGCTACCGTTCCCCGCTTCGAATAGTGCCCAAATAATGAAGTGTGCTGCGTTATGGGAGAGAAACACTTACCTTCAAAAATCTACCAATTTTATAGCAAGTAGTAAGCAAGTTCGCTTTTTGTCCCAAAGGGAGACGTTACCTCGTCCTTCAAAGTTGTTCACTGCAGATACAACCCTAAGAAATAGCCTGGGTTAAGAGAGGTCAGAGTCTTCCATTCTTGCCATACTCAGCAAGATGCATAGAAGCAGGAGAGACCTATGGTGGTGTTTCTCCCAACAACCACCACCCCTCTGGAGAAAAGTAATAATTTTAAAAGGTCTGCACTGTAGTATTCATTTACCAATTTCCTGGTTTAAATACTCCCACCATGGCTGACTTCAAGCTACCACTGTGACATCATTCAAGTCAGGGTTGGGAAGAGATGAATCACCACTTGCTAAACCTCCCATTGGTAATTCTTACTTGAATCAATTATTACTGTGATTATTGCCCTTGACTTTGAAGTACATATCTGAATCTTTTATTAGTTCTGTACATGATTTCACATACTATCATTTCCCCTTTTTTCGAAATGTATTCCTGCTTAGCTTTTCAAGTATATTATCAACTTTTATAGTTTGTTTACATGTAGTACAAGAGCCTCCCTCCTCTGAGGATCCTAAAATAATTTCTGGAGAAGTCTAGGGGGAAATATTGGGTTATACTCATAGATCAAAAAGAACCCATAAAATTGAAATGTTGAGCAGTGGGCTAGTAGTCAATCCCTTGCATTTCTTTCTGTATCTTTAGTAAACCATCAAACCCATGTTTATAAATTTCTGAGTCTGTGGTCATTTTCTCCAACATTACCTGGTTTTAACTTTCTTCCTAGTATTTATTACTGTCTCAAATTTCCTGCCTTTTTTTTTTACTTGTTGATTACCTTACTGCCTTTAGAATGCAAAAACAAGAATTTTGTCCATCTTGTTTACCACTTTATCCCCACACCTAGAATAGTGCCTAGCATGTGAAAGATAATAAATATACAATCAGCAAATGAATTCTGCTTCCTGTCCTAGTACCTATTCCACCTCATTAGGCTGCCTCTACATTCAGTCACTTTTTTGGATGGTGCTCACTGCAGATAGCAATCAAGCTGTCAAATAGAAGCTCCAAGTCTTTCCTTTATAATTAAAACTTGATTGGGTTTCAGGCTATCTGATATCTCAGTGCTGCTACTCATACACTAAGTCAAATTAAACAAGTCATCAAACCTTTCCGTGCCTCAGTTTCCCCATCTAGAATGCTCAAGGATCTCCGAAAGCATGGCTTCAGTTTTCATTGTTGTCTCTGGGACCATGCAGTGCCGAGTATGTTATCAGTGGGTTTTTATCTCATTCTGATAATATCTTTGCCTCTGGAGGGTGGTGGGAGAAGAGATGAGCAGCTGTAGTCTTCCTTTACTGTCACCAATGGAGTGATTCAGAAATTCTGAAGATTCTTTGAAGGCAATTTCTCAACTTCTCTCTAACCAGGATTCAAACTATTCTTCTGACATGTATCCCAAACTCATCCATTATTTTTTCTATAAAGTGGGGCCGATAACACCTACATCACAGCGTTGTGGTGACGGTTAAATTAGATAACCTAAATCAGTGGTTCTCAAAGTGGGGTCCCTGGACCAGCAGCACCAGCATCACCTGCCAACTGCTTAGAAATGCATATCCTTGGGCCCCACCCCATACTGAAGCAGAAACTCTGGGGTTGCCCAGCTGCATTGGTTAAAAAGCCTTCCAGGTGATCCTGATTTACATTAAAATTGGAGAACCACTGACAGAGATGAAATCAGTTGACACTTGTTTGGCCTTCAAGTGTCTGCTTTTCACTTATTCGTTCAGATTTATTAGCCACCCAAACCAATACCAGATAAGCTGCAGAATTATTTGTCCTCACCCCACTTGGCAGATGTGAACAGTGGGTGGGAGACTTGGGAGTAGACCCTGCTCTAAAACCCAATTATAAACACTTTGGGCTGCTTTTGCCCTTGCCCACAATTATTGCAATTTGACAAAATTTTACCTTCATGTTTATATTTTTCTTCCTCCTATCTTTTTATTTGTCAAGGAGTTGGTTCAATAGACATTTTGTGCTTCCATGAGTAGCTAGATGGATTCCTGCACGGCAGATTTTAGCACCTGGTGGGACACAAATAAAAGAGCACAGGCCTCAGAATCAAATAGCCCTCAGTTCACACCATCTGGATGGCACTGGACAAGTTAGTCTTGGTGAAGCCTGAGTTTTTCAAATGAAAAATGGGGTTAACCACAAGAAAAGCCCCCATTTATCGAGTATCTCCTAGGTGCCAGGCACTATGCTAGGCATTTCACGTTTGATGTATATTACCTCATTTAAACCAAAACCATGAGTTATGGGTTTTTTTCTTTAAACATATCTTATTTAAATACTTCTAACATTTTCAACATGATTTTGCAACATTCAGGGCCCATCATTTCCTTTTTCAATGTAATTAAATGATAGTGAAGACACTTGGTGGGAAAACAGCACCTAACTAATAACTAGCTTTTCGGCAAACTCTGCTAGAATGCTTCAGTTCCATTAAGTGAGTGATATCAGTTGGAAAAATGAGGCTAATTTTGCAGCAGTTTTAAAGAAAGAGGAAATAACCTTTAAATAGTGGTATATCTGTACTTTGTGGTAGAAGTTCTTAGTTCATACTTAATTAAAAAGCAAGTTGCTCTTGAATGTTGAAAATCCTGGAAGAGTTTTTTAAAGTAATTTAATGTAGCATTTTATGGTTGCTTTTGCAGTTTAGAATTTGCGATGGATATCGAGGGATGTAAATGCCTTCTGATCCCTTAGATTTAATCAGACTGCTCACTTGCTTGCTTGCATAATGGTTTATGGTACCTTTGATGATTTGCCGCCAACCTACCACTTTTAATAATTTACTGTAAAAGCATTTAATTTTTAATGGACAGGAATGGGTAAGAGGTAACTTTTGCATTGGTAAGTGCTCTCCTGAAGACTGGAAGAAAGGAACAGTATGTTTAAATTCCAAACATTATTGAAAAACATGAGTCTTTTATTACCAAAGTCAAATGCATAATTGAAAAACATACCTAACACAAAATTATTGTTCATGCCTTATTTAACCATAAGATAGCATTGCTTTCATGATGCTATCATGAGGACATTTTTTTCAAATTCTCATTTTTTTCTTAACTTCCATGCTGTTTCCAATATTCTGTTCCACTAGATAAAGTGTACCTACCACAGGGTGAGAATATACGTCATTTTATTACATCTTGCTAATCAAGAAAAGCCCAACAAAAGAATAGTTTGTAACGTCTGCTTCATAAAAGAAATATCACTTTATATTCATTTTCTTTAAAAGTTTTTCTAAGATCTCCATGTAATGTGCATACCTAGGAATGATTTCACAACTAGTCTTAAAAATACCGGAGTTTCCATGTGGAAAGAAAAATGGGAAGATGCCAGGATAAGTATTTTTTAAGACTTGACGGAGGACAAAACACATCTTGCCTTCAGAGGCACATAAAACAAAAAATGTTGCAATTGCCAGATAATCCCTTTTTCAGATATGCCATGTGTAAAACTAAGAATGGCTTCACAGGACTGCTTTCTGGGGAATCAACAGCCTACAGCCCTGGAAACTTATTCTACCCTTCTAACATTCCACAGCTGACTGTCCCCAGGCTTACCCTGAAATGGGCTACAGGGAGAACTCTGATGGTCAAGGGACCAAGTCTGAGCTCTGTTTCTGGAATGCCTTTGGAATTCAGACATCAGAGCAGTTGCATGAGAATGTGAAACTCATTCTCTTTGTTTTGCCTTCAAATAGTCTTGAGTCTAAACCCAGCTACAGAGGACTGGTTCCCAGGAACCCCTGGTACTTAGCCAAGGAGTTTGTGCCCTGTCAAAATTACCCCATCTAAAGATGAGGGTTTGAAGATCCAATCACTATTTCCATGCTTGGTTTCCTGGGATGAAGCAGCAGGTGCCAGACTTAAATGATAAACAAGGACTCTATCTATTGCCCACCATCTTTTGGCTTCCTGGCAGGGGTTATATATAAAACAGCTCCTTTCTTTGTAAGCTAGATATTCATCTCCACCCCAGCTAATGAACAGAAACTTCTAGGTCTAATCAGGTGTTCCCCAGATTTGAGAAAGCAGGAATTGCTCCTGAGCAAATTCAGGTGCACCTGAGTTGGGTGGCTTTAACAATCCTGTGCACACATATCTTTTTCTTCTCTCCAGCTCTCTTAAATTCTTTATCTCACACCACCAACGTAACCTTTTAGAGGTAGAGAACACTTAGAGATCATCAGCAATCCACAAACTTTTCATCTGAAGAGACTCTGAGCTAGCTAACTTGCCAAGGTTACAGGGAAGCTGGGAAACCAGAGTTTACTAAATTGAGTGCTTTTCCCGTTACATCACATGGTCTCCCTCTCCTCTTCCTCTGTCTCTTTCTTCCTCCTCCCTTCCCTCCCCAACTACGGTCATCCCTTTTGTTTTTGTTTTAGGCCTCCCCGTGGTGCCAACAGGACCTATGAGTGTCACTTAGCTGCAGTGGTAGTCTTCATGGCTAAAAACATTAAGTGAGGAGGTGGGGAGATAGCAAGTGTCTTAACAACCTTTCTGGCTTAACTCTATTTTTCCTCCTCCTCTTCCAATCAGGTGTGCTGCCTCTTTTTTTACATTCTGACAACACTTCACAGTGAGCTTCTTAACCGCAGCTAATTTGCCAGCCTAGTATCTATGACAGAAACATAATTAAGTTTCCTGCGCATATTCATTCCTCTTAATGTCCTTAGTAGGTTGGGGCTTTGTGAAACATCTTCAAAAGAGAACAGGGTAGTGTAGAAAAGACTGTTATAAGTGTAGCCTTCTGGGTCCTTGCACCCTCCAAAATTTATGCCAACCAAATATACGAAGTGATACACCAAAGGGTTAACATTGGCATTGAACTAGAGCAGGGTAGAGTCAGGGAGGGAGATTATTATCTTTATTCTAGTCCATCTTTATCTTTTCAAAGATGGAAAAAAAAAAAAAAAAGACAGGAAGGAAGAACGAAGGAAGGAAGGAGGGGAGGAAAATATGCCTAAACCACAATAAAATTTATAAGCTTGAAACTTAAAGAGTATATCAGAAAAATGTTTTAAATATTATAAATAAAAGGGCTAAAAGCATAATATAGCCTAATCTGCAATTCTTTTCATCTATAATGAGGAAAAGTAAAAGGGTCTATAAATGTCATTTTTTTTCCTTTAGCAGTAAAATAAAGGAAAATTCTGAGTTATGGACTGAGAGTGAGTATAGATAAGAAAAATATCTCTGCTATGAATGGGTACTAGAATTTTTCATATACAGTAGATGACTCATGTCTATACAAGGGGAAAAAACAGACTAAATAACAATCTTGTATTTTTGGCAGACTAAATGATTAACCATTTCACATCAGAGTCAATCTCAATCTAATCAACTGTATGGGAATTAGTCACTATAATGGAAAAAGTACTTAACTCAGAAGGGTTCATTCATTAATCACATACCAACACCCCAGAGAGATAATTTTTCTGCTTAAGTTCCCAAGCTTTACTTACTCATTCATTCCTTCAGCAGTTATTTGTTGAACTCTTACAATGAGCCAGGTGTTCTGTAGGACACTGAGAGTAAAAACACACTCCTTAAAATAAAGGAAATTGTAGACTAGAGGGGGGAAATTAAAAATAAATAACTCATGATCTAAACACTGATATGGACTTGAAAAAATTGCTATGGGGGTAGGGGGCAAAGGGAAGAATTACATATTCATTCTAGGGCAAGTGGAAAAATCTTCACGGAGGAAGTGACATCTGAGTCAGAACTTAAAGGATGAATTGGAGTTCATCTCAAAGTTCCCAGTGAAAACCAAAGCTTAAAAATCGAGGAGGTGGGGCTTCCCTGGTGGCGCAGTGGTTGAGAGTCCGTCTGCCGATGCAGGGGACGCGGGTTCGTGCCCCGGTCCGGGAGGATCCCACATGCCGCGGAGCGGCTGGGCCCGTGAGCCACGGCCGCTGAGCCTGCGC
>NW_006792921.1:1177300-1202050 GCF_000442215.2 Lipotes vexillifer | reverse complement strand
GAGGCCACGACAGTGAGAGGCCCCCGTACCGCAAAAAAAAAAAAAAAAATCCAGGAGGTGGGCTTCCCTGGTGGCGCAGTTGTTAAGAATCCACCTGTCAATGCGGGGGACACGGGTTTGAGCCCTGGCCCGGGAAAATCCCATATGCCACGGAGCAACAAAGCGCGCGCACCGCAACTACTGAGCCTGCGCTCTAGAGCCCGCAAGCCACAGCTACTGAAGCCCGCGCTCCTAGAGCCTGTGCTCCACGAGAGAAGCCACCGCAATGAGAAGCACGTGCAACGAAGAGTAGTCCCCGCTGGATGCAACTAGAGAAAGCCCGCGTGCAGCAACGAAGACCCAACGCAGCCAAAAAAAAAAAAAAAAAATCCAGGAGGCCCAGTTTATGAACACCTCCACTAGGCCAGCATTTCCAAATGTGTTTATAGATCTTATTTGAAAAAAGGGATTTCACGGTCAAAAGAAAGTTAGGGGGGCTTCCCTGGTGGCGCAGTGGTTGAGAGTCCACCTGCCCGATGCAGGGGACACGAGTTCGTGCCCCGGTCCGGGAAGAGCCCACATGCTGCGGAGCGGCTGGGCCCGTGAGCCACGGCCGCTGAGCCTGCGCAAAAAAAAAAAAAAAAAAAAAAAAAAGAAAGTTAGGAATGCTAGAGTCTACCCATTAAATCATTTTCTTTACAGCAGGACTTCTCAGAACCTTTACACCCCAAAATGGATACCAACTAAATACATGAAATGATACCCCAAATGTTGACATTGGTTACTCCATGAGCGGAGAACTGGAATAGAATGAAACCAATGCACATCACGAATTTAAAGACATAGTGCAGTGATTCCAGGCTTAAGGAAAGCCCCCTCTTCCTTGTAGAACTTGAGGGTCTACTTGTCTGTGTACACAATTTATGTCTGTATTCATAGTCTGTACTTATGAATTTATTTTCATGCGTGTTTGGGGCTAAGGTAAGAAAAAGTGATTATATGCTCCACTAATGAATATTCGAATTTCTGCTGAAAAAAGCAGCAGATGAATCTTAACATTTATTATTACTGGCATTTATTATATTGGTAACAACACTGCAATCATTCTCATTCCAAAAAGATTGTCATTGTCTTATAGGATTCTAGAGAGACTCAGCTACCATTTTGTGGGGTGTCAGTGTTAGAAGACTAGGAAACCCAGAGAAAGATGAACAATACACATGTATATGGTTGATAATTATGTACTAGATAACTAAATCAAATAGCAACCCAGAAATCACTTTTTTCCTTGTATAATGATCAACGAATAGATTAAGAATCAGATCTTCCCTTCATACTCACTGCATGTATGAAATAGTATGTGTTGAATTATGCTTTTTCTATTTGTGAAGAAAAGTACAATGGAAGTATATTTTAAGGAACACTAAATATTAATAAAAAGGGGAAAATGCAAATGGTCTAGATGACGTAATTAAAGATGGATGACCCGGTGGGTCACTATTCCTGCGAACAAAACTTCAGAAACTTCAGGTAAAGAAAGACTTCAAGTCTCCCACATGACACTATTTAAAGCATGTGCTGCCTGTGTAATAGGCTGGAAAGGGACTATTCATTTGATGAAGGGAGACTTAGATCTATGACTTACATTATCATGATGAATCCTATATCAATATTAAAGTTCTATCCATCACATTGGAAATTTCCCTAGAGGGTTTTTCACATTTCCCTGGTGACTGCCTTAATATGTAAATCAATGCCATCCTGAGAGGCCAGAGCAGAATCTCTGCTTATAACTTTTTCTACATTACATTTTTTCCCACTGTATTTCTATGCAAATTGAGTCCTTTTTAGTTTTAGAAAAAAGTTGCCCACTCTTCGGATAATCCGAGTTCATACTGCTCTCACAAATGCTCTCATTCAGCCATTCCATACAGTTTCCTATTTCCCTTTTCTTTGCTGATAGTAAAATTAGCAGCAGTAAGAGGTCTTCTCTGTAGGCTTAGGAAACTTGACTCAAGCTGTTAGTACAAGCAACAAATGCTGGCCAGCTTATGTTTTGTAGCCTGTAAAATGTTGGAAACCGTAGTTCAGATTCTTTGGTCAGTGGCCACAGTCTTCAAAGGTCACATTTCATCAAAATCACTTCAGCAACTGCTGTTCAACATGCCTGTCCAAAGAGAGAGAGAGGGTGATGCAATCAGATCACGTGGGAAAGGAGTTAGTCTCTCGGTACTAATTTGCAGTGTATTAGGAACAACGCTGCCCCAGGTTCTCAGGTGTAACAATAAGCTCGGGATCTCCTCGACCCTAATTACAAGATGCTCCAAGTTGAACTGCATTTGAGATTTGGAGTGGGGGTGAAGGAGAAGAATAACGGGCCAAGAATCATTCACTAGACCTGATTCCTTCTTCTGTGCCAGAAAGAAAACCTAGAAGATAAAAGTCCATCTTCTACCAACCTTCCAGTTATGCTCTCCTCTCTCCCAGGCTGCACCCCACCTTCTCTTCCTCCAGCCCACAGTGAACTCTAGAAGATAGTAAGAATAATAGCAGCAGTGGTAGCAGCAACTAGTACACAACCCTTTGGGGGAACTTTCTGGGCTGATGACTCAGCCAGCCCTGCAGAGCATTTGCTCAACTTTTTCTCCAAATGGGCTGGTCAGAACCTTTGACTGGACCACTGAACAGAGAGCACGTGGACACTGAGTGGCTACCCTTCACCCCACAGCTTAATTTTGTTCCAGACGTAGCCAACTGACATCACCCTCCCCAACTCCCTTTTCACAATTTACACCTCAGAATGCTTCCCAGAGGAGGGTGTACGGCCTCTGCCCAGGCTCTCTCCCGAGGGAGAGGGGTCACCATAACTCAGAGGATCCTGAACTCTCTTTACTGTTATGTAGTTAGAGAAGAGGGCTGTGGAACCAAACACTCAGCCTCTTAGATGGAGAGCATCTACTGCCAGCAATGGAAGGGAGAAATCACCTGGCAGATTTTTCATTTGAAAAACTTTATAAATTTTTAAATCTTACTCTTTCGGAATGAGCCATAAATGGGTCAAATGATACAGAATAGTAAAATGGATGTGATATGAATTCTTTATAATTATGGAAATGGCAGCTTCCTTATTGGTTACGAGTCACGTAACATGTAATCCCCGTCTTGGGTTATTAATAATGGATACACAGTTATCAAATTGTTTTAATGAACACTTCTGAAATACTTTCTGTCACTAAAAGCAAATATTTTATTGTAGACAGATACGGTTGTAGGATTGAACTAGGATATCCCATTATTACTACTTCTAATTTAGTGTAAATACTGTCAAAAAAAAATGACAGAGAACAATGAAGCTAATTACCAAAAGAATATATGCCTACATTTGGAATTACACACAAGAGTCTTATTTTCACTATCTCCAAAATAAACACTCCTTGCTGATCTCTACATAGTTCATTATATAAGGAGAGGAAATTTTGGAGTGTTTCCAAGGAAGACTACCCAAGGATCAGGCAAAGAATGGTAAAACTGCCTAACTTAACAGAAAAATAAACTTTCTTGCTCAGAGGGCAATGAACCATTCTACTCTGGGTCACAGAACTCACCTGACCTTAGTAAATGCACTGCAAAGAAACGAAACCAGCCAGTATCACATAGCAGCATAAAGGGCGTGAAACATTTAGGAAAGAGGACCATTTAGGGACCAAACCACCTGGTCCTGAAATTCTCAGGACAGTACTTCATATCTGGTGCTGAGCACAATGCTGGAATCAGGAGTGCCTCCGAATGCCAAAGAGGAACACTTGAGCCAGGGCTCTCACCTGCCAGGGGAGAAAGGGAATCTTACAGGCTCTCGAAGTTGGCACTGTTTTTCATGGCTATATGGAGAAATAGCTGGGAATTGTGCCCTCGGCTGCTCCTGGGGAAGGAAGATCTAGAATTTACTTTGTTTTGTTTTGTTTTTATCATCAAAGCCCCACAGGAGCCACAGACATATCACACAAGAACACCTGCTTGCAAAAAACAAAGATCTAGATGGCACCGATGAAAGCACTGTCTGCTGGTATCACTGGGCTAGGATAAAGACCTCCTCAGCACCTTTAGAGAGAAACGGAAATAGCCACACCATCACAGGATGGTTAAGATGCCCTTTGACTGCATGTCAGAACTAGTTTTTCGTCAGCTTGGAAATTAGTTTTCCTCTGCAAAGTGAATTGGATTTAGGGAGAGAAGAGTCCAGATTCTCCCTTATACTCTGTCTTTCCTGCTCTATTGAACACCTACTGTACTGTCTTCCCAGTAGCACCACCCACCCCCAGCTCTTCCACAGTTTTGCAATTGGATCTTCTATGTTAGGGCAGTGTGACCCACCCTGGCCACAAATGACTGGTTCGGGATGGGGTACCTTACCTAGACCGGGCCAATCATAATCTTTCCCTGGCATGTTGAATCTGGAACTCAGACGAGGCAGTTTCTCATAGGGTGGCTGAAACTGAGGATGTGTAAACTCAGAAGTTTTGGCAAACAGATAGAGAAGCAGAGAGATCAAGACAGCGGTAGGAGGGAATAATGAAGCTGATGCACAGAGAGAAGAAACGAGGATGCAGGAGAAAGTCCTGATGGTGATTCGAGTCCTAGGCTGCAGATGTTCTATAGGCCCCAGTCTCATTCATAAGACATCCCAGTATCCTCATAATAAATTCCCCATTTTGTTTAAACACATTAGAAATTTTAGTAATATGCAACAAAGGATTTGAGTAATCTCTCAGGTAAAGGAGAGCCTAGTTTTGCCGCTGTCCTCAATAATGAAGGCCTCAACTACAAACATTTACACAAACAGGAAACCACTCAGGAGGCAGGGAGGTCCAAAGTGAGCCCACAGTGAGTTTTCTTCTATTCCATCTCTCACCACGCCCTGCTTAGCCTGTGTATCAGGGACTGCCTAGGATTATAGGACTCCTTCCCCCCTGGATATTTTAATCCAAATGAGATCAGGTCAAGATATTCATTAAGGAAAGTTTTAAAGAGATAAATTTAAATAAACTTCAGCCTAAAGTATATGAAAACATAGGAAGGGCGATTCTACTGCTCTTGACGTAGAGGTTGGGGAATGTGGCACAGACAGAGGAGGTATTTACTGGAAGATCCACATTGATGCTTCTAGACCATGGATCATTGGCTACTGCTATCATTAAATCAGAAGGGGCTCCACCAGGGCCCATCAGCCAAAGCCCACTATTCTTAAACTGCTCTGGGTCATTCAAGCCTGTATTTATAATCGGCTATTGTCCCTAGAGATGGTATGCCTGCTTGTGCATCTAAATATATTCTGAAACCTTTCCTAGCTTTGTCTATTTTCTTTACTATAGGTACTCAAAAAGGAAATATCTGATTTCTTAAATTCACCTGGTACAAAACCCAGTTTAGAATTAAATCCAGTTGATATTTAATAGGATTAGGTTAACACTTATTTAGTTCATTTAACCTCCATAAGTATAGAATTTTCTGTCTAGATCTCACCTTTTACAATGAGAAGATTACCAGGAAATCTTCTCCTTTAATTAAATTTATACCCAAAGTCACTGTAGGTTTAAAAGTATGTTTTTAAGTGCCGCTCCAAATACAACTATTTGGCCGAGGGTTTTTCTATTTGCTTGCTCAGAATTAGTTGCATTTTATATGTCATGGACCTGACTGAGTTTAGCCAGCAAAACTGCCATGCAGTAATTCCTGGCTATGTCAGGGACACATCCCTTTGAGGGTCCAATAAAACCAGTGTTGAAGAGACGTGTAACCCCCTTCTCAGTGATGAAGTCCAGCCAGTGTAATCCAGGGACCCATTTGTATGAGGTACTCACATAAGCTCAGACCTAGAGCAAAGAGGCAGGAAGTATGGCCAAAGCCAAAGGACTGGTAACAGAAAAGAATAAAGTCCAAATGCCCATGTGTTAGGGCAAGTGTGGTCAGAGCCAGGCCAGCTTCTACTCAGAACCAAGGCAATTGCATGGCTCCTGCAGACCTTGTGGGAGCTCTCACCAAGAGCCCACAGGAGCACAGAAACCATGTGACCCCCCAATCAGGAAGAAAAAAATAAACGAACAACAACCCATTCATACGCATATTTCAATTCACCCCCTTTTTATTTTTTTCCATCAGAGATGAAAGAGTATCTAGGAGGGTCCATTTGAATGATGATGCTAATTTTTATTGGTCACCCATCTGTCCTTATTCCTCTGTTTGAGATGAGAAACAGTTGTCTTTTTAAATACCCTCCAAAACCCACATCCGTGTAGGTTTAAGCGACAGATTTCCTCCCCCGTGAAGGTGTGGCCAGGATACTGGAAAAAGTCAGCCTAAGGATTAGGCTAGGTCCTTCCTAAGCCATTCAAAGTCTCACACTTTCTTTTTATTAAAGCAAATTATTATTTGAAGAACACATTCCACATTTTGGAGCAGAATCCTTCAAAACAAAGATAAAACAAAAAAACCCAAGATATTGAAAAAGCACACACTTTGTAAGAAACTAAATTCTTCTGCTCAGGTTAGAAAAACAAGATGGCTGCTTGCTTATTTTAAAAATATCAAAAGACAAGATTGGCCAAAAACAGAGAAAAAAAAGAAACCCCAGTAAAGGTCTTGGTTTCCATTACCTATATTTGTATAAACGTTATGTGTTGTTTTAACTAAACATCTGGCCTTTGTCCCTCATATAGAGAATTCGTAGTTTTCTTGACACTTTGGCAAGAGGTACCACAACCCCCTGCCAGGCTAGTAAAAATCACACATTTTTCCTGCAAGGGAAAAAATGTCAATAAAAATGAAACATTAAAAAACATAAAAGCTCGAGTTGGAAGGCCTTGCTGAGGAGAGTTTGCTTCCTAATCAGCCTTGCACAATTGCTTTAAATTTTTTTTAAACAGTACCACACCATATTGCTTGAAAGATCTAATACTGATACTGCAAGTTTGTTCAATGCATTCTTCTAAAATACATCCTTTAGGGCTTCCCTGGTGGCAGAGTGGTTGAGAGTCCGCCTGCCGATGCAGGGGACACAGGTTCGTGCTCCGGTCTGGGAAGATCCCACATGCTGCAGAGCGGCTGGGCCTGTGAGCCATGGCCACTGAGCCTGCGCGTCCAGAGCCTGTGCTCTGCAATGGAAGAGGCCACAACAGTGAGAGGCCCACGTACCGCAAAAAAAATTAAATAAAAATAAATAAATAAATAAAATACGTCCTTTAGATATAGTGACCTTGCCATTTAATCAACCTTCTAGAATAAATCATGTGAATTAATTTTTATAAATATTTAATGTCTATTCTTGTATTCTACAATTTGACTCTTTAAGTTATTTCAACCAGAATTGAATTTCAACTGCTTTTACTACATAAAGGAATAATCTTTGTCTCACATTCACATCAGCACCTTCCAAGGCCCTGACATTGTAATCTGTCATCGTAAACACAGAAGTAAATACAACCCTGCTACCGAAATATGACAAGCTCATTATAACAAGCCACTCATAAATCTTGAAACAAAGGCACCACCACACATTTTAAAAATAATAATTTTACACAATTTGCATAGGGATATTTTTGTTTGGAACCAAGGCAGGTGTTTCTTTCTCTTTGCACACATAATACTGAAATAAATTATACAGTAATACCACCACCCACCTCTAAAGAGGGCCAGATATTAGTTAACAAATGGTTACAAAAAACTTCGCAAACATGAAATGCAAAATAAGACTACAATGGCCACCAATTCTTCTGCATAGCATAACAATTGGATTATGCTTAGAGAGAAAGGAAGAAATAAACAGTGTAAAAAGGCAAGTGCCTGGAAAGTAAATGGCTGGGTTGAGGGTAAGAAGAAGGGCTCTATAATGAGGTTCCTCTGGATATTAAAATTCATCATCTCTTTGGTAGATCTTGCCATGGCCTCAGGGGGCCTGGATCAATGTGTGGAGTGAGCTGGCCCTTCTATATAAAGATTTAAATAAAAACATACAGCCCATGGCACAAAAACAGTCTCTTATTTGAAATGTTTTACTAGGAGTTCAGATAAACCAGAGCCTTACAAAGTCCTAAACCCAAAACAAGTCAGCTCACTTCCTGATTGATGGAAATGATTTGTCCCCAACTCTAACTGCCTACCAGAGGTTAGGGTGCAGCTAGTGGGTGGGGACAAATAATAAGCAATCAGAGAACCCTTTTCTGTGCTCAGCCAGTGGGCCTAAGAAATCTGCCTAGTGAGAGATCCTGAAGCATCATCAGGAAGCCCTCCTCGGGGCTGTGCAGTCCCCTTTCACACCCTTCCTCGTGTTTTGGCCCATCAACACAGCAGGATCCATCAGGACATATTGAACTTATCAAGCTGCATGCTCCACTACAACTGAATAAACCCAAGTTCACATTCAACCTACCTATCCCTGACTGTCCATGTAGAGGTCTCAGTCTGGGAAAGCCCTCGGTGCGAATCCTCAGCAAGAGAATGTTAAGATGTTATGGTTTCAGAATAAGCCACAAGCTTAAGGTCTAAAAATATATAAGTCTTGGGCTTCCCTGGTGGCGCAGTGGTTGAGAGTCCATCTGCGGATGCAGGGGACATGGGTTCATGTCCCGGTCCGGGAAGATCCCACATGCCGCGGAGCGGCTGGGCCCGTGAGTCATGGCTGCTGAGCCTGCGCGTCCAGAGCCTGTGCTCCATAACGGGAGAGGCCACAACAGTGAGAGGCTCGCGTACCGCAAAAAAATACAAATAAAATAAATAAAAATATATAAGTCTCAGTAAAGAGAAAACTCCGGTCGGTGGCCAAAACCGGGAAAAATAATTAACAAGCAACTTCAGTTTTAACTCCTATTCCCAATACTAATGAAAAATTTATTCATTTATTTAGAAATAAAATTTTCTGAGCATCTGTGAGATAGACAATAGAAATACTCCTATGATCTGCACAAGCAAGGTCCCGCCCTCACACAATTTACAGAGCAGCAGAAGAGGAGACAAGAAACAGGGCAAGTCAGTGAAAGGAGCCATTGACGGAACGCGAAGTCAGAAGAGTCTTCTCCCAAAGTAGGATGCCTCAGCTGAGACCCAAACAATGAATCAGTGTAAGAAGGACAGAGGGGAGTGGATACATACCCCATGCACAGGAAAATCCTGGGCAGAGGCCTGGAGGCAAGAGAAACCTCATCCATTTGGAAGAACAGAAAGAAGTTAGTCATAAAACAGAGTTGGTAGGGAGTGGTGAGAGAGAATGCTGGAGAAATAAGCAGAGAACAGGTCCTAGAGAGTGGGCTTAGGGATTCCGAGGGAAGTGGGAAACCATTGGAAGATATTAAGGAAGAAATCATAAATATATTGTATTATAAAAATTTTTCTGATTGTGTGGTGGAGGAAGAACTGGAGAGGACAAAGACAAAGGTCTAGGCAAGAGAAAACGATGAACTGAGTAAAAGCAGTGGGGATGGAGACAAATGAACAGCTAGCTGTAAGAGCTATCTAGAAGTTAGGAGACAACAGGCTTGATTGGGCAGACCAGCATAGGGAGTAAGTGTTCAGACTACTTGCATTCAATCCTGGATCTGCCACCTATAGGGAAAGTTACTTACTCTTTCTTAGTTTCCCTTTCCGTAGAATAGGAACAATAATGGTACCTGCTCATGGGATTACCATGAAAGATAAAGAAGCTAATTCACAAAGTGCTTAATAGCACTTTAACAGAACAGTTCCTGGCACGTGACAAGTGGTCAAAAAATATAGGCCATTATTATTGAGTGCAATAGCTCAAAACTAGAAACAACACAATTAACTGTAGACCATGATGCGGAAGACAAGGAGAGAAAATAGTCAAGGATCTCACAAAGGATTTTAGCTTGGATAAATGGGTGGATGATAGTAACTGTGCCAGTTATCTACTGCCTCTCAGTACCAAATCCACTCTTTATTCCTTCACTGATAATGGAGATTGACCCAGAAAGCGTTTCCCCTTTGCAGCTGACACAATTTTAAGCTTTGTCAGTAGAAGGCACTAGAGGGATACTGCAGGAGGAAGGGACTTCTCTTCCTGGTTCAGGTTTACTTCTTTGCGCTCCTACACATGGCTGCCAGCAATCCATATAGGGGACATCCATTAGCACTCACTCCCATCGAGCTTCAGTGGCAGATTCTCAGTAAGTCTCAGGAATATCCCAGAAGTCGCCTCCCCAGCACTGGCCCATCTGCACCGCAGAAGCATGTCTCACACCTGTGATTATGGACAAGGCTGTGGCCTGTGGTGACCCAACAGACTTCTCTACTATCCACACCTTCTCCAATACAGGCTGAATTCCAGTCAGTTTGTCCTTCCCTTGGATACTCTCCCTTGGCCCTCGAGTATTCTTTACCCCTTTATAGCTAATCTCCTGTTATAACTAGTAATTCCCTATATTAACCATTTGCTATTCAAATTACTGTGTGCTTTCTGTCTTGTGACTGGACCCTGACCAATACAGTAACTATTCATTGAAATGGAAAACAGAAGGAGAGACAGGTATTGAACGGATAAATTCCATCTTGGACATACTGGACTTGAGATGCTTGTGGGACATCCCAACAGCACTGTCTGGTAGGAAGCTAAGTATCTGGGGTATCCAAAGCTCAGAAGTGTCCAGGATGGAGAGAAAAGCTTAGAAGGGAGTAGCCTTAAGTTTTCTAAAGTCTTAGTAAACGAAGCATGTGTGGAAATGCCACACGTCAGGGAGATAGATTTTATTTTTGTATGCTCATATGTCTCATCAAGAATCCCTAAATGTGCTATGTATATGGCAGCACATTTCCTCAAAAGATTTATGGTGATTTCGTATTGTGTATGTTAGGTAATGTTCTCTTATACCTGTTAACATTTTCAAAGCTAACGGAAGATGTAGTTGAAAAGAGCCAAGCCCAATATTAATAAGATTAGAACTCTAATTACACTCTAAACTTGGAAGTTTAAACCCAGTCGAGGCAAGGGAGTAATTAGTCACGTCAGCTACTCTGGATACTGACTGCAGTCAGAAAAATTAATTGATGTGCCAAAACCCCAAGTAGCAGCACTGAAAACTGGTGAACTGCTAAAGTTTGAAACAACTACATACAAGCATGTTTTGAAAGAGACCCAGGCTGATCCATTCCACTTTTTCCAGAGCCTGAACTCAGCCAACATAACTTGCTCCTTGCTTCACCCATTTCTCAAAAGTTTGGATCTACTGACCACAATAAACAGGAAGTTCCATCAGCAGTTTGCAAAGGAACAATTTGGAAGAGAAATGTATTAAATCCTCAGGGAAATTAAACCCAAATAATCCAATACAACATTACAAAATTAACATTAGACTATGAATTGAATTAATTGCCTCCTGCTGTGGGGATTCTTGGCTACCAGAGTCCAAAATAAATGAGACCAGTGAAGTCAACTGCCTTAAGAGAGGCCACAGGCAAGTGTGACCTTGGGGTACCCAAGAGTTTACCCACAATTGTTTTTCAACTTTCTGATTTATTCTGTAGAACTTTAATAGAGAGAAAGGTCTTCACTTCTGCCCATCTCATACCTCAAATTACGGTAGGTTGGTGAGAGAAGCTAGAGGTGGTACAATTCTTGACATAAAAGGTGCAATTTTATGACTTGCTCTTTTGTGAATTCACCTCTAAGTGCATGTATCTAGAAATAGCTGGAGTGTTAGAAATCGATCAGTGCAAGGTCTTTTTCTCCTGAGAGGGGTGAATGGAGAGGTGGGAGCAAGTAATGATTTCTCTAGAACCTAGGCAGTCTAGTGATAAAGGAGGTCTTTAAGAATACCAGTCAGGGACTTCCCTGGTGGTGCAACAGTTAAGAATCCGCCTGCCAATGTGGGGGACATGGGTTCGATCCCTGGTCCGGGAAGATCCTACATGCTGCAGAGCAACAAAGCCTGTGTGCCACAACTACTGAGGCTGTGCTCTAGAGCCCATGAGCCAAAACTACTGAGCCCAAGCGCCTAGAGCCTGTGCTCCACAAGAGAAACCACCACAATGAGAAGCCCATGCACCCCAACCAAGAGTAGCCCCCGCTCGCCAAAACTAGAGAAAGACCGGGGGTAGCAACAAAGATGCAAGGCAGCCAAATAAATAAATAAATAAGCAAATGAATAAGTAAATGGAATACCAGTCAGCTGCTCCAGAAGAGACCTGCTGTGGCATTTCAGTAAATAAGCATTTATTCTGTAAATTCTTTTCTTATGCCATGATGTCCGTGCGCCTGTGGCAATGAGAGATTACCTGTGGTGGTCCAAGCGCAGGTTGGAAAAGAATTTCCAGACACAAGGCAGAATGTAAGGAAGACAGAGTTTATAAAACAGAATGGTCGCTACCTTCCTGGTAGCCAGGGAAAGTCGACCCCCTTTGTGGGCTAGTAGCCAACTTTTATAGCCTCAAGACAAAGAAAATCCTTCTGGCAGGATGGCATTAGGTGATTGGTCAGGATGCTACCAAGTTATGACATGGTGATTATTTTGCCTAATATGGAGCGCCTCAAGACAAAATTCCTGCTGGCAGGATGGCATTAGGTGATTGGTCAGGATGCTATAAGGTTGTTACATGGTGAATATTTTACCTGATATGGAGTCGGGGGGCTGTCCAGTTTAGATCAGGAGAGCCCATGGCAACAGTTGTTATGGGGGATTGGTTAATTCCAGAGTTTTTGTCCTGTGTCCTTGGTGTAGGGTGTCCTTGATGCAGGGCTCCACATTCTCCCCTCTTTTTATTTATGGGCCAAATCTTTGGCCCCTTAATACCCCGTTCATGACTGACTATCTACCTATCCCCATCTCCGGCCAGAGGAACCCAGGTTATTGGGGAAAGGGGTGATGACCGTTCCTAGCTTCTTCCTGCTGGACAGGGGCGTTATAGGGGTCCTGGGTTCCTGATACCCGCTCTCAGTCAGGGTGTATTTACGGAGGGAGATGAGAGCCCGCGGAACGATAAGGTGGCTTGCTCCAACATAGTCTGTGTGCCAACTGGCTGGTATCCTTGTTGCAGCACCATCTGGAATTGAATCTTTTGAACCTGTTGGGAGATGAACTTAGATAATGTGTTCA
Source organism: Lipotes vexillifer (assembly GCF_000442215.2). Lineage (NCBI taxonomy): Eukaryota > Metazoa > Chordata > Mammalia > Artiodactyla > Lipotidae > Lipotes > Lipotes vexillifer. Next base: position 1,188,977 of record NW_006792921.1, on the reverse strand, counting down.
TATGCAGGGTCCAAACAACAAAACAAAGGGTATCAGGATTAATGGTCCCAACAAGGGAAATAGCCATGTCCATATCTGGATCCCCACAGAGGAGAGGAGGCTGGAAAGCCAGCTGGGGCCCTGTCCTGCTCTCTCTTTTAAATACTCTGTTAATTTGATCTTTTTCTTTAGACTCTGAAGGTCTTCTTCAACCTGGCCGGAGGTATGAACATAGAAGCAGCCTGTCTCATTTAGTAGGGCACAGACACCTCCCACCTCAGCTGTTATAACATTAAGGGCCCTATTTTGTAAAAACACCTTGGCCAGAGAGCCTAGGGCTGACTGCTGTTCCTCAATGGCTGCTACTGTAGCATTCCAAGAGTCCTGGACCATGAGGGTGAGATGGAGAACGCTCCTCTCTAAGAGGGGTATGCCTGCAAACCAAAGAGCCCTCTAAAGACACTGTGTTTTATTTCAGGCAGATCAAGAATTGGGTTATCATAAGCATGTCCCCCCAATCAGTGGTTCGTTTTTGTCTCTCCCAGACAGGTCTGAAGGCCTCCTCGAGGAAGGACCCAAGGCTGGGAATGCCTCCTAAGGAAGCTAAATCCTTTGTAGTCATAATGGTCACCTCTGGGACCACCACAGTAATTGTGCAGGAGCCCCTCCAAAGTGTGGGAAGATCCATACAGACCCTGTTACTGCATAGAAATGAAAATCTGGTGCACCTCAAGGATGCCCCTGTTGTGGGTCCCCAGAGCCAGGCCCTGACGTTTTGGGAGTTTTCCTCTGGAAACAGACTGGGGTCCCATGGCCTAGGATTACATTGGGAAGGCCAAACACTGAGGAAATAATCATCTATACACAAAGGGGAGAAGCCAGGCTATGAATGATTATGAGTGTGATGGGGGGATTGGCATAACAAATTTCTAAATATTAGTTGAATTGTTATATTTTGGAGGAAAGTCTTGTCGGGAGGTTAAACTAAGTAAGTGTCGGGTGATAACACCAATCCCCACATATTTAGTTCCCAGGGCCGAGCAACTTATGGGTATATGGTCTTCATTAATATATTTCTTAGTCTCATTTTTCCTTTAATTTCCCCAATACAAAGTGAAATTACCCTCATGTACATCATATTTATTTTCCTCTGACCAGGGATGCCACTCCAGGCTAGTCTGATTAAAATTGATGGTGTAGTTACAAAGAGAGTCATTTAGCTAGCCCCAAATGGGTCCCCATCCATCCAGGTTTTGGAAACAGAGCTGTGACTCATCTGCCCAAGCTTGGGCTAACGCCTATATCCTGTTTTTCTCTTCATGAGTACAAGTGGTCAGGAGTATGTGAATGGCTTGCCAGGTCAGGTCAAAGGCTATAGTGAGGGCCTGAAATTCCTTAATGCAAGTGGTGGGATCCTGAATGAAGGAACCTAACTTGTTTTGAATTTGGGAAAATGTCAGACATGGGAAAGGGAACATGGACTCAATGCCCATGTCTCCATTTGCTACTTCCCTTAGGGGAAGCATATTAGAACCTGTTTCTTGGCGTTGGGCAGTTCTTGATCTTGTGTGGGGAGAGGGGGCTTTCACCCCGATAAGGGGGTGCCTGTGGAGGAGCTGTGGGTTGAGGTGGGGGCGGGGGCTGAAGCAAAGGGCGTTGATGAGGTGGGGGACAGGAAAGGTCAAGTAGAGGGTTGTCTAGGAGATCTGCTGGAGAGGGAGACAGAGGGGGTCGGGGGGATAAGGCGGCAACAGAAAGACACATGCGGCATGAGTCCCTCAGATCTGGATTCTGACTAAGGTCCATAAAGGTCTGGACATAGGGAACCTCTGAGTCCTTTCCTTGTTTCCGGCAAAAGAGATCAAGTTGGAGGATCGTGTTATAATTTAGCGTGCCGTTAAGAGGCCACTGTTCCTGGTTCCCCAGTTTAAACTGGGGCCAAGCCATGTTACAAAAGAAAATGAACCTCTTCTTTCTGAGATTTTCAGGGTCAAATTTTTCCAGTTCCTAAGGATACAGCTGAGGGGTGAGTCTGAGGGAGGCTCCCGAGACGTACCAGAACCCATTCTTAGCCTGTATGCCGTAGAATGGGGGTACTGAGAGTCACTGGCTGACAGAAAGGCATTCCCTTTGCCCCAGTGATCTCTCCACACGACTAAGGCACAAGATGGGCCGACCGTCCCAACAATCATGTCTTGACCGTGAGAGGTGACCCCTGAGCGTGTGGCTAAGGCACAAACCATGCAACTGAGGTACGAACCGTGTGACTAAGGCACCATGCAACTTGGGCAGGGAAAGAAAGAAAGGAGAGATTCCTGGGACCAGGACCCACTGGGTGACTCACTGTTTGGCAATCCCCTGAAACGTGAAAAGGCACTCTTGGGATGGCTCAGAGGCAACACCTAGGCTCCTGTAAGTCAATCCGGATCAAGAAAAAGGTGAAAGTAACAGAGAAGACAGGCTGAGGACTCCTCCTTTTAGTCCTGACGGGAAGGCAGCGGCCAAGGGGAGGGGGCTCAGTGTTTTGCTTGAACCAATATGTGCCTCACGGTACATGGAAGTCGTCTTGCTGGGGGCAGATGCACTAACAGCCTGGTCTGTTCCGTGACCCCCTTATCCTTTCATGGGAGTCTTCAAGCGGCAGGCGCCCTAATGGCTTTTAAATGCCTGACCCATGCCCGCACAATATCAATCGGCCCAGTCCTCAGTCAGAAGGAAGACAGAGGGACCCTCACTTGTTCTGGGCGGCAGTTACTGGGGCGAAGTGAGCCATGGAGACTTCGGAACACACCAGGGTGTAGCCCTGGCCAGAGTCCTCTGTTGCTTCCATGGCAACTTGCCTGTTCACAGAGGGACCCAAGGCATGAGAAGAGGAGGTTGGGCAGGAGATCCCCCCAAGAGATGTCCCCATACGGGCCACCAAACTGTTGTGGTCCATGCGCGGGTTGGAAGAAGAATTTCCAGACACGAAGTATTTTAGAAAAGAGTGAGTTTATTGAGAACAAAGAGCAGAGTTAGTGAGGGCCGCTGCCCATACAGCGGGCCGACTTCCTGATAGAACAGGGAGAGCCGACTGGCTCTATCTGTAGCGCCCATGACTAACTCTGCTTTTCTCAATAAACTCACTCTTTTCTAAAATACTTCGTGTCTGGAAATTCTTCTTCCAACCTGTGCACGGACCACAACATTACCTAAATAATATGGGCCAGGGGAGCAACAAAATTAGCATGTGCGTGATTTACCAATCCTCTGCCAGGGTTCTTAAGGGGTTTGAGGTGGAAGGTAGGATGCCGCATTGTCATAGAAATAAAATCCCAGTGATTTATACAGTTTTGCCAAATAAGACCCACAGGGCAAATACAAAAAGCCTTGAGCTGCCTCCAGCTTCTCCTGAGACAGCCAGTTTGTCAAAATGCCAATCGCTGGGTCTTATGCACACCCTTCACGTTACAGTTGACATTTACTCCTGAAGCTTTTTAGTAACCAAACAGCATTTTACAAAAAGTTAATTAATGGCATTTTATTTGAGTCTTATGTGATTTGGAATTCTTTTCACACTTGTAATTTTGTCTGACATTTTGAAAATACTACGCCTAACTCTTTTGTGTGAAAAAAAACACTTTTTTTTAACAGAGCTAGCATGTATTGAATACTTTTTTTTCCTTCTCCCAAGAATTGACGTAAACACCAAAAAGAAAATACTTCTTGTCTGAGCTCAGAGAAATGAAGCATTCTGTTTGGAATCTTAATGACGATGGCCCCAAACTTATCTAATTAAATGCTCCTTCATAATGAAGAAAATTATTTTCAAAGTTAATGAATTTGCAAGCAGAAACGTTGCTGTCTTCCTAGAATGAATTACCCACATTCCTTACATACATATTTCAGTTAAACACTAATTAATGTTGGTGCTTAAAACACGTGGGATTGAGTTCGCTGTGAAAGTGAACTTTCCTTTGTTTTTGGACAGGATAAAAAGACCACAGTCTCCCTTCATGTAGACATCGGGCTGCACATATAAACTTAATTCTAGATTTTGGACAAAATGGAAATTATTTCATCAAAACAATTCATTTTACTGACTTTAGCCACTTCAAGCTTATTAACATCAGATATTTTCTGTTCAGATGAATCAATGATGCCCAATCTTCACAGCAAAAAGAATTATGACAAATATTCTGAGGTAAGTTTTTAACTCTATCTAACATGACTAGCATAACCTACTGAACATTTGTCCTGAGTCCAGTGCTTTTGTAAAGAGTAAGAAGGAAGTTTGTGTTTTGTTTTTTGTCACACTTCAGCCTTCCCATGGCAGCGTATGGCTCTAACTGGTATTTGGTAGCACAACAGCACACAGCTTGGCCTCTCATGACCATCTTAGTGCAGAGTTTGATACTTTGCAAGCATAAGGCGCATTAATTTTCAATTTGACTCAGAAGTGCACAGCTGTAACAAGCAGTTGCAGAAATAAGTACTGGATACATTTCAGCTGGACATTTGAATTGTCTTTCTATATCAAAGCACAATGTTTATCCCTAGATGGTGGAATTCCCTGTTATTTTTATTTTGTTCTCTATGCCTTTATATAATTTCCCAAATTTGCTGAAATGAATAGGTATTACTTTTTACAATCAGAAAACAGTTATTTAAAAATCTTCATATGGACAAACTTTCATGGTAAAACTAAATCCAATTAAATATTTGCTGTATTTTAAGTGGTTGCTTTAAAGTTGGTATAGTCGGGGTGTAGTAACCCACAAACCAATCGGTGTTTTACTAATGTAATTTACATACTGACAAAAATGCAATCAATTTCTTGAGAAATGCTTTTAGAGTGGAACTCTGAATATGAGCAGGTAAAAAAGAAGTCTCCTCCAGCTGTACCCCAAAATGTGGCTAGCATCTCTGCTTTCATGAGCCCACCACTTTGGCTTTTTATTAAAGAGGAGGGAAACAAGAGAAATGGAGAGGCAGTGGGAGGTGTCTCTAAAAGCAAAATATAAAAATCTATGAAATAGTTATAAACAACATGAATCAAAACTGAAGAATAACTGCAGTAAAATAAACTTTTGCCTCATTTCAATACTTCATTGTGTTCTTGCTGCTCAAACACATTGCTGCATGCACTGTATATGTTTTATTAATATTTTATAGCTGTCTTACAATGGTCCAGGGACAGTGAAACTAGATTGCTTTAAGAAGCTGAATACAAATTATTTATTTTAAAAATTCTGCACATGAAAGCACACACTTTGTTCATAGCTTTAACAATTCTGCAGATTAAAGTCTGGATTTAACTTAATTTGGGGTTTAAATCCATTGCTTATAATAATAATGTTATTTTAATGGTTATTTCTAATTATAGCCTAGAGGAGATCTCTGCTGGGGAAAAGAAAGAAGTCTCAATTTTGAAGAGTTAAAAGACTGGGGTCCAAAAAACGTCATTAAGATGAGTACACCTGCAGTCAACAAAATGCCACCCTCAGTAGCCAACTTGCCACTGAGATTTGGGAGGACCGTGGAAGAAGAAAGAAGCACTGGGGTGATGGCCAACCCGCCTCTGAGATTTGGAAGCAATACAGAGGACAGCATCTCGAGACACGTTCCTAATCTGCCCCAAAGGTTTGGGAGAACAACAATAGCCAAAAGTGTCACCAAGACACTGAGTGATTTGCTCCAACAAGTCATGCATTCATCACCTGCCAATGGGTTACTTTACTCCGTGACATGCCAGCCCCAAGAACTCCAGAATCCTGATCAAAAGAACCTAAGGTAAATACTTGAATACCAATTAAAATGCATAGGCAGTTATGTAGAGCTAATCCGGAAAGTTTAAAAAGGCTTACACGTTTTCAAAAGAAGTTTCTAAGAAAGTTAGGTTTCTTGGAAGGCAAAAGGAAAAGGCACAGGGAAATAAACACCTGTAAATTGAGAGCTATAGAAGGTCAGTTATAAACATGACTACAGGTATGAAATAATGAGATAGCTTCCCCTAAGCCACATATGGGCATCCCTCTCATTACTCTACAGCCACTCACTAAGTAGTAACAGGCGATGACAGAATCGGGAATTCATGCCTATGACGTATTGTCCAACATTTGACCTCTCTAGCATAAAAGGTCCTGCATGAGGGAGTTGCCTGCAGGTACAAAGGACACCATCTCAATAACCCAGGTCTCAAATTCAGAAGGTCTTTTTCCTCAACTTTAAATCAAAATTTCTTTTTCCAGGATCTCACTTTGTAAATAATTCCTGTTATTATAATTATTCTTTATATTGATATGTATTTATTGAATTATCTACTAGTACAAATCAGAGCACAAGCTACCACAAGAGGTTCAAAAATTTAATAAGCTACCTACCTATTATGTTCTAGTACAGAGCATATGTTAAAAAAAAATTTTATATAAAATTGAACCTGACCCTTTAGTTAAGACCTGAAGGAAATAAGGAGGCAGGTTGTGACATCTTATCAGTGAGAGCTTCTCAGAGCACTCCTGATTTATTTTTACCATGGTACTTATCCTCATCTGACATGTTATATATTTAGGGTTCATCCTTTTTACTAGAATTTCAGTTCTATAAATCCCATAAGTTTTGTCCATTGTCATATTCCCAACGCCTAGAACTGTCTGGCAGGTAGTAAGCCCTCAATATTTGATAGGATAAATGAAATGATATGAGAGGCACTAATAAGATCTTACAGAGACTCAAAAAAAAAGAACGTTTCTTCATGTGGGAATCCAGGGATATTTCATGACTTGGACTTTGAATGGTGATTCTATTTTGAACATTCAGAGACTAGAGGGAAGAGAGAGGGTATTTTCAGGCAAAGAGAGGAGTATGAGCAAAGGCACTAAAGCAAGGTGAGCCAAGAAGAGCTGGGGCTCAGTTTGGTGAGAAGAGGAAAGAAGACAAGAAGGGTGGGGTAAGAGCAGAGGGTGCAGATATTCGGAGCCACATAAAATATTCTGAATGTTGTTTATCAGGAAAAGGAGAACCACTGATGTTTCTGCTGAGGTCCTGAGATATTGTACAGGCAGAGGTTGGCAACTAATCAGATGTTGGGAGTGGGGTGGTGATGAGGGAGAGAGATGAGTCAACGATAACACTGTCATTCTAAGTGCCCATGACAAATTCAGGATCCCATCAACACCTCACTCATTTCAAGTGCAACACAATTCAATTCAGGTATAATTAGGCAATTAGGGTCATGACCTACATTTGCATATGCTTTCTTTTACATGCTATTGTTGTGATGGATGAGAATATTTTGTACTGCTTACATTTTAGGAGACTGGGATTGAAGAAAATAGATGATGCAGAATTGAAACAAGAAAAATAAGAAATCTGGAGCCTGTTCCTAAAGACGACATAAAGCTGTAACAACTCTTGAGGTGAAGACAACAAGGCATGAAGTCATTGCCCTCCCTTACTAGATTATCATTCACAGCAATTTTTCCTTCTCAGTACAGCTAATATATTGAAAGTTAAAAAAATGTAAAGAATATTGTAATGTAAAGATGAAATGAAAGATGAAGTAATTTTGTCTAAATAAAAAGAGCATTGAATATACTTAAGAAGCCTCTAGTAATGGGGAGAAGAGAAGAGAGACTGATTTGCCACATCACTATCGTATGAACACAGTCACACTTAAGTAAAAAATTAAATAGAGGAGGAGCCTGGCAAATTTTATGATGAATATTAAATAATTTAACAGAATAACATGTTTGACAAATAAATGAACGTGAATAATAAATTATTTACAAATATTTTTATACACCTATTTCTGCCATTGCATCAACTGTTAGTGAATCCGTGATAGATTGAAAATTTTTTTTAAAAGAAAGATAAAAGAAAAAGACAGTTATTAGATCCTAAGTGTCTCTTCTATCTACATCTGGAAATTTGCCTTCTGGTGTGTCTCTTTTCTCCTCACTTAATATTTCAAGTTTTTGATTTGCAGAGAAAATCTAATCACACTCTTAAAACTAACAATTTATAAACACAGTACACCACCACGCGAATGCACAGTGATTCAACTTCTGTCATAGAATGAGAAGTCCTTAGTCAGATATTAATCAGTTTCTTGAGCAACCTCAATTCCTTAGGGTGCAAGCCAGAAATGGTATTAATTCTCTCCCATCCTGCCCCCAGCTGGGCTGTGTTGAATCTCCTTTTCCTGCTGGGTGGAGACCGCCTTAATGATACCCTGGACAGGCTCTAAAACTTCCTCGTCACTTCTTGATATTAAAAAACTCAGTCAAGTCCAGCTGAAGATGGCAGCCTCACATCCAAAGCAAAGTTTCTCCTCCCCCATTGCTGGCAGGGCTGGGGGCTGGAAGGACGTGAAGTGGGAAAGGAGCAAGTCTGCTCTTTTTCTCTTCCGGCCCTTTCTCACGCCCGAGGTAGGGTGGTGGGAGGGAAAACGGTAGGCCTCTGGAAAACAGTCTCCTCTCCTATCTTCTCCAGGGTGTTGGGTGGGCAAGGGAGGGGGATGGGCAGGATGGGGATGGGAATCAGAGTCCCTGTCTCATCCTCTCTATATAATGTTGCTTCCTTTACAAGGGAGTTCTTTGGGAAGCACTGAGGGAACTTCACGCTGCCTAGGTCAGTGACCTAAGAGACCTGGATGCTCCTTGATCTCTTCCAACCACCCTCATCCCACCTGTACTCTCCATGGCCTCTTACTGCCAGAAAGAAAGACTCAAGACATATACGTTCTCAGCATCCACTTCATCTATAGAAAAGGCAGATGGCCTTGTCATGCCAAGGCAGGACTGAAGCTGCTCCCTGGCTGCCCCACCACTGCCCCCATTTGTCTCCAACCCCCTTTGCCCTGCTTAGGAGGGGCAGAGGCAGATCAGCAAGCCTACTGCCTATACAAACTACCCAACAGAAATGAACCGCCAGTACCTGCTTCGTGATCCCACTCTGTACGAGTGATTTTCTAGAAACCTCTCTTGCTTGGTTTCGGGGTGAGGGGCAGCTGCAGCAGCCCCCTCCCAGTCAACCTCTCATACATCGCTGGGAGGGGCATAGGCCACGGCAGGGGCTGATGTGGCTCTGCTATCTCTTCGTAAACCCAGAAGTGGTGTCTGGCCCCCGCCATCCATGGTTTCCATTACAATGTCAAGTATTTAGAGCCTCTGTACTTCCAGATTTGGTCCCCAGTTGCCCATCCTGAGCAAAGTGAAAGTATGCAACATCCTGCTGCACTAATAAATAAACAAAAAGGCCAATCGATCCCTTGATAGTACATGATGCAAGGAAATTTCTTATCGTAGAACATGGGTTCTTTACCTAAACCTTTGAAATTTATGGAAAACGTTAGGTGAATAACCAGGTGTCAGCTGTTCCCTTAACCAGGTAGCTTACTCTGTTTTAGCCACTTGCCACCCCCTTCACCAGCTTCTACAAGAAATCCATTTGCCTAAGGAAGTTCGCGATCTCTCTACACATTTGTGGGATCTCAAAGAGGCGATCACATTGCACATCATTACACTGAAAAAGTCTTGACTAGACAAGCCTCTTCTCCCAAGTCTCTCTTTACCTGGACCCCTAGCAGGGTCTCCTCCTCTTCTAACCTCTGATGCTCACTGGGGTGGCTTTATGGGCATGTGACCCATGTAGGTGCACAGGGCCCCACATTTGGTTAAGTGCTTCATTGTCACTGTCCTGAAATTCTTAATAATTTTGAAAGAGTGCTGCATTTTTCATTTTCCATCGGGCCCCACAAATTATGTAGTCTGTCCTGCTCCCCCCTGTCTCAGCCCTGCTGGCTCCTCTGCCTACTCTCCCCAAATCCAGTGCCCTCTCCCCCATTTATTAATCAGAGCAGCTTTCGTTTTCTACATGAAACACAAGGGCCAGCCTGTCACACAGGCCTGAGAGGTCTCCTTACATCCCACAGCGGGTAAAAAATATAACTGCACAATTCATGAAATGTAGTCAAAATACAATTTTTTGTGTGTGTCTCACTACCCCCTTTAAAATGTAAAGGGTGGGGAAGGAGATGTGCAGAAATCATCCCCTGGCCCTGGATGGAAACTTGGCCAGATGCCAAGAAATTCCCTGATGCTCTTAGCTGTTCTTTGGCCTAAGTCAAAATGCACAGTCTCAATTCCATTGTAATCAACGTTTCAATCTACATTCTTTCATTCATCTTCAACACTTCACCTCACCATGTGAGGTCTGAGTTGGGGGACAGGAATGAGATCGACTTCTGCTCTCTTTTCCAACCTCAAGTGCTTCCTCACTCTCTGGCTCTGTTGGACTCTTCTGGGATGGAAGAGAATTTGAGATGAGAGGCAAGGAGTTATAGAACAGCTCTTGCCAGGGTGTATGGATTCACTCTCAGGACCCAGAGGATGGTACCACGCATCATGGCTGGCCTCAGCCCTCACCCTGGGACATGGTCTTCTAGGGGTCCTCTCGAGTAGGACTCGAAACAGCTTCTGCAAATCTCTCTTCCCTGCAGCTCATACCTGGTTACCCACAGCTCTCCTTCCACACTGGGTGTGATCCCAACATGCCTCTTCTATCTTGTTGCCCCCAGACTCTTTAGCTTTTTGACCTGGAGTTGAGCACCAATTTTTTGTTTCTCTCAACCACATGGAACACATTTCCTCATCGTATAGAAGATCCTCCCTGAAGAGTAATGGACTCAGTAATCCCCAGCACGTGGGCATGGGTGGGGGGCATTCGCAGTAGGGTAACAATGCTCCCCAAAGAAATCTCTTCATAAACCCAAATCTTATCCTTTCATGGTCTCCACGTGGGTGAGAAAATTGAGGACTTAGTGGAACCACTTTCCAACCATTTCCTTTAAAAAGTCTGCACACAGTGATCTGGCTTTGGAATTTTACATCTGTCAGATTTTGGTGTTTTGATTAAAACTTCACTTTTGATATTCCTTGCAACAAAGATGGATCTCTACCTGTAAAGAATGCTTACAGCTGCTAAAAATGACATTGTCTCTGCGTCATTACACATATATGTGCAATTTTCTGGGGGAAGAGTTCAGAGTTCTAGGGTAAATTCTCAGTGGAGTTTGTACCCCATAAAGTTTAAGAATTACTGCCACACCTGCCGATGCAGGGTACACGGGTTCGTGCGCCGGTCCGGGAGGATCCCACATGCCGCGGAGCGGCTGGGCCCGTGAGCCATGGCCGCTGAGCCTGCGCGTCCGGAGCCTGTGCTCCGCAACGGGAGAGGCCACAGCAGTGAGAGGCCCGCGTACCCGCAAAAACAAACAAACATACAAACAAAAAAGAGTGTGTCCCAGATAAGCAATGCAATCATTGGATTATCTCAACATTAGGTGTATTGTTAGACTTTGAGCTCTTTAGGTACCTGGCAGAATCCTTTAACTGGAAACATTTAAGAATAAGATTAAGTATTGTGAATTTAGAAGAGTTTAGGCTTACTAAAACTAGATTTACAGGTATTATTTGAATAAAATCTACACTTCTGCTATTGTGATCATCAAACTGAATAATGGAAAGAAGCTGAGTTATTGCTATTATTGTTAATTACACCCAAATTCCTAGTGCCAAGGGTGAATGGCTTAGATTTGTTTGGTAACTTCAATTTGTGTATTATCTCATATATATATATATATATATATATATATATATATATATATATATATATATATATATATATATAAATATATACATATATATATATACAGAAA
>NW_006792921.1:1175037-1176512 GCF_000442215.2 Lipotes vexillifer | reverse complement strand
TGCTGAGCCTGCGCGCCCGGAGCCTGTGCTCTGCAACGGGAGAGGCCACAACAGGAGGCCCGCGTACCCCAAAAAAAAAAAAAAAAAAAAAAATTACTGCCACAGAAGATTTCTATTTCTAGAATTATTTTAAATTAACATCTAATTCAATTTATAAATAAATATTGTTATCTGACTGGCCATTTAAGTGCTGAGAACATAACGTGCCAAAACGATCAGAATCGCTCAAGTGGTTTAGCCTGACCTTCCTCCAAATACTGGCTTTTTATAGTAGCAGAAAATAGAAGCGAGGTGGTAATCGTGCTCTTCTCTTTAGTGTGGTTTCCCAGGCACCTCCTCCCAAATACTTCATTCTCCACCCCTCCTCCTCTCTTCCAACACTTCACTTCCTCAAGGAAATTCCATTTGGATTGGGCTTAACTTAAACCTCGGACAGTCTGTTAAGGTGAGCAAAGTGTGGAGCTTCAGGGGAAAGTTGGGGATGACACACGCTATATGTCGATTATTTTCAGGGAAGGGAACTTCCATGTGCTCTCAAGTCCACATTTCATACATCATACTGTGACAATGACCTTGAGAAATACAAAAAGGAAAAAAAATGTATTGGCTCTGGGACCAATTTCTCACTGAGAAAAATGAAAGGTCCAACAAAATGAAATAGTCAAGAAAGGGGAAAGCGTTGGCCTCTACTTACTTCATGCGTGTTTTTTCTTTTTCATTTTTTTCCCTAAAGATCTTCCTGCAAACATTACGTGACACTTTTCCTATGCAACTTATCATTTTATTTAATAAGCATACCAAGCTACATGTTATTCCCTAGAAACATGCACTTTCACATTTCTGTGCCTTTGTTCATGCTAATTCCTTCGGCTCAAAGGCCCCTTTATACTTATCAAAAATCTTTCAAGACCCTGGTCAAATTTGGATGCAGCTGCATTTAACAGAAAACCTAAATAAAATTGTTTTAACCCAGAGAGGCTTTTCTTTCCCCACACATAAAAATGCCTGCAAGGGGCTTCCCTGGTGGCGCAGTGGTTGAGAGTTGGCCTACCGATGCAGGGGATGCGGGTTCGTGCCCCCGTCTGGGAAGATCCCACATGCCGCGGAGCGGCTGGGCCCGTGAGCCATGGCCGCTGAGCCTGCGCGTCCGGAGCCTGTGCTCCGCAATGGGAGAGGCCACAACAGTGAGAGGCCGCGTACTGCCAAAAAAAAAAAAGATGGAAAACAAACGGGTAAAGCACAGGCGTGCTCTTTTTCCAAAGGGCCCCATCCAACAACTTCCTCTTTCATGTCACTGGCTGCCCCAATCTGCAAGGGAAGCTGGGAAATGTAGTTTCTCCTTTGGGCACCTTGCCTCAACCACGATGATGATAGAAAAAAAGAGCATGGATATCGGATAGGCAACCAGACGGGTCCGCCCAACCTCTCTTCAAGCTCACTTCCTTGTTGTATAAAATATATAGCATATTTTTTTT
>NW_006792921.1:1141888-1175027 GCF_000442215.2 Lipotes vexillifer | reverse complement strand
TTTTTTTTGCGGTATGTGGGCCTCTCACTGTTGTGGCCTCTCCCATTGTGGAGCACAGGCTCCGGACGAGCAGGCTCAGCGGCCATGGCTCACGGGCCCAGCCGCTCCACGGCATGTGGGATCTTCCCAGACCGGGGCACGAACCCGTATCCCCTGCATCGGCAGGCGGACTCTCAACCACTGCGCCACCAGGGAAGCCCATATATAGCATATTTTAATTTTTTTTCCTTCACTAGACCAAGGTCAACGCTATTGACATTTTAGGCTGGACAATTCTTTGTTGTGGGGCTGCCCCGTGCATCACAGGATGGTTATCAGCACCTGTAGTCTCTACCCACTAGATGCCACCCTGCAAATGGGACAACTAAAAATGTCTCCAGACACTGCCAAATGTTCCCTGGGGGGGGGCAAAATCATCCCTAATTAGGAGCCCCTGCACTAGACTGTCCTAATCTTCTTTGTATCCCATCCCCAGCTAAATAATAATGACTGTTGATTGTTATGATAACTGTTTTAACATTTAATGCTGTTTTAACCACTCCTGTTATGTTCATTTTTACACATGAGAACTGAGCTCACAGAGAACATTCTGAAAAAACGGGAGCTAACAAATGGGCTCCACCGAGGTCTGTTTCACGTCAAAGTTTACACTCTTCCTCTTCCATCCACTATCCTATCCACCACAGCGTCACCCACCTCCCATCCAGCCCTCAAATACTGTAAGCATTCAGGAAACATTTGTTGAATGAAGCTTTAAACAGAAAATATGAGTTCAATGGAGGCCAGGAAGAAAGTCTCAATGTTCTAAACATTATATACAGATTTTAGAAAGAAGGAAGGAAGGAAGGGAAGAAGGGAAGGAGGGAGGGAGGAAGAAAGGAAGAGAGAGAGAAAAAAAGACCTTAGATTCCTAGACAGCTTTAACCTAGCCACTCCTTAAGGTATCTACCTTAAGAGCAGGTAGGGAGGTGCCTACCTTACCCGAATGAATGACCATAAAGGGTAAAAACATCACAGAAGAAACGCTGTACCATTTTTAACTTAAGACTCTGAAGAAGCAACTAATGATTTTTTTTCCTTACAGCAAACAAAGTGCTACTGTTGTTGATGAATCTCAAATATCAGTTTCTGCTTCAGTGGGAGAACCGTACAGGTCAAGAGAGCCACTGAATTACACAGTCACTGGCAAGTGGAGTGGGAGAAAGGCATCAGTAAGTACGCTCCTGCCAGGTTAGGTCTCTCACTCCCTGGGTTGTCTGCAGTTTCTTATCAATCCCATTAATGAAGTGGGACAAAACAATAAGGGAATTAAAATAAGTCCGAAGTAAGCCTGTCCCAGCCCGACGACATGAATTGTGGGAGTACTTGGGTGTTGCAGCCTTTCCCTGCTTCTCACAGATTGATGTTTGTTACTGAAAGCCCTGTGGAAAATATAATCACTTTGCTGTTTGGAGTCAGACTGAATTAGGAAAATATTATCTGGTGAACATTATACTCAATGTTTATTTTAACTTACTAAGTGGCCTTGACTTCCTAAAAGGTTTATTAGACATTGCACATTTTATTCACTGTTAGAAGTATTAACATTAAAAAATCAGGGAGATTTCATTTGCCTTTTTTTATGTATTCTATTTTGCTATGGTAAAATATACATAACATAAAATTTGCCATTTTAACCATTTTTAAGTGTACAATTCAGTGGTATTAAGTCTATTTCACTTACTTTTTACACAGTCGGGCATTATTCTCTAATTATACTCACACTATTAATATTTAAGTAACCTTACCCAAAGCTCTAACATTATTTTGCCTGCCAGGAAATGCCTCTGACAACAATAAGGTTGATGCTTTTTAGAGATGCTCTGATTCTGACAGACTTATTTAGGAATATTAGATTTTTTCACCAGAACATTAAATTTTTCCTAAATTCCCTTGAAGCTTATTTTGAAAGGAAGTAATTGTTGCTAATTTTTTTCTCTCCTTAAGTATTTTATGATCTCACTAGTTCATACTATTTTGTATTCACCTGGGGCAGAAGCTAGTGCTTCTTTAGAAATACCTGGGACAGCAAAGGTTCTGTTACCAGTCAGATATGAGAACACAGTTATTTCAGAACAGTAATGAAAATGAAGCATTGGATTAGTTTAATTTCCCTGAGAAATGGAGGATGGACGACAGCCATTCACCTACTATGTTATAGCACTCCTCTTTGAACTCCGGGGCTCTATCACATTCTTCCTAATAGCCCATTTTTGTTTTTCATATATCATGAAGTTTTCCTCTCACAATATAACACAAAGGTAATACATATTATCATATTTGTAGCTTAGGAAATGGGAAGTATTATCACCCATTATTCTCTTCCTATATATAGGAACTAATGTATTATAGGAGTCAAACAGGAAAATCACTATTAGAATGAGGAGCGGCATAATATTATAATGAGATTAATGTGGAATTAATACTCTCTTTGTAGAGATAGAGAAATATTATTTTAATCATGAAGAAAAACTATCTCAAAATTTATTTTACCTCTTGGCAGATTTCCAGACATTGGTATATTGTGGTTAATAAAGCATAAAACTATTGTTTCACTTTCTTAAAATATGCAGCAATACTAATTAGCTACAGCAATGCACCTAATTTTCAAACTGCTTTTAAAATATCACATAGCTTTTCCCTTGTAATTTAAAGCACTGAATTGTAACCGATATTGCAAAGCTATTTTTAACCACTAGAGGGAAGAAAATGCTCCACATTTGTACCGTAACTAATTCTTAGACCAAAATAATAATGACCACAAGAGGGGCGTTCCTGGTGGTGCAGTGGTTGAGAGTCCGCCTGCCGTTGCAGGAGACACGGGTTCGTGCCCCGGTCCGGGTGCCCCGGTCTGGGAAGATCCCACATGCCGTGGAGTGGCTAGGCCCGTAAGCCATGGCTGCTGAGCCAGCGCGTCCGGAGCCTGTGCTCCACAACGGGAGAGGCCACAACAGTGAGAGGCCCGCGTACCGCAAAAAAAAGAAAAAAAACACCACCACCACCACAACAAAAAGTCTTTAAGATCCTCTTGTTTTATATTGTACAATATAGTGCACAATAAAGGCTCAGTTAACAACTTTAAAATTTTAAACTAATGCACAATCATCTCAATTCAACAGCTTATAGTAGGCAAAAGTAAACATTTTTGCAGCCCGAGCCTACCTATGAGTTAAGGATTATTAGCATTAGGGAATCAGCACATCCTTAAGGAAAGGCAGAATACTTAAACAAACAAAACGGTACCCATTAAGAATCTGCAAGGCTCTTTCTACATTAAAATATCTACAATGGAATGCAAAGGTCGTATTTATCACAAAATTGAAATATTAACTGAAGTCACAAATTGATCAAATGCTAAAATATTTACATTTGACTCGAATTTCTATATGTACTTTCTTTTACCACAAACCAACTGCAGATCTAACTGTGACAGAGATGCTTTAAGTTCCCTCTTAATATAACTTTTTGACCTGATTAATTTTTGTTAATTATTTCTATTAATTTCTGTCCCTCCCAATTAAGCCATTTGCATTTCAGTAACTAAAGCATTACCTCCTTTGATTAGAAACCTCAACCTCTTTACTTTTTCACTCTCATTGATTCAAACGTATCACGGTGAATTAAGCCATTTGGATTTCAGTCTGTGTGGGTGACATTTTAACAACTGTCCCTTCAACCTTCTCTCTGTGTGAATCTTGGCCATGTCCTACATCATGGAGGACAGCAGAAGGGCAATGGTGGCAGCATCTGATAGAAGAATGGAGCAGGCGTGGAGCCAGGGGTTACACAACACCGAAGTCAGCAATTTCTCTGATGCACGAGCCTTTCACTTGCCAATCAAACCTGACAATGCTTTTACCTTGTAGAGTTATTCCTGACCTTACCCAAGACACTAAATCATTTCTGAAGTCTTCTTTCTTAGCCTAAGCAAACCTGCTCTCCCCACTTTTCAGATCTGTGTGCACTGTTCACTCTAATACTAATAAATACAGCACAGTGGTGCAGAAAAGCTGAGGCGGTGTCGCTTCTTTTGGACTAATGAAAGTGATGCACATCTAAAACCAGAGCTAGTCAGAAAGCCTTCTGTATTATGACCTATTGGCAAAAGTTATAAACTAGCAGTTTTGAAATAAGCTCCTAACAATTATAGCTGCCCAGGAATAGATCTGACCCACATGTGCAATGGCAAGGCGTTTGAGCAGACTGGATGGTTATACAACAGATAGGAATATCAAAAATGAGTTATCACAAATGTCATTTCTGCAAGTGTGAAGCTGTACTAATTGACTTCCAAAACCTTATGAATCTTCTTTTAAGATTAATTTTATGTTTAGCAAAGAAATACAAGCGCAAGTTTAAAAAGTCAAAAGAATTCTGCAAGGCTTATAGTTAGGGTGACTGCATCCCAGTTTTCCAGGGACAGTTCTGATTTATGCCTAATATCCCAGTGTAATTATTAATAGTGCCCCCTCTTTCACTCTCAAAAGTGTTCCAGTTGGATGAAAAACCACTGTCTCAAGTCCCAACCACATTACCCCCAATTTCTATTTCCCAGAAGCAATTACTTTTAATATGTTTAGGATGTTTTTCTATATGGGTTCAAATTTCTAAGAAAAAAAAAACATGATTATACTACTTGCATCAGTTTAAACTGCATTAGAATTCAAAGACGGGGGTAAAATCATTGACTTAAATAGATAAAAAGAGGTGCCCGGAAGGTACATTGTTTGAAGACTTATTCATCTGAAAATGACTTTTCCTCCTTCATACATTGTTGGGATTTTACATCCATCCAAATTCTGACAAAGTGTATGGGTAGGAAAAGTAATGACATTGCTGAGACACACTACCTTGATCTCCCTTCAAAATAAGATTTGCTACCCAAGCTGTCAGCCCTGTCAGGGACTGCCTCAGCTGCATAACACCCTTCCCAGATCAGAGGTATCCAATGCCTGACTGAGGCAGGGATAAAAAGACCCTTTCCACCCAACCTAGGACTGCTCTGAGAGGCCATTGTGCTCCAGAGCTCCCCAGAGGTTAGCCAAGGTTTTGTCAGGCTCATATAACAGATGGACTTGTCCCTCTGCCCAATACTGCTTCCTTTCCCTCTTTCCACAGGTGTTGATCTTTAATAAACAGCTTGTACCCCAAACTCCATCTCAGCATCTGCTTCCAGAAAACCCAATCTGCAACAAATAGGTACTATGGTTCAAAATTCAAAAGGTGCAAAAAAGGAATATGGTGAAACACCTCCCTCCCTCCGCTGAGATCCAGTTATCAGTTCCCCTTCTCAAAGTCAACCAGCATGGCCAGGTTCTTGTGCATATTTCTAGAAATACTATGCATATATAAGAAATGTTTATATATATATATGTATATATATATATATACATATATATATACACACATACACACATAATTTATAAGGAAACATATAATTTCTTTCATTTGCTACACAAATGGTAGTATACTCCACAACTGTTCAGTACTTTTTTTTTTACCTTAAAATATAACGCAGAGGTTACAATATATAAAAAGTATCATCATTCTTTTTAATGGCTGCCTGGTATCCCATTGCATAGAAATAACAAGTTATTTGGAGAACATTTAAGTTATGTCAAATCTATTCCTATTACATACAGTGTTACACTGAATAATCTGTGTGTGCATTAGAGCCCAGTTGTGCATATTTTCAAGCCCTATGTGTGCATGCATGTAGGAAAAATTCCTAGAAGAGGGATTCCTAGGCCAAAATACTCTAGTCATAATTTTGATAGATGTTGGTAAACTGCCTTCCTTTTATATTGTACCAATTTATACTCCCTTGAAAAATATATGAGCGCCTATGTCCTCATACTCTTCCTTTATTGTATCACTGAATTAATAGAGTCCAGTATAAAATATAACAAAAAAAGACATTATAAATGTTGGGCTAAAAATGTATAGAAGTTCTAAAATGTTTTCCATGCTCTATTGAATCATCTTGAGCCGTCCTGGTGATGGTTCACCCCACTTTGGAAGGCAATGGTTTACTAAACAGGAGAATTTTTCTGTAATCAGGGAGCAGACATTTTCAACTTTCCATCCCCTGTGTTGGACACACAGTAGTTGTTCAATTAACATTTATGGAATAAATGAATGGAAAAAAATGAAGAAACTTGGTTAGTAGCATATATAAACATATAAAATGTCTCTTTTAAAATTTTTTATTGGAGTATACTTGATTTACAATGTTGTGTTAGTTTTAGGTGCACAGCAAGGTCAATCATTTATACATATGCATATATCCATTCTCTTTTAGATTCTTTTCCCATATGGGTTATTACAGAATATCGAGTTGAGTTCCCTGTGTTATACAGTAGGTCCTTATTAGTTATCTCTTTTTTTTTTTTTCACGGGCCTCTCACTGTTGTGGCCTCTCCCGTTGCGGAGCACAGGCTCCAGACGCGCAGGCTCAGCAGCCATGGCTCACGGGTCCAGCCACTCTGCGGCATGTGGGATCTTCCCAGACCGGGGCACGAACCCGCGTCCCCTGCATCGGCAGGCGGACTCCCAACCACTGCGCCACCGGGGAAGCCCTACTTATCTCTTTTATATAGTGTGTATATGTCAATCCCAATCTCCTAACTTATCCCTCCTCCCCTTTCCCCTTTGGTAACCATAAGTTTGTAAGACGTCTCATTTTAATGTGCATATTTTAACACCAATATGTGTCAGAGTTGTGTACATATTTATGATATATTGATAAAGTGATATGTGTGTAACTAAAATACACACACAAGAGTTGATGCTTAAATTCCTTTTACTAATTCCATTTTATATATATGTACCACATTTTCTTTAACCATTCATCTATCAATGGACACTTAGGTTGTTTCCATCTCTTGGCAATTGTAAATACTGCTCCAATGAACATGGGGTACAGAGATCTCTTCAAGATAGTGATTTCAGTTGCCTGGATACATATATACTCAGAAGTGAAAACGCTGTATCATATGATAGCTGTTTTTAATTTTTGAAGAACCTCCATACTGTTTTCCATAGTGGCTGCACCAATTTACATTCCCACCAGCAGTGCACAAGGGGTGCCTTTTCCCCACATCCTCACCAACACTTGTTATCTCTTGTATTTTTGATAATAACCATTCTAACTGGTATAAGGTGATATCTCATTTTGGTTTTAATTTGCATTTTCTTGACAATTTGTGATGTTGAGCACTGTTTCATGCACCTTGAACATCTTTTTTGGAAAAAATGTCTATTCAGTTGCCTTGCAAGTTTTTAAATCATATTATTTGGGGTTCTTTGCTATTGAGTTGTATAAGTTCTTTATATATACTGGATATTTACCCCTTATCAGATATATTGTTTGCAAATATTATATTTTCTCCCATTCCATAGGTTGCCTTTTCATTTTGTTGATCATTTCTTTTGCTGTGCAGAAGCTTTTTAGTTTGATGTAGTTCCACTTATTTTTGCTTTCGTTGTTTGTGCTTTTGGTGTTATCCAAAATTGTTTCCAAGACCAATGTCAAGGAGGTTTGCACTGCAGGCTGGGCTTTGTTGTGGGGTCCTCTCAGTGTGGCACTGTGCCAAACAGGGAGGGGCAACATGGTCAGAGTGTAGCTGCTCCTCTTACCCTTCTAATATGATTCTTCTCAGTCTCTGTGGACACAGAGGTGCTTCAGCCTCACCCCCAGGTTCTGGGTATCTTCATAACAATGTCTTATCTATGGATAGTTGTACTAGTTGGGCTTCTTGTGAAGGGAACTGATGTTGGGAATGACCAATGTCACTATCTTGATTATAACAGTCTTTCTGCCTGTGTTTAATTTAAGTAAATGATATGGTGCTTTAGATCTCATTCTGTTTCTTACTTTTCAACATTTTTTTTTCTCTTCTAACTATGCATGGTATGACATGTATAGTTAGGAAAGTAGAAACCAAACTAGGCATTTCAGCAGAGGGAATTTAATATAGGAAATTGATTACACAGATGTTAGAGGCCTGAATGAGCTAAAGGAGACTAGAAAAAAAAACAAAAACAAAAAAACCAATGACAGTGAGCAGTTACACCCCTAGGGCTGGGGAAGCAGAGGAAAAAAGTAGGAGTTATCAAATACTGGAAGCTCAAAGGAAACCCACAGATCTTGGACTCAGAACACTAGCAGGCGGGGGTTGTGGGTGGGGGTGTCTCAGTCACATAGTAAGACTCTAGGAGGCCTAGAACAGGACAGCTGCTAGGAGCATGAGAGCTGAAGAGAGATTCTGGACATTGAACTGTGCTGGTGAGACACTGGCGTTCAGGCCCAGCTAGAGTGGACAGATTCTGGTAAACATCCTGGCCATTCATTTGAGACCCTTTTTTAAAAGGCCACACTCTAGGAGTGGGGACAAAACTGGAAAAGCCTCACCCTAACAAAGTCTAAAACCAAGCCTCAAAAAACTTAAGGTAATATGCTGGTAATTTAATAAAGCAGATGTGGAAATGACTCATAAATAAGAGCCAATCGGTATGAAATTAACTGTGGTCAAGATGTTTTAAAATAAACTAGACTTCTAGTTTCAACTCTGACACGTAAAGACCTTAGAAGTTCCTACTCCTGTCCTTACAAAAAAAAGTCTGAACTAAAAACGAATGATTTTTCTTGGACCCATCAGAGAATTGAGGTCACAGGGCAAACCATCATCCTAAAACCTGAAGACACAGACAAATACAAAAAACTATAGCTGAGTTTTGCTTACCTGGAGCAGAAGCTATTGGAGCCATAAACTGGTGGTAATACTTAAACAATAATTTTGATGAGTTTCTGGAAGCTGAGTGTGGATTAGCAAGAGAGTGAAAAACTTATTGAGGCTGCAGTCTTAGAGGGTTTTATCTTTTGTGGATTTTGTCTCTAGGAACCCCACCAGGTTTTCATGATAAAGAGTCAAGAAAGATTCCCTCCTGGCTCTGACCAGGGTAGGGGGAAAGTAGTCATTTAAAAATATGCCCAGAGTGTTCTCCATAACAAATGCTTACTACTCCTTAGGAGGAAAGAATTTACCAGAGCCTTATCCCACCTGGGGGTGGGGGGGGGAGGGGACTTATAAAGGCCACAGTCCAGGAACACAGGCCCACTATAAGACTGAGATTTTATCATAATATTATAGAACACTTCCCCTCGTCCACACCTTACCACATCAACAAGCTCTAGTATAATAATAGCAGATAACATCTGAAAGAGCTGCAAGGTGTAGATTCTATTTAAGAAGGAGTTCTTAGGGAAATCCAAAGTCAATAGGGGAGACAAAATCAAGGACATTAGAGGAATTTGAACCCTCTAGTACCTACGCTATAGCACAGAGGACTCCAGCTGAGGTCTGGTTATTGATAAATCCATTAGCTGGAATTTCCTGATTGACCTTTTCAAGCCACGGATACAAGGAATTGGGATAACATTCTGTGAAGGTCCATCCCATCCTAAAAGGGTCTTTTCTAAAAGCTTTGTAAAGAGGAGTCAGTCCGTTTGTATTTCCCTTGGGTGCATGGGGACAGATCGTATTTAGAAAAGAATGTGGGGGAGTGAAGGCTGTACAACTGACCAAGGTAGAGGTGTTTAGTATGACTGGGGAAAGATTGAAATAAAGTATGGGAACACTCGGTAATAATAGCCTAATAGGTAACAAACATAGGCTTATGGGTATAATCAGCAATAACACTTGCGATTAAAGAGAAATTGGTTACAGATAAGACCAAGGGATATTCAACATCATGAACAGATCAGAGTTTCTGGTGACAGATCCAACAGTCAGAAAGGTTTCTCCTTTTTGCAATAGATTGGGAAATGCATTGGGATAAGAGCATTATCCTTCTCTAAGAAAGAGAGGGAGAAAATAAGGTAAGAAGCAATGGTGAGAAAAGGATGTACAGGCCTGGTCCAGTCATCTTGTGAAAGCTATTTCCTTCAGCTCTTGTCTGCTTTGATTCTTGGAAACCTTCAGTTTGAGCTCATCAGTTGGTGTGCAGGTCCAGTCAGGGTTTAGGGCTTTCTTTTGGGTGGTGGTGGGCAGGGGGGTGGGGGGCAGCTTTCTTTGGATGAGACACATTGATCCAGAAGTCAACTCCTTGAAGTTTGGCAGCACAAGAATTGATCAGTAACACTTGATAAGACCCTTTCCAATGTGGCTTAAGAGAGTTTTTTTTTTTAACATCTTTACTGGAGTATATTGAAGAGAGTCTTAATGGATATGTCTTTTCCAATAAACAAAATCTCCAGGCCACGAAGTATGGGGTTTTGAGGTCTTCATCTCCTGGGAGCAAACCGTGGAAAGATTGCTCTACTAAAGCATAGCTATTTTCAATGGATGAAATACTGCAGTATATACTTTGTAATACTGAAGTATACCTCCTTTTATTAGTTGTGGATCAAAGGAAGCGGGAGCCAGATGCATGAGGAACCCAGCAATTATTTCACCCATGGTGAGAGTTTATGAGTTCCAGTCGGGGTGGATCTGAGATTTAGAAGGACCAACAGCAATACTTTTGCCTGAGGTAGTTGGAGGTTCCCACAAATTTTGCCAGTTGAGTATTGATGGTGCCATTTGTTCCTTTGACTGGTCCTGAAGACTGAGGATGATATGCACTGGGAAAATGCTATAGGACTGGCTAAAGAGCACAGACTTGCTGTAATATTTAACTAGTAAAAATAGGTTCCCCAGTTGCTATGGAGTTCAGGAGGGGTTCCCCAGGTAGAGGTAAACTTCTCTAATAGTATTTTAGCCACTAAGAGGCAGTAGCTTCTCTACATGGAAAGGCTTTGACCCAGTGGGAAAACAAACAAACCATGACTAAAACATATTTATACCCATGAGACAGGGGAAGCTGTATAAAATCCATCTGCCAAAACTCGAATGGTCTATTGGGCAATTTAAAGTGTTTGGGGGCAGGGCAGACAGTTTCCCAGGAATGTATTTTGGACAGATGGGACAAGAAAAGTAGATACTTTGTGCAGTCTTATTAATATTTCCTCACCAATACTGATTCATGAACGTTATTATTTTATCCACAGACGAATGGTTTAATGCATGTAAAGTTATCAGTAATGGGAATTTTAGAGTCTCTGGTAAGACCAGATTATTTGGCCCAAACCAGAGTTCTCTCTTTTTATAGAACCAAGTTATTAAATTTCCAGTATTGTTTTTTCCTTTTCTGAGGCCTATTGTTGGGCACCTCTAGTCAATTTTTCTAGATTATTATTTGGGGGAAACACCACTTTGGACCATATCAGAGGTTTGATTGTTGGTCTTTTGAACGCAGCATTCTTGGCAGAAATATCAGTGGCATGGTTTCCTTTTGCCTCCAGGCAGTTGAGTTTGGAATGCCCAGGGACCTTAATAATAGCCAAAGCAGCTGGTAGGAGTATGGCATCTAATAAATTTTGGACACAAGAGCCATTTTAAATTTTATCCTCATCAGAAGGAAGGAAACCTTGCTGTTTCCATAGCATTCCAAAGTCATGGGCAAGCCCAAAGGCATACTATCAGTATAAATTTTTGCAGTTTTGCCCTTAGCTAAAGTGCAAACCCGAGCAAGAGCATATAATTCAGCCTATTGGGCCAAGGTAGCCAAAGGCAAAGGTGCTGCCTCAATAACTTCAAAAGGAGTTGCGATTGCATATCCAGCACAAAATTCACCATTTTAATCCTTTAAATAAGAACCATCAGTAAACCATGAAAACTTAGCCTTAGGGGAGTTTCCTGTAAATCATCACAAGGGGTCAAAATGTTATCTATCAAAGTCAAACAGTCATGAGGTGTATCGTCTGCAGAGGAGGGAAGAAGGGTGGCAGAGTTAAAGCTGTTACAGCAAGAAAGAGTTGTGTGGGGCACAGTTAGCAAATGGATTTTTGTAGGAGGTGAGATAACTGGCTGAAGGGTGTTAAGTGTGATGAGAATTCAGGAGGGTTTCTACTGTATGGAGTACAAGATCGTTTGAGGGGATCCCATGACTGTTCTTCAGTGGCCTTAACTAAAAGGATGGGGCTGGAATGGCTCTGAGGCCAGGGGTATGCACATACCACAGAGTCTACCTGCTGACTGTAGTACCCTATGGGGCAATGGTGATACTCATGTCTGGGGGTAAGTACTCCAAGAGTGTTTCCCTCCTCATATAGGAAGAGGAAATAGTGAAGTTGATGATTAGGGTGTCCAAGGAAAGAAGGATTATCAAGCTTTCCCTTAAGGTATTGAAAGCTAGGTCATCCTGATTTTCCCAAGTAATCGGGTCAGGTTTGATGTTGCTTAGTAAGGCATAAAAAGGCTGGGTCATGAGAGAAAAGCTCAGAAACCAGTTCCCATAATAGCCAGCCAACCCAAGGAAACCTTGTAGTTGACATCCAATTTGGGGTTTTGGTAAGTTCCAGATGCCATGAAGCCTATCTGGATCAAGGTAAGCCCTTGTTCTGAGATCAGGTGCCTGAAATAAGTTGGGTTGGAACAAACTGCAGTTTCTCCTTAGAAAGGTTATGCCCCTTTGAGGCTAAAAGCTTTAACAGGTGGATGCTGTCTTCCTGTGAGGAGACCTGAGAAGGGGAGCAGAGAAGCAAGTCTACATATTGCAATAAAATAGTCTCTAGGAAATTTTATATTATCTAAATCTGTTTTTAAGGTTTGTGAGAGGTAAGAACAACTCTCAGTAAAACCCTAGTGCTTTACTGTCCAGGTGTATTGTTGTTCTTCCCAAATAAAGGCAAATAGATATTGACTAGCTTTATCCACAGGGATGCTAAAGAAGACGATACATAAATCAATCATGGCAAAAAAAAATTTGCTTTCGATGGGTATGGAGGCTAATAAAATATGGGGATTAGGAACAATAGGGTGACAAGGGAAGACAACACTGTTTATGACTCAGAAGTGTTGGACCAATCTCCACCCTCCACCACTGGATGTCTTTGCAGGTAAAATAGGCATGTTGCAGGGCCTAGTACAGAAAATAACGAGGCCCTGGGTCTTCTAGTCTTCTATTATCAACTTAATGCCCTGGAGAGGCTCTTTATTTACAGAGTATTGACTGATTCTGGGGAGAGGCTTTGAGGAATCTATTTGTACCCTAATGGGAGGGGCACTGGGGATTCTGAAAATATCAATTGAAGATTTTGCCCATAAGGAGGATGGTAGCTGATTCATTAGGGACAAATGATTAGTGTCCTTAGAATTAGCTCTAGTGCTGCCAGAGACAGAGCAAATAAAAGATGTTAAAGGGTCAAGTGATTCACCCAGTCAGCTATTTTGGCTGTTATCAAATTCTAGAATTATTTCCTTCTTTTTGGAGAAAGAAATTCCAGGATGATATTTTTCTAAGAAATCTTGGCCCAATAAATGAATGGGGCAGAGGAACTAAGGAGAAAGGGGTGATTATCTCTTAGAGGGCTTAAACAAAAGGGGATGGGTTTAGTAACAGAAATCTGTTGAGATTTATTTGAGATCCCCACTATTTGAACCATTTTAGTATTCCAAGATAGGGGCTGTTTAATAACAGTGGGGTTGAGCACCAAGGGTGTAGCTCCAGTTCAATAAGGACAGAAAGAGATTCATTCCTAATCTGGAAAGTAGTTTCTCCAAGTCAATTAAGGGGGAAAATTGAGAGGAAAAACCTGTAATTCCTCGCAGTCCCATCACTGGAAGTTAAGAGAGCACGGGAAAGGCTGGTTAGAGGGTTGAAGGTACCTGGAGTGCTTAAGCTTCTAAGTCTTTCTTCCAATGTCCTGGCTTTTTGCAATAATGGCAAAGACTAGGAAGGTTTTGTTTTTGTTTACAAGCCTCCATTTGCTGGGGTTGAAAATTGAAGATTTTAGTGGTCTTCCTTTTAGCTGAATCATTTAGGGTGTGGGCAAGCTAGTTTGCTAAATTAACTAAATCTGGAATGGACATAGTTTCTCATTCCATCCTGGTCCTTTCAACTAGAAGAGAAAAATCCTGGTTCAGCCCGTTACTGAACACAGAGTTAAAGGCTACCCAAGTGGGTTCAACATTCAAAGGAAGACCAGAATTTTCTTTATAGACAATTTAGAGCCAGGTATGATAGTCATACACAGGCTCACTGGGCTTCTGGGTACAAGTCTGAACTTTATTCAATCGACTGGCTTTGGGAAAGCCCTAGGAATTGACAAATGGAGTCACCTGGTGATTCCCTGAGCCTCATCATATGATAAAACAGCAACAGCAAGGGTTTGTCTCCAGGTCTTGGGACCATCCCAATTTCATCCAGTGTTGGGCCTGGCCTTCGCCAACAAGCATCTGAACTAGCTGATATAAGTCAGAGAAACCAGAAACCAAAAGTAAGTTTGAATGACTATATTACATTCCTCAGCAATCCTGTGGAGATCCTCACTTCCTCTGAGAAAAATTTTTGCCTATGGCACATAGTTCAGCTTTAGTCCAGGGAACATAAGAAATTAAGGGGTTTAGCATTTGGATCCTCAGAGGGTCTGATTTTAAAGGGGCAGCTTTTAATAGGTTCAGGAGACGGGGAGAGAGGGAGAGTTTCAGAGAAAAAGGGAAGTTCAGTGAGCGAATTAGAATGAGGAAACAAAGGTATAGAGGAGGGGGATGGTGCAGAAGGAAAAGAAGAATATGGTGCTGAAGACAAAGAGGAGGAGTAAAAGAGGCCTCAGAAGACTTTAATTTTTTTGCAATTGTTTGTTTGCCTTAGTTAATTTCAAAATGATAGTTTGTAAAGAGGCAATTTTAGAGTATTGAATGCATTTGGAAGCCTCCAGGTACCAATTAAAATACACATCTTATTCAGTTTGTTTAATTTTAGAGCCATGGTCTTCTATTTAGTTCTGAGAAAAACAAGTCTGAAGAGGTCGAAAGTTTCCAAAAGTGACCCCTGGAGTTATAAACTATTTTTGGTTAAGTTGGTCCACTTAGTTAAAAATATGCAAAAGAAAGGACCATAGTTTTGTTTTTGTTTTTGTTTTTGCGGTACACGGGCCTCTCACTGCTGTGGCCTCTCCCGTTGTGGAGCACAGGCTCCGGACGCGAAGGCTCAGCGGCCATGGCTCACGGGCCCAGCCGCTCCACGGCATGTGGGATCTTCCCGGACCGGGGCAGGAACCTGTGTACCCTGCATCGGCAGGTGGACTCTCAACCACTGCGCCATCAGGGAAGCCCAGGACCACAGTTTTTGAACATAAAATCAGCCGTGGTCCCAGAAGGAGGACTCTTGAGAGAATTTAGAGAATTGGGATCCCATACTTCAAAACCAGAGGTCCAGAAAACAAATGAGTACTCACCAAAAGGGCAATGACTTCACAAAAACAAAAACATCCCAAATAAAGTTGGAGAGCTCAATCAAAAGGAGGGAGTTTGAATCTGAGAGGAGACTTACCGAACCAAATGGAAGTGGGGAGCACAAGGGGATCAAGTGGGTACAGTGCATGATTCCAGGGATCATTAATTCTTCAGGGGTTCATCTTCAGATCCCCCTTCTGACACCAAGTAATGTTAACCTTTAAAATAAAAAGGTAACGGTTTAGCCAGAAAAATCAAGTTTATTTGGGAATAGCACGTAATTGCAATTTGGGCCATGGAAACTATGGCAAACCACAGTTTGGGGAACAAAGGAAGGAGTGCTCTTTTATAGAGGAAAATAGGAAGGTGGGAGGGGTTGTTTGTTTAAAAGCTCACTGCAGGAGAGATTTCAGGGTTGTAGCAGTTTCTCATCAGCTGGGTTATTTCTAGGCAAGAAGAAAATCTTCCTTCTTCCTGCTGTAAATTAAGCTTCTTCTGGCTGGTATGTGTAAACTAAGCTGTGATGAGAGGTATGTGCGTGAAAGCTCCCCCTTAGGGCTTCCCAACTCCATTTTGAATGAGGTTTTCCTTTATTCATTTTCTATATACATATATATATATATATATATATATATAAAGTCATTATGCTGTACACCTTAAACTTATACAGTACTATATGTCAATTATATCAATAAAACTGGAAAAAAGATCAAAATAAAAATATTCATATCTGGGACTTCCCTGGTGGTCCAGTGGTTAAGACTGTACCTTCCAATGCAGGGGGTGCAGGTTCGATCCCTGATCAGGGAGCTAAGATCCCACATACCTCGTGGCCAAAAAACCAAAACATAAAACAGAAGCAATATTGTAACAAATTCAATAAAGACTTTAAAAATGGTCCACATCAAAAAAAAAAATTCATATCTGCCAAGAAGTACTAAGTCCCTCAAAACCTTATTTTATTCATTATCAAATGCGACTTGGTTAGGTCTTTAGTAGTTTGGGATTTCTGTCAACTCAAACACAATATTCTACACATACATTTTTTTTCATTTCCAAATTTCATGTTCCGTGCTGTAAGGATTACTAGTGATGCAAAAAAGCAAACAAGAAATACATTAAGGTAAATGAGGTAGTGAAAGAGAGGTCAACATGGCAGGAGAAGTTATCAATAGAAAGGGGATTTGAGCCTACTGACCCCACTGGTGGCCACGACATATATAAGAAGTCAATCATTTTGAGCACACCTGGATAGGAGTTTACTATGTGTTGCTGGGGGGTCACATACACATCACCTGATGGCTGAGGCAGTGTGAATTGAATCATAAAAGCCTACGTTAAGGAGTGTTGGTCAAATAGAACCAATCCTGACATCCCTAAGCATCTTCCAGATGTAGAAGCATTTCCAAAGAAAACAATTGTTTTACAAAGATCTGGCAACAAATATTTTCTTGCCTGTAAATTTTATTTGAAAATAACAAAGGTAAAAATAATTACATTTTCATACCCTTTACACTCACTTGACTGAAAATAAAATTTCAAACCCACTACAACCTGAAGGCTATCACCACATATCCTGGTCAGTCAACCTGGAGTTG
The DNA here is from genome assembly GCF_000442215.2 of Lipotes vexillifer. Lineage (NCBI taxonomy): Eukaryota > Metazoa > Chordata > Mammalia > Artiodactyla > Lipotidae > Lipotes > Lipotes vexillifer. Next base: position 1,158,112 of record NW_006792921.1, on the reverse strand, counting down.
CCTCAACTTCCCTAGTATCACAACCATCCACATTCATACTAACACGTGGCTAGTGATGCAGCTTCATCAGATATCCCCGACTGAATCTATTACACGGAGTTATTACCTTCCAGGAAGAATCAAGCCATGAGGAAACTGGACGAAGGTCAAGCATGGGAAAAGGTGGAGTATGGAAAGTACTGGGAAGTTAGGTATATAAAATGGGCTGGGCTGGCAAGATAATTTCATGGGAGACCCTGAAAACACAAAGCAGCAAAAAGGTTAGGGTGAACTTCTAGGAGAAATTTTTCAAAACCAAAAAAAATATGTTAAAGGGGTCAAATAGAAAGTCAAACTTAGCCTAACTCACAAGTCTACCTCCAGAAAAATCTACTCTTCCAGGCTTAGTGGCTGATAACTACAGGAGTCGGGGAGAGGTGCGGGGACTAAGAAACAGACCAGAAGTACAAAATTACCACTTTGTGTACTCTAACATACCTTTCTTTCTCTCGCGTCAGCTAACACTCACCTAGAAAGCACAGCACAAAATCGATACTCACTGGTGGGCTGATTTAAAACAGGCAAAGAGGGCTTCCCTGGTGGCGCAGTGGTTGAGAGTCTGCCTGCCGATGCAGGGGACTATGGGTTCATGACCCGGTCTAGGAAGATCCCATATGCCGCGGAGCGGCTAGGCCGCTGAACCATGGCCTCGGAGCCTGCCGTCCGGAGCCTGTGCTCCACAACGGGAGAGGCCACAACAGTGAGAGGCCCGCATACCGCAAAAAAACAAAACAAAACAAAAATAAAACAGGCAGAGAACGGCTCTGTTACACCTCTCTTCTCAGAGGTGGTCACTCTTGCCCCCAGCTTTTCCTGCGTTCCCTCAGGATCAGTGCCAACCTCTCACCAAAAGGTAACCTTCCCACATCCGGGTCCTCTTCAAGGGCCCTGTTCTCAACCATCACAGAATCTCAGGGTCCTGTAGGTGCAGGAAGGTGGTGCACACTCGTTTCTTCGGAGAGGATTTGGCAGGGGGTGGGGGGAAATGAGGTAATGGGCAAGGTCTTTGGGGATTGGGTAGGGCAACCGCAGGCCAACTGCTCGTTTGCCCTGTCCGCACCCAGCCAGGGGAGGAAGAGCCATGGCTCTGCCTGGCGCAATCCAGGGGCTGCACGTGCTGAGTCCTGCGGAAGCCACCCTCGATTAGGCCGCACCGTTCCCCACCGGGGAGGTGTGGGTAAGGAACACAGATGAGTCAGAGGCTCTCACCTCACCAAAGTCTCCTTGGCCCTGCACTTGTCCACCACCCAGTGCACAGGAGAGAACGCCCCGGCCGTGAGCAGCGCTAGGACAATCAGCCCTTAAAGGAGCGCTTGACGTGGCCTGCAGAGGGCGCCGGGGGGCGGGGCAGGGCCAGGGGCGACGCAAGGGGCGGGGCCCAGGGCCTGGGGCAGCCGAAGAGCCCGTTTCGCCCTGGACTGGGAGTCTAGTCGTCTTTCTCCACCTTCCGTCCGGCTTCCAGTTCCTACGGGTCCCAGAGCTCGTGGGCTGGCTTCTTTCGGAACCTCTAAGAGCCAACCGCCGCCCCTGCCCAGAAAGGGGATTTGAGCCTACTGACCCCACTGGTGGCCACGACATATATAAGAAGTCAATCATTTTGAGCACACCTGGATAGGAGTTTACTATGTTGTAAGGATTACTAGTGATGCAAAAAAGCAAACAAGAAATACATTAAGGTAAATGAGGTAGTGAAAGAGAGGTCAACATGGCAGGAGAAGTTATCAATAGAAAGGGGATTTGAGCCTACTGACCCCACTGGTGGCCACGACATATATAAGAAGTCAATCATTTTGAGCACACCTGGATAGGAGTTTACTATGTTGTAAGGATTACTAGTGATGCAAAAAAGCAAACAAGAAATACATTAAGGTAAATGAGGTAGTGAAAGAGAGGTCAACATGGCAGGAGAAGTTATCAATAGAAAGGGGATTTGAGCCTACTGACCCCACTGGTGGCCACGACATATATAAGAAGTCAATCATTTTGAGCACACCTGGATAGGAGTTTACTATGTTGTAAGGATTACTAGTGATGCAAAAAAGCAAACAAGAAATACATTAAGGTAAATGAGGTAGTGAAAGAGAGGTCAACATGGCAGGAGAAGTTATCAATAGAAAGGGGATTTGAGCCTACTGACCCCACTGGTGGCCACGACATATATAAGAAGTCAATCATTTTGAGCACACCTGGATAGGAGTTTACTATGTTGTAAGGATTACTAGTGATGCAAAAAAGCAAACAAGAAATACATTAAGGTAAATGAGGTAGTGAAAGAGAGGTCAACATGGCAGGAGAAGTTATCAATAGAAAGGGGATTTGAGCCTACTGACCCCACTGGTGGCCACGACATATATAAGAAGTCAATCATTTTGAGCACACCTGGATAGGAGTTTACTATGTTGTAAGGATTACTAGTGATGCAAAAAAGCAAACAAGAAATACATTAAGGTAAATGAGGTAGTGAAAGAGAGGTCAACATGGCAGGAGAAGTTATCAATAGAAAGGGGATTTGAGCCTACTGACCCCACTGGTGGCCACGACATATATAAGAAGTCAATCATTTTGAGCACACCTGGATAGGAGTTTACTATGTTGTAAGGATTACTAGTGATGCAAAAAAGCAAACAAGAAATACATTAAGGTAAATGAGGTAGTGAAAGAGAGGTCAACATGGCAGGAGAAGTTATCAATAGAAAGGGGATTTGAGCCTACTGACCCCACTGGTGGCCACGACATATATAAGAAGTCAATCATTTTGAGCACACCTGGATAGGAGTTTACTATGTGTTGCTGGGGGGTCACATACACATCACCTGATGGCTGAGGCAGTGTGAATTGAATCATAAAAGCCTACGTTAAGGAGTGTTGGTCAAATAGAACCAATCCTGACATCCCTAAGCATCTTCCAGATGTAGAAGCATTTCCAAAGAAAACAATTGTTTTACAAAGATCTGGCAACAAATATTTTCTTGCCTGTAAATTTTATTTGAAAATAACAAAGGTAAAAATAATTACATTTTCATACCCTTTACACTCACTTGACTGAAAATAAAATTTCAAACCCACTACAACCTGAAGGCTATCACCACATATCCTGGTCAGTCAACCTGGAGTTGCCTCAACTTCCCTAGTATCACAACCATCCACATTCATACTAACACGTGGCTAGTGATGCAGCTTCATCAGATATCCCCGACTGAATCTATTACACGGAGTTATTACCTTCCAGGAAGAATCAAGCCATGAGGAAACTGGACGAAGGTCAAGCATGGGAAAAGGTGGAGTATGGAAAGTACTGGGAAGTTAGGTATATAAAATGGGCTGGGCTGGCAAGATAATTTCATGGGAGACCCTGAAAACACAAAGCAGCAAAAAGGTTAGGGTGAACTTCTAGGAGAAATTTTTCAAAACCAAAAAAAATATGTTAAAGGGGTCAAATAGAAAGTCAAACTTAGCCTAACTCACAAGTCTACCTCCAGAAAAATCTACTCTTCCAGGCTTAGTGGCTGATAACTACAGGAGTCGGGGAGAGGTGCGGGGACTAAGAAACAGACCAGAAGTACAAAATTACCACTTTGTGTACTCTAACATACCTTTCTTTCTCTCGCGTCAGCTAACACTCACCTAGAAAGCACAGCACAAAATCGATACTCACTGGTGGGCTGATTTAAAACAGGCAAAGAGGGCTTCCCTGGTGGCGCAGTGGTTGAGAGTCTGCCTGCCGATGCAGGGGACTATGGGTTCATGACCCGGTCTAGGAAGATCCCATATGCCGCGGAGCGGCTAGGCCGCTGAACCATGGCCTCGGAGCCTGCCGTCCGGAGCCTGTGCTCCACAACGGGAGAGGCCACAACAGTGAGAGGCCCGCATACCGCAAAAAAACAAAACAAAACAAAAATAAAACAGGCAGAGAACGGCTCTGTTACACCTCTCTTCTCAGAGGTGGTCACTCTTGCCCCCAGCTTTTCCTGCGTTCCCTCAGGATCAGTGCCAACCTCTCACCAAAAGGTAACCTTCCCACATCCGGGTCCTCTTCAAGGGCCCTGTTCTCAACCATCACAGAATCTCAGGGTCCTGTAGGTGCAGGAAGGTGGTGCACACTCGTTTCTTCGGAGAGGATTTGGCAGGGGGTGGGGGGAAATGAGGTAATGGGCAAGGTCTTTGGGGATTGGGTAGGGCAACCGCAGGCCAACTGCTCGTTTGCCCTGTCCGCACCCAGCCAGGGGAGGAAGAGCCATGGCTCTGCCTGGCGCAATCCAGGGGCTGCACGTGCTGAGTCCTGCGGAAGCCACCCTCGATTAGGCCGCACCGTTCCCCACCGGGGAGGTGTGGGTAAGGAACACAGATGAGTCAGAGGCTCTCACCTCACCAAAGTCTCCTTGGCCCTGCACTTGTCCACCACCCAGTGCACAGGAGAGAACGCCCCGGCCGTGAGCAGCGCTAGGACAATCAGCCCTTAAAGGAGCGCTTGACGTGGCCTGCAGAGGGCGCCGGGGGGCGGGGCAGGGCCAGGGGCGACGCAAGGGGCGGGGCCCAGGGCCTGGGGCAGCCGAAGAGCCCGTTTCGCCCTGGACTGGGAGTCTAGTCGTCTTTCTCCACCTTCCGTCCGGCTTCCAGTTCCTACGGGTCCCAGAGCTCGTGGGCTGGCTTCTTTCGGAACCTCTAAGAGCCAACCGCCGCCCCTGCCCGCCTCCCCGCAACCCGCCGCCCCGCAAGAATGCATTACCTAATGCCACGGTCACGGTCGCCGTCACAGGCAACCTCAGCCCTGCGGTCCCTTGCTCTCCTTCACCTGCACCTGCACGCAAGCTTCCCCGGGCCGCAGGTGCGGACGACGGTGTAATTCCACGCCCCGCAGAGGCCCGCCAACTCTGGGGAGGGGAAGAGGAGGCGCGGTCGCCTGCGGTTCCCAGGCTGATATCCCAGGTGCGTCCGAACCCCCGAGGCACCGCCGGGCGAGGAGCTGATGATTGGCCCTGGAGGCTAGGCCTCAGCGGTCCTAGCCAAGTTGCATCTTTGGCTTTCCCCCTCCAAGTCCCAGGAAGGGGTGGGATTGTCACTTTGGGGTCCGGCTCATATTGCACCACCGATTCTCCACCTCTCTGCAAAGAACTTCTCGTTCAGAATCCCTGAAGGCTTTAGAAGCACAGCTGTTGATTCCGTTGGATGATGAGTCTCCCTGCTTTTTAAAAAGACCTGGGAGTGGGGGGAATCAGCTGAATTTTCTTGAATAGTTATGCTTAAACTTGAGGCAAGACTCGAATGTCACTCAATGTCTGCGAGGTAGAGGCCTTATATGGACCCACATGTCATCCACCTAGTGTTGAGACTCTACTTTAGAACATCTTCCACTTTGTGGATTTGTTTCAGTTGAAACTCATTTCCATAGAACTTAAGTTGCTATTTATTACTGCCATGACACCCAACGGTCCATAGATAGGGCCCTCCCTGAGGAAGGAAGCCCATGATTTCTATGCAGGTTGGGTTGAACAATTTAGCAGTACAAAGCTCATTTCCTGCCTGCCCTGAGGGAGGGTCAATGTGATAGCAACCAAGTCAGTTGACTTCCTAACCAAGTGTGCCCTCCTTTTCTTTTTCCAGATTGTGCCTTTTTAGCCAAGAAGCATGGAGGTAATTCATGGCAGGCCCTACTGCTGCAGGGAGCTTGAAGGAGCTGACATACTGTCAGACACCTTTTACTCTAATGAATTGCACACCCCACTACAAACAGCTGCTCGCCCAACTGCCTCAGAGGACAGGTAAAACAAAAACCAGAGAAAGCAAACAACTAAGAAGGGTTTTAATATATTAGTGTATTTTTGTTATGTGAGAAAAAACATTTAAGGTTATGGGCCTCTTCTGTTTATCACATCATAGGGAAGGCATAACCTGACAATTAACTAAAAACCTTGAAGTGTCCACATCTGTTAGGAACTTGGCAAGAAGTAAAAAGTTAGTGTGTATTTTTAAAAGGCAAACATCAAATTCATCTACCACATTCTAGAACTCTAGAATGATCAGTTCCTTCATTTGTAAATTAATGTTTTAATCAAACTTTTTTTATTTTATAGAGTGGTAGAGTGGGTTCTTATCATCTGCTAATATCATCTGCTCAGAAATACTCCTAGAATCTGTTATTCAGAGTTGCTATCTAAACTTCTGCCTTACCTAATTTCCTGTATAACATTAATTGCAGATTATGCTTAAAATTGCATCTAACATACAGTGAGTGATTGCTGTCTGTTGGCACTGTACCAAATGCTTTGTATGTAGTAATTCTTTTAATCCTCACAACAGCCCTATAAGTACTATTCTTACCCCCATTTTACATATGGAGGAACAGGTACAAACAAGTAATTTTCCAAGATCTTAGTGCCAGCTTTTTTGTCTGTATTTATTTGAATCATTTTAAGAAAAAAAAAAAAATCTCACAATCCTTGGTGAAAAATAGCCTGTGTAATTGTTTTCTTGCTTTTGCTTGTTTGTCTGTTTTATAATTTCACTTGGTCAAATCTCTCATCTAAGTTTTTCTCACTTAAGAAGGTGGTCAAAAGGTACAAACACCCAGTTATGAAATAAATGTTATGGGGAGGTAACGTACAGCATAGTGACTATAGTTAATAATACTGCATTGTATATTTGAGAGTTGCTAAGAGAAAAGATCTTAAAAGTTCTCATCATTAGAAAAAACTCTGTAACTGTATAGTGATGGATGGACTGATTGTGATCATTTTGCAATATATACAAATATTGAATCATTATGTTGTACACCTGAAATTAATATAATGTTATACATCAATTATATTTCAATTTTTAAAAAAAAAAATTCGTTTCTTAACAAATCAGACAAGTCACCTGGCTTCAGTTTAAACACTTCCAAAATGGGACATCACTACCACATTAATGCACCTGATTGTTAGATAATTTTCTTTCTACTAAGAATATTTCCTCCTTCCATCTGCTGACCCTGGTTCTTCCCTCTAAAGCCATGCAAAATAAGAATAATCTGTTATCTTCAGGATAGCAGCCCTCAAGAGTTTAAAGATTCTTTTGGCTGTCTCTAAGTTCTCTTTGCCAGACGAACACTGGTTCTCAACAGACTTTACTCTTTCTTCTTGCATCGAGGCTTTCACTGTCTTTTTTTTTTTTTTTTCTGTTTTTTATTGTATATTGGACTATAGTGCCTCTCACTGTTGTGGCCTCTCCCGTTGTGGAGCACAGGCTCCGGACGCGCAGGCTCAGTGGCCGTGGCTCACGGGCCCAGCCGCTCCACAGCATGTGGGATCTTCCCAGACCAGGGCACGAACCCGCATCCCCTACATCGGCAGGCGGACTCTCAACCACTGCACCAGCAGGGAAGCCCGCTTTCACTGTCTTGATCAGACTTCCATGGATCTATTCCAATTTGTAAACATACTCTTTATATGAAAAAATAAAAAGATAGCTTTTCCCCCTAGTCAAAAACTAACACATTTCCATATAAATAATATAGAAATCATGGAAATCCACAAAGAAAACAAATTTTCCATTTTTCCAACCAAAGGAAAAATTATGAAATTAAAGCACAAGGAGGAAAACCTCTGTACTTCCTTTATCCAGAAACAATAACCGTTGTTAATATCTCAATATGTGTCCTCTCCAGTTTTTAAAGATCATATTCAACATATTTTTTGTAAACTGCTATTTTCACTTAATGAAAAGAAATACTTTCGTATTTGTGGGAAAGAGGGCTCAGCTCACTTCTACTGACTCAGTCCTTGCTGCACCTGCTGTTACCTGCTCCCCAAAAGTGGCTGTGAGCCCTAAATTCCTACTCAGCTCCGAGGACCATCAGATTAGACAGGGCTTCCCTGGAGTCAGAGGAAACCCTTAGCAGATCGTGTGTGATCTGGGGATGGGCAGTTGTCCCTGGATCAAAAGCAGCAATGTGAAGTTTTATATTTGGCCAAAAGGGATCTGAGTAGGAATTTAGCGCTGCCATGTCTGACTGAACTCACTATGCCCTCTAAAGCACTTGTATAGGCGTTTCACTGAAATTTTGATCCCCTCTACCTAAGTGGTCCTACGGTTGGTTAGTAATTGGCTCCAAAACCCTTTAACTGGCATGAATCTAAGAGAAACATCTTTGAGAAAATATTGCTTTTCATTAACTGACTATAAAATTAAACACAGCATATATTCAATTACCTGTAAACTATAATAAGGTATTACTTGAAGCAATATCTATGTACAACCATGTTCCTCGCTCCTAATAAATAAAATTTGCTGTCCATTTTATTCCATGTGAACTTTTTCCTTTCATAGTCCCCAAATGGGAAAGCCAGGATGATCATGTGTTCTCAGAACCCCTCCATTTAACTTCCTTTTAAAAAGCAGCTGGGCAGCTTACAGAAATAGAAGTTCTCTTTTCTCTCAGTGGTATTCCTCTGAACTGCTCTGGAAAGTGTCATCAGGGTAATATTGGTACCTCTGCCCTATCAATGCTGAGGCTTGCTTCTTACAGACCAGGTTCAGGGTCTATAGCTCCCAGCTCAAACCTCAAGGTATCTCAAAAACAAAACAAAACAATGAAAAACAAAATCTCCTGGCTTTTAGGGATTACCTTCATAATGGTAAGGATGAACGTGAGTCCTAGCATGTGTTAGCTCTCAGCAGCTTAATTTTCTAAACATGGATGTACTTAAAAGGATGATTTTTTAAAATATTATAATGTATTTTAAACTAACTTGGCAATTTTACAGAGATGCAAAATTATTTCCTCACATCCACCTATTTTTTTTCTTTCCAGAATAGACAACACAGTCTAACTCCATTGTTACCCAGCATTGGTTTGACAACTGGGCACATCAAAATCACATGAGGAGTGTTCTGAAAATACAGATTCCCAAGCTCTATCTGTAAATATTCTGACTCACTGTGTCTGAGTTGGGTCTAGGGAATCTGCATTTTTAGAAGTTTTTCAGCTTATTTTGAGAACCACTGGGCTAGCAGAAAGCACTGTAAACAAAAAGAAAACCAGGATTGCAGTTCTGGCTTACCCAGTGACCAAGGGCAAATTAATCTTTGTACTTCAGTTACTTTCTTCACTGTATATTTTGGAACAATTATATTAGTCACTATTATGTATAATTACTTGCTCTCCTTTAAAAATATTAATAAGCAGGTGGTATTCTTTTGTATTTCTTCCATTGAAAATTTAAGAGTGGCAGGTACAGATACTCAAAATCACAGATGCCTACCTCCTTTTTCCATTCAGTTGACATCTCCTTACGTCTAGCAAGTTCCCTACTCCATTAGGAAAATAAACATCAATTAAGGATGTGTCTTGAGAACTGCTTAAGATTTAAATATAAGTTCCTATTTTTGTTTCTGGCTTCATCCCATTGCTTTCTGATTCCTGAATTTTTTTTTTTGACTGTTAGCTTCCTGTCTAAAAATGTTTGTTCTAGGCTTTCCTTTAATCATGCCTTCCAATAATTACTGGCCAAATTCAGCCCCCCTGAGTCAAAATTCTGTACAGTGACTCCAAAGCAAGATATTGGTTCATCCATAGGGAATGTATCTTTCTCAAAAACAAGTAAACATTAATTTTATGTGGCTAAAGATTGCAGCACTAATAATTTATTTTTATTTGCTTTGGAGACATGTATTATTTAAGCTATGAAGTTATTTAATCCTAAAACTTCAATATTTAATTTAATTAGTTCCTTCTAGAAATTCTGTTAATATTAAAGCTAGGGCACGGCAGGGAATGTAAGATGCTAAAATGAAAGAGAAATATGACTTATTTTTGCTTTGCCTTTTATTTTAAATGGTTTCCTGCAACTTACTGGTTTTAGATGAATGCCAACCCAAATGACTGATTAACATATACTACTGGCTCATCTTCCTAGGCTAGTGTAATATATGAGGGTCAGATGCTGAGAAATTAACTCATCTAATTTAAATGTAACTTTTAAAAACTTAGATATTAAAGCTTAGGTTGTCATTAATCAAATGTGTTTAAATATTTTTCACTTGTCATGCCCCCTAAACTGTGGCTGTTGATCACAGTCATAGATCATACCTCAGAGGTCTGAGAACTGAATACCTGCATCCCTTCTACCGCACCCCAAATCAGTGGTCACCAGATTCTCCTTCACTAGCTAATGCAGCGGTTGACAGACTTCTTCTGTAAAGGACCAGATAGTAAATATTTCAGGTGCTATAGTCTCGGTCAGACTACTCAACTCTGCTGTTGTAGGGTGAAAACAGCCATAGACAATAGCCAGTATATAAATGAATGGTCATGGCTGCATTACAATAAAATTTTACTTACAAAAATGGCAGTAGGTTGGATTTGGCCTGTGGGCCATAATTTGCCAGTGCCTATCTAGTGCAACCCCTGTCTAGTGACTTTATAAGCTAATGCATTCCACGTATAAGACAGTCCTAAGTGTTACTCCTTCATTTCATTCAGCAAATATGTACAGGGGGATTACATTAAGCCAAGCGCTATCCTGGTACAAAGAAGAAAGCAGCTCTACAGTCCACACCTCTCTCTCTGAGCTCCCTTCCCATGCTTCTAACTGGCTCCGCATTGCTCAGACGGTATAGTCCAAAGGGCCCATAAGGCTGTGCAGGATATTGTCCTTGTCTTCCTCTCTTGCTTCCCCTCTCACACAGCTCTACTGATATGACCCAAAATTCAACTCTGTCTTCTCAGCCCTTAAGATGCAGATAAGTTCCACTCGAATCTTTATTCCGTGCCTTCTGGAAATCCAAAGCCTTCCTCAAAATTTATCCAAATTCCCAGGATGGGGGTGGGGGGTTGGTCATTACTGACTTTGGGTTCCTGATTCCACCTATACTGATTCTGTTCAACAACGTTTTGACCCAGGTGTGAAACTCAGTCATTTTTTTAGGTTCCTCCAAAGACCCCATCCACACAGAGCACTTGTGAGCCTGGTGAATTTCACTAATCAGTTAGGGGTCAAAAGGAAGAATCATATCACACCATACAGTACATAACTAAAAGCCCCTTATTAGCCATAGCTTCTGTGTATTTTTAAAATTTCTTTAGCCCAGCTGTCACCAGAGTTCTCTCACTGGCTTCTCACCCAATGCAATCCCTTACCATCCTGCTGGCTTTTTTTCTTCCTCTCCCTTTACTTCCCTTTCCTCTCATCTTCCTCTCTCGAGAGCAAAAAACCAAATCCCTTCCACTGCAGAGCAGCTTAACAAATCTTGGGTTGCTTGAGTCCTTAGCAACACCCGTACTTGCAGAGTCTCTGTCTCTTTACCAAGCGACCTAACAAAATATTTTATAAAACAAGCAAGTCCTTCCCCAAGGATTCTGGAGCCAGCACTGTCAGGAATTTTCAATCCCATAACCTTTCTAACCTTTAGGCCTTTTTACATGTTATTCCCCCCTGCCTAGGGTATTCCCTCTCTTGCACCTAGATAAGTCCTACTCATCCTTTAGAACTCATGCTAGACAATGATTCCCACAAGAATCCTCCCTCCAGAAGGGAATCCTGTTGGTCTTGCATATATATGTACAGGAGGTATCCCAGACCACTTAAATCTAAGTTCAAGTCATGCACAGGTGCAAACTTGGGCAGAAGATGAGAGAGGTGGTTTATTCCTGACTCAGTTTTAACATGAGAGGGAAGCCTTTTAAGGTCCCAGCTTATTGCGGAGATGGTGTCCTTTCAGTTCCTCACCTGGCTGATTTCTGTGCTCCTCACCCTGCAAAACCCTTAAAACAAAAATTCGCCAGAATCAGCACTGCCCTAAGGGTAAAAGTGGCTTCTGTGCTTGTTTACCTCTCTGGACTCCTGTTTTTCCTCTTATGGAGCCCTAGTATCCCTTTCTGTCTTATTAACAATGAGTTGTTTTTAAGAAGATGCTTTTCTTTTTTTTCTTTTCAGCATTTTGTTTCATTTTGTCTTCTCCCAGTAAATCAAAACAGTCAAATAAAAAGAGAATTCAACTTCTCCAAGAAAATTTAACCCAAAGTACAATTGGTTCCCTTTCTAAGATTATCACGTCATTGTCTGCTCTCAAGGAAAACCACCTAGTCAATGAATATTTGTTGAGTACCATATATTTGCAAGGAACTATACTATATCCTGGGGATTCCGTGGTGAGTGTGCCAGAGTCCTTGTCTACAATAACCTGTCCTCTTTTTTCCGCAGCTGTGCTGTAGAAACTGTGATGAATCAATGTTCTTTATTCTCTAGAACCCTGTACTGTTCATCTTTTGGTGATAGATTACAGGTTTATTATAAAAAAGATATAACTTAAGAACAGCCAGATGGAAGAGATGCATAGGGCAAGGTATGTGGGAAGGGGTGCAGAACTTATATGAGGTCTGAGGGTGCCACTGCCCCCCCATCTCCACATGTTCACCAACCCCAAAGCTTCTTTTTCAGCATTTTTAGTTATTTTCAGTGGGAAGGTTAGTCCAAATATTTCAGACTGCCATTAGTGGAAACTGGAAGACATTAAATCCTTCCTAATTAGGATGCAGATCTTTAGCCAGATATTCTTAAGAGTTTTGTGAGGCCTTCTCCCTAGCCTGAAGCTTTCATTCTGTGTCATAAGTTGCAGTCCAGGAAACAAATCAGTCTCTTTGGCCTTGCTCATTCACTCAGGCATGCATTCATTTAACAGACATCCACTGAGTACTTCCTGTAAAACATGGTTACAACAGTGAGTAAGCATCCTTGCCCTTTATTCCCTTGTTCAGAAAGAACAGAGAAAGTCATCTGAACTACCAGGTTTCAACATCACACTAGTCCTACCCGCCAAATTTAGGAAACTTCCATGTCTCCAACCTACTGAATGGTACAATTGTAAAGGGTGGGACTATTGGAGACCTATTTCCTATGGAAGGTAACTGTTGAACAGAGCAGTGCATCTAAAACTTAAGCATGCAAAAGAAGCATCTGGAGGGCTTGTTTAAAACAGATTACAGGGCTCTACCCGCCCCCCAAATTCTGATTCCTAGGTCTGGGATGGAGCCTGAGAATATGTATTTCTGACCATCTCCTTCTTGCTGTATCCTCACATGGTAGAAGGGCCTAGCAAGCCCTCAGGAGTCTCTCTTACAAGAGCGCTAGTCCCATTCATGAGGGCTCCTCATGACCTAGGCACTTCCTGAAGGTCCCACCTTCTTATACCATCACACTGGGCATTAGGATTTAAACATATAAATTTGGGGGGACACAAACATTCAGACCATAGCATTCCATGCTGAAGCTATTTCAAAAGTCTCTCTTTTTCCCCAGTATCAGGAATTAAGGGAGTCACTCCAATGATGTAGGCTTCCGTGGGGTGTTGAAAGGGAATATGGTGGCAAAATACCCATTTCACTCCCTGAGGAACACAGGCCAAAATGTGAACCTCCTCGTGTCATGGGCAAAGGACACCAGCATTATGGATTTGGTGGAGAAACCTGGCCAAGGTAAATAAACTTCCAGTCCCTCACACAGAGGTCATTATTATTCGATTATCTATATTTCTATTGTGAGTCCTTTGTTAACTTAAATCTACTTCCAAACTTTTACTATTTATGAAAAGACACAGATGGGAACACTAATTATAAAATTTCTAATTGTGAAGTCAGTAAAAAAATATGTCATAAATGACTTTGCTTTCCTTAGAGATGTTTAAGTATGCGGTCAGAAATTTTGATTAATTTAATTCCCTTGCTCATCACATTTTATCTAAAACTAAAAAGGAAGGCTCCTGAGAGAGATTAAATTATTATTATTTTTTGGCTTGAGCAAATAGCTGGCCTAATTTTACAGATGTTCTTGACTATTTTTTAAATATTTTTTATTAATTAATTTATGTATTTGGCTACATTGGGTCTTAGTTGTGGTTCGCGGGCTCAGTAGTTGCCCCGCAGCATGTAGGATCTTAGTTCCCTGACCAGGGATGGAACCCAAGTCCCCTGCATTGGAAGGCAGATTCTTAACCACTGGACCACCAGGGAAGTCACCCAGATGGCCTTAACTTTTGATTTCTAAGTTGTTTATCAATTAGAATCTACTGGGCATTGTTTTCAAGTATTAAAATATTTCAGTCATCATTTATAAGTCTTTTTTTTTTTTTTTTTGGCGGTACGCGGGCCTCTCACTGTTGTGGCCTCTCGCGTTGTGGAGCACAGTCTCCGGAAGCGCAGGCTCAGCGGCCATGGCTCACGCGCCCAGCCGCTCTGTGGCCTGTGGGATCTTCCCAGACCGGGGCACGAACCCGTGTCCCCTGCGTCGGCAGGCGGACTCTCAACCACTGTGCGACCAGGGAAGCCCTATAAGTCTTAAAGTTACCCTTTCAGCAACGTTATTCAAAGTACAGGTTAAAACTGAAGAGAAAGCACACAAAAAAATATGAGCAGTAAATTAGATGTCACATTAAGAAGTATGAAATTTACTCAAAGCAAAATCCATCAAACCTTCTCCATACATAGCCTGGTTATTCCTGCTTCATCCAATCCTGGTTACCCAGTGTACTAACAGTCTAACTAGATTAAAAGAAATAAATCAGGAAAGACAAGCCACAGCTAGAGAGAAAAACAGTAACAATAGGGACATGTGGCAGCCTTATGAAAGCCTCAATAAAGCAATAAAAAGCAGACAAATGAAAAGTCCAATTGGAAAGATGCAAATATTGACACATTATAGATAGGACTTCAAGTTAATTAATTCATCCAACAGATTTGTTTAAGCCCCGACTCTCATGGAACTTACTTTCTAATATAATATATATTTATGGTATCTTTGTAAAGTAGATATTGTTATCCTGGTTTTACAATAAATAGAGACCCAAGAGATTCATTACCTCTCCTTGGGTCAGACAACTATGAAGTTTCAGAACAGGGATTTGAGTCCAGTTTTATTTAACTCCATATCCCACATTCTTTTCACCTATTCATTCATTCGCTCATTCCAGCTATTCATTTATTCAGTAATTTGAGTATAGCAAGCATTGTTCTAGAGATTAGGTGTATAGCTCCTTAAGGAGTTTACAGCTCTGGTCCCCAAAATCTGTATATTAAAAAAATACACAATATTCTAAAAGAATTACAAATATACTCACAGAATTCCAGTGTGTAAAAAGAAAGCAAAAGACTAGCTTCTTAAGGGAAACCCAGCTTGAAATGAGAGGTTTGTGTTTAGTATCTTATTGAATGCAGCCCTAGGATACTGGGAGAGGAAATATTTGTTCCAATTAAAATGTCAGCCATCCCTGATTCAGAAATGCAGGCTAATGTATTCAGATTCTCTTCACACCCTTTTATGTTAAATGTTATCATTTTGGCATATTTCTCTCTTAAAAATATATTTAAGACAAAGTATAAATATCTTCTGATACAATGTAAATCACTTGGCAAACAACTACAGAACAGGTTTTATCTTATTTCCTAACAGGGAATAACTTCTATCACAATATGTTTCTTCCCCAAGAAGAGCCTTTTAAACAAACTAACAGAGTATTTTTCAGTTCTCTGACGGGTCAAGCCTCCTCTGGCCCACGTAAAAGCTTGTTCTCATAACCACACCCTGTCACCTTCCCTGGAGGAGATTTTTGGTGGGTGTTGTGACACAACTCACCCCACTCCCCGTGGGGAATTGGATCACAGAATATCCCACTTCCTATTGCCTAAAAAATGAAACAAATACAAAATTTACCAGCAGCCCCCAAACAATAAAAGGATGCCATAAAATTATGCCATTAATTTTAATGTGCCAAGGAAAGATAATTCTGTGTAGTTTATTCCAGTTCCTCAGTGTTTCTCAAGACAGCATTTTGGACAGGGCAGTTCTTTGTCGCACACATTGCAAGATATTTAGCATCTTTGGCCCTTTACCTATAAATACCGGTAGCATCTTGCATTCATTGTGACAACCAAAATGAAACCACCCACACATGTTTTCAAACTCTCCCTGTAAGTGTTGGGAGTACAGGGGGAAGCCACACTATTGGTTGAGAGGCATTATACCTACCCCCACCCCTACATTCCAAATGCATACTGAGGCAAGGTGAGTCTACAAAATCTGCTAATTCTCCAATTTGAAGAGATTAAAAGATTGAGTAGATAATCCTATTAGAAAAGACAAAAAGCCTCAAAAAGCCCCTATTTTAAAACAGCAAGATTTCAAGAGAGATGAAGCTCTGCAGAACGTGTGCTCTTCC
>NW_006792921.1:1113053-1141859 GCF_000442215.2 Lipotes vexillifer | reverse complement strand
AACGTGTGCTCTTCCGAAATGCAGTGATGACTTCAGGGAATGAGCAGAAGCCCCTGGGTATGGGCACTTCCCTGACTGGAAGGAGTGGGAATTTTCCCCTGTAGAGGGAAAATTATTATTGTAGAACCAGTGTTCTACAATAATGTTATAAGCCCTGGCAAAGTACAGATTATATAAACAACCAAAATGGGGAGAGCAGGGAAAGGAAACAGAAGTGAGTGAAGCTGGGTTTATCATCTTATCTTTCATGCCTGAGAGTCAATATTATCTAAAAAATGATAATGATTCAAAAATCCTAAATGTTTCAAAAACTTTTTCCTAAATTTCTAAAATATCTGTATAAAATTATATCTATGTAATTAAGAGATATTTATCTATAGTTCAGGAATTCCTTCAGGTTTACCTTTTCATCTGTTAGATGCCAATAAAATTAAAAATATTTAGGGAATTCCCTGGTGGTCCAGTGGTTAGGACTCTATGCTGTCACTGCTGAGGGCCCAGGTTCAATCCCTGTTGGGGAACTAATATCTCGTAATCCACATGGCACAGCCAGAAAACAAAAAAAAAATTTAATTTTCTTTTAGAAATTTCATGAACTTTGATCCAATTCTTGAAACTTTAGTTCTGACTAGAGCTGTCCATCTCTCCGTTCCTTACTTCTTTACATCTATTTTTTAGAGAGATATCTAGAATCATGTTCTACATGAGGTTACTTGTGCTTTTTTTGTACTTACTGAAATGTTTATAATAAGGATGTGCCATTTCCATAAAAATAAGAAAACATCTTTTACAAACAGCAGCATTAATCAAGAATTTTTATAGACCACACATTGTGCTAAGTGTTTTATAGACATTATCTCATTTAGACCAAATTACATTTGCTTTTTTTAAAGTTCATGTTTCTAATAAAACTACTTTTGTTCTTTTTTTTTTAAATATTTTTTTCTGCCCCTTTCTCTCACTCCTCTCTTTTTTTTTAATGAATTTTTAAAATCTATTTATTTATTTATTTATTTTTGGCTGCGTTGGGTGTTCGTTGCTGCTCGCGGGCTTTAGCGGCGAGCGGGGGCTACTCCTTGTTGCGGTGCACGGGCTTCTCATTTTGGTGACTTCTCTTGTTGCACAGCACGAGCTCTAGGCATGCGGGCTTCAGTAGTTGTGGCACGAGGGCTTAGTAGTTGTGGCTCATGAGCTGTAGAGCACAGGCTCAGTAGTTGTGGCGCACAGGCTTAATTGCTCGGCGGCATGTGGGATCTTCCCAGACCAGGGCTCGAACCTGTGTCCCCTGCATTGGCAGGCAGATTCTTAACCACTGCACCACCAGGGAAGTCCCTTTTTTTAATTAAGTTTTAATTGTACAACTTATTCATTTGTATGCATTAGGATTTTTAGTTGCAAATAACAGAATCCATTCTGGCTCATTTAAGAAGAGGTTATTAGAGGATAATAGGTTAACTCACAAAACTGTAGGAGGGCTAGAGAAATAGGCTAATTGCTAGGCTTCCAGAAATAATAGCCAGACTCATTCCCAGGACTGGCCTCATCCAGGGAAGTGCCTCTGCTAAAAGTGGACACCTCTGATTCTACCTTATGAGCAATATGGATGCCCCACTTGAAGCCCGTGTTCTGAGGCTACTCACATTCAAATCAAAGTCTAGTGCAGATGTGGATGACAGCAGAACTTAGGGTACACATTTGCACCCTGGTTGCTAGGGAGGCTGGGAAGTGGATTTTCTGGATGCTACCTAGGGAAGTGGGGTGTTCAAAATGTGGGAAGCTAGCAAAATGTACAGAGGATATGGTAAAGATGTTAGATAGCCATCAGTGCCAGCTGACTGTCACTTTAAACAATAGCAGCAACAGTAATGTGCTTTTCTATTGAACAAGTGGTCCATGGACCAGCAGCATGAGCATCACCTAGGAAATGGTGAATGCAAAACCTGGGACCCCACCCCAGATTTACTGAAACAGAATATGCATTTTAATAAAATCCCTCAGGTAATTCTAACATGCAGCAAAGTTTGAGAATTGCTGCTCCAGTGTAAGAAAATGCAACATTTTTCATACAAATGAAAATGCACTCACCTGCCCAAAAGGGGAGATCCAAAGTCTCATCTGTTCTTGCATCCAGCTCCAAGTCCAGTGATGGTCACTCCTCTCTATTTCAGTCATAATATTGTCCTGATAGTCCACATTTAGGCATTAAATAAAGTAAACCATTGCCAATACACCCTATATGAAATAATAAGGAAAAGGGAGAGGAAATAAAGAAAAGTTATATATATATATATATATATATATATATATATATATGTATATACATATATATATGTATGTATACAGGACATAGCAAGGAAGGAAATATGGGAAGTGACTGCAGTCTACAGCTGGTCATGAGGCTATTATTGGTGTTATAATTTCCTTCCTCCACTACCCATTTCAAGTTCCCTTGCCCTTAGCTAGTAGGAATTCATTACCTTGTGGGGCAGCCCCAAATTTGTTCCTGAGAGATCTAAGCTCTTAGTGGTTCTGCCTGTGTGCAGTAATAGAATTCTACAGTATTCTATTAATTTTATGCCACTGGAAGCTATGCTAGGAGGTGTCCAAAAGATGCTTTAGGTTCTAGAAATACTCCTTTCCCCCAGCATGGTATAGAAGCAATCCTCTTAACCTTGATATTTAGGATCAATCATCCCAGCCTACTTGGAATAATTCTTTCTTGGCTGTTTTCTCCAGAATCATAGGGAGCCCCAGATTATGACCTCATCAGTTAAGCTTCCAGTTCAATGGGACCATTGTTGTGTCGTCTGATGGAAGAATTTCTCCCTTAACCTCTAAACCAGCAAAGCCCAAGGTGGCTGGGGAGGAAGTAAAGATTTCCTCGAGTGTAATAATAAGAGTGAGAGGCATCACTCCCACTTCCCCCCATTGCTTCTTAGACCATGCATTCTGGCTATGGGGGAAACTATTTATTAGTCACCGCTTCACAGCATGTGCCACACTTCAGGATAACATTCAGCCACAGCTGAATTGTCAATAGGCTATGCTACCATTCTGTAAATATGACAAGGCCAGTGAACCCTTAAATTCAACGACTGCCTTATTTTTTGTGTGATAAATTGAGTTCCTTAGTCAAGAGTAATATTGTTTAAGATGGCATGCAGTGAATAAGGCATTCAGTTACATTCCACTGATGATGTAACTGGCAGAAGTGAAGTGAGGAGGAAAGGGAAATCCATAATTAGAAGTGTCCTGTGAGGATAAATCATCTTTCAAGATGGAAGGGGTTGAATGTAATTAGCCTCCCACCAGGTGGCTGACCAGTATACCCAGGGAGATTTTTCTCTATGAATTACTTGGGGTTGGTAACTTCTGCTGGTAAACTCACATGTGGCCAGGTCAGTTTCGATGAGGTCATGTTGCTGAGTCCATAAATAAGAACTTCTGCCCCTGCCCCCATGATAATTTAGTTTATGAAGCCACTGAGCAAGCACCAGGGTGACTGGAGAAAACCTGGCTGATGCCCACAGACTTGATCATATTATCTAATTACAAACATCCTCAGTGTGGGGTTCTGTTGGTGAGCGTTCTTGTGGGGTATGAATAACCCTCATACTTTAGGGCCAATCTCAAAGGCTGAGAAAGCAAGTTTTTTGGAATCTACATTGGGTAGATGAGATACAGGGTGGGTGTTCAAAAGATATTGAGCAGCGAGGAACAGTTCAGCACTACAATATATATTAAAACATCACGAGCTTCCCTGGTGGCGCAGTGGTTGAGAGTATGCCTGCTGATGCAGGGGACATGGGTTCGTGCCCCGGTCCAGGAAGATCCCACATGCCGCGGAGCAGCTGGGCCTGTGAGCCGTGGCCGCTGAACCTGCGCGTCCAGAGCCTGTGCTCTGCAACGGGAGAGGCCACAACAGTGAGAGGCCCACGTACCGCAAAAATAACAACAACAACAACAACAACAACAAAACATCACAAGCTCCAAGAGTGAAGGCTAATGTAAACTATGGACTTCAGGTGATAATGGTGTGTCAGTGGAGGTTCATCAGTCCTAGCAAAGGTACCACTCTGGTGAGAGATGTTGATAATGGGGGAGGATAAGCATGTGCAGGGTAAAGGGTGTTTGGGAATCTCTCTACCTTCCTCTCAACTTTGTTGTGAACCTAAAACTGCAATCTAAAGATTGTAAATACAATCTATCTCATTCTTTTTAATTTCTCACAGTGTTCCACAATATGGATACATCAGATTATTTAGCCATTCTTGTATTTTTTTTTCTTTTGTATTAACTGAATGTAATAAATATCTTTGTACGGGCCTCCTTGAGCTCAATACACAAATGAATGTTTCTCTAGGGAAAATCCTAAGTCGAAGTTATGGGTCACAATATATGAATATTTTTAATTTTAGTAGCTATAGCCCAAATACTTTATATTCTCATGGTATTGTCTAAAAGTATCCATTTCACCATACTATTGGCCAATTGTATTATATTATCAAACTGTATAATTTTTGCCTATCTAATGAATAAAAATGTTATCATGGTTATCAGAATGCATTTCTCTGATTAGGTTAAGTACTTTTTTTCTTACGTTTATGTTTTCTTATGTATGACCGTTTATATTTCCTTTTCTGTTCTTATTCTTTGCCCATTTTTATTGCTTGTCTTTTAGTTATAGATTCTTATTGGTTCTTTATGTTCTGGATATTAATCCCTTGTGTATCTTTATTGTAAACATTTCTTCCAATCTTTGTTTTATTTGAGCTTTTTTATGCTGTCTTGTCTTCAGAAGTTTTTCACTTGATGTTATCAAACTTCCTTTTGATTTTTGACTTTTTTAAAATCTTATTTAAAATGTTTTCCCTACCACTAAGAAAAAAACATATTCTTGTATATTTTCTTTTAATATTTGTATGCTCTTCCCTAATTCTTTAGATTTTTAATCCATCTGAAATTATCTCTGTGAGTAATATGAAATAAAAATTTTTTTTCCAAATGGCTAGTGAATTTCTCCTGCATTGTTTATTGAAAAGTAAACTCTTTCCACTGATTTAAAATGCCACCTTTTCATATACTGAATTACGATATATAAATCGTTGTATTAGTCTATTTTTATCTTTTACTATCTCACCATTACACTGTGTTATTAAAAAGATGTTCAATTTAATCTTTTCTTTCTTTTCAGAAAGCTTCCTCTTGAACAATTTTATTATTTGTCACAGAACAAAAAAAGTGACGTCTATGGAAATGATTCTTTGTAAGTTTGAGGTTTCTTTTCCTTATATGAGATCAAATAACATTTTCAAGTGGAAATGAGTTATATGCAAAATAAAAAAGCTCCAAAGTGGGAACTTATAGAAAAATAAGTGTTCCTTTTTTTTCAATAGAGATAATTGATTATAGAAACCAAGACCAAAACAACAAAAATAAAACAAATAAACTAAAATCCACTAACAGTTTGTTGCACTTTAACAAAGAAAAAAGTAGGAAATAGGGAATAGTAGTGTTTGAAAATATTCATACAGATCGTCTTGGCCCATTTCCCTGTCTTTGACCTAGTTATTCAATCTAATAAGAATCTGTTAACGTTTCTTAAAAGGTTCATAGAAAAAGCCCCAGTGCCCTCAACAAAATTTTTAATCAGAATTTTATGAGAGAGGTTTGTTATGACAATCTACAAATAACTCTTAATAAAATTACTCCCTAAGTCTCTTTTTTGGATAAGGAATACTTAATTTACCCTTTGCTTAGAGGAATTATTTTCTACTATATTGTTTTTTGCTCTTTGAAATAGTTTGTTGTATATATTACAAAGGCATGCTTTTAAATTTTCAGATAAAAATAAAACACCAACAGCACTGAAGTAAAAATGAAAACATTAGTTTTTACCTTTGTTAGAATTGTTAGGAATCTGTTTATAGGTAAGAAGTTAATATAGAGTTCAGCCACAAGAGGGAGCCAAAAAGACATGAAATTTGTGGTTGCTGGGCCTTGTATATCCCTTTGGGATTAGTAAACTGAAAAGTATTAGATAGAGTGGCAGTAAAATCATGGATAGGTTCAGGTCAAGGAATTGCTGCAGTCTCTGAGCATTTTTATTTTCATTTCATCCTTTCAAACTTTGAATTTTTAAGAAAGCTTTTCTTTTTAAATTTTTATTCTTATTTTTCCACTTTTTAAAATTATACCTCATTAACAATGTTGTATTAGTTTCAAGTGTACAGCAAAGTGATTCAGTTATACATATATATGTGTATATATGTATAATTTTATCCATGTCGAATCAAATCAATTTTAGGCATGTACTTGTCAATATCAGCTAAATTTGTCACATGAGAAAAAATTTAGATGCTGATTTAATGTTTCATATATAATAGCCAATCTGGTAACTCTAAATCTCATAGATTCTTATTGCTTCCCATTCCCCTACTCAACCAGAAATATAACTGGAAAACATGCTTTTTTTTTTTTTTTTAAGTTCCAACAAACTTAGAGTCCAAATAAAGAAAGATATAAACCTTTTAAGGTTCACATGAGTTGTCTGTTTATAATACATTATGAACTAATAAAATTACATGGCTTATGTACCACTTGCTGAATAGAGGAACATATAAAAAAGCAAACAGTATATTCAATTTTACTGCCTTTACTACAACTGGTAAGTCAGTTCATTTTTCATAACTGAAATATTTCAGAAATATTTACATAGGCTGAAACTAATTGCTGAAATGCAATGAAAGCAGATGACTATCCTTCTCTAGTGTGGACTTTGTCCCTGGGCTGCATTGTTATTTCTTGGCATGTAGGGTTCAGAGTAATTAGGAAGTACCCAACCTTCAAATGAAGTGATTCAGAAAAGGCATGCCTCTGGGAGCTTGTTCAGTTTTGTTCTAGCCTCTCTGCAACTGGGCAACAATTACTATCATGAGAGATGAGCAATCCTGGGCAAAGGGACAAAGCACATACCGTACTTATATATTTTCTCCAACCAGGCCACTCTGATCACTTTAGGTCATGTAATTGTACCCCATGCATGGTGTCAGGCTACCTCAGAACACTTTGGTGCTCTGCCTATGAGAGTGAACATCAGTAAGAACCAGAGCTCTATTATCATTAGAAGAAGTTAGAAATGCAAAATCATTATCTTAAAGACACTGTAGTTTGCAAATGAGATACATCTTTATTCTTAAGCAAGTTTCTAACAGGAATGTAAGCTTTAAAAAGTCCTTAATATAAATTAGGGTTTGTTTCCTGTTTTTATTCTAGGATGCCCACACCATCTAATTCAACAGTAGGGTAAGTAGATAACTATATTTTCCTTCCCTGTTATAATCAAGAAAAAAATATTGGCCATCTGTATATCTCAGACAGTGTGAGGACAAGTGAGACTTTTCACAGAAGTTTTTTTTTTTTTTTTTTAAACAAGCAGGAGAAGAGGCTGGTACAAGTCCAAAGTAACAGTATTACTGATTTCCCCCAATTATATTCCCTGCTAATCTTTTTTTTTAATAAACTTTCAAATTTAGTACTATTTTTGATTTACAAAATTACTGGGAAAATAGTACAGAGTTCCTATTTACCTCATATCCAGTTTCACCTATTATTAACATCTTACATTAGTATGGTACCTTTGTCACATTAATGAGCCAATACTCATGCATTAGTATTATTCAGATTTCCTCAGGGTTTTCCTAATATCCTTTTTCTGTTCTGGGATCCCATCCAGGACACCACATTACATTTAGTAGTCATGTGTCCTTAGGCTCCTTTTGGCTGTGACAGTTTATCAGACTTTCCTTTATTTATTTATTTATTTTAAATGACCTCAATAGTCTGAGGATTATCTGTAAGATACTTTGTAGAATGTCCCCCAATTAGGATTTGTCTGGTGTTTTTCTCATGATTAGACTGGAGTAGTGTGTTTTGGGGATGAAGACCACAGAGGTCAACTACCATTTTCATCACATCCTATCAAAAGTATACATGCGGGCTTCCCTGGTGGCGCAATGGTTGAGAGTCCACCTGCCGATGCAGGGGACACGGGTTCGTGCCCCAGTCTGGGAAGATCCCACATGCCGCGGAGCGGCTGGGCCCATGAGCCATGGCCGCTAAGCCTGCACGTCCGGAGCCTGTGCTCCGCAACGGGAGAGGCCACAACAGTGAGAGGCCCGCGTACTGCAAAAAAAAAAAAAAAAAAAAAAAGTATACATGCTATCAACATAACATCACTGTTGACACTAACCTTGATTACCTAGCTGAGGCAGTGTTTACCAGTTTCCCCCAGTGTGCAGTTAACCTTTTTTCCTCCTTTTTCCATCCTGTACTCTTTAGAAGAAAGTCACTGTGTGCAGCCCACACTTAAAAGTTTGGAATTATACTCCACCTTCTTGAGGGCAGAGTACCAACGTAAATTATTTGGTATTCTTTTGTAAGGGAAATGTGTGTGTTCTCCCTCATTTATTTATTTAATCACTTATTTATATCAGTATGGACTCATGGATTTTATTCGTACTTTGATACTTTAGTAGTAGTCCTGTACTACTTTGTTAATTTTGTCACTCAAATTGGCCATTGAGAGCTCTTTCAGTTGGCTCCTATATCCACACCCCTATCATTGTGGGGTTTTGTGTATAAGGGATTTCTTTGGTTTTTTTCTTTGTTTGTTTTTGAGTACTTCATCACTTGTCACTGTGGGGTTTTTTTCTTTCTTTCTTTTTCTTTCTTTCGTTCTTTCTTTCGTTCTTTCTTTCTTTCTTTCTTTCTTTCTCTTCCTTTCCTTCCTTCCTTCCTTCCTTCCTTCCTTTTAGAACTTCTTTACTTTCTGGCAGTACAAGATACTCCAGGCTCATCTTATAAATGTCCTGCCCCAGCCCTACAAGCAGCCAGTTCTCCAAGGAGCGCAGCTCCTTCCACTGGAGAATGGTATGAGAATCCACGATCTGAGTACTAGGTGTGCCTGATACTACTGGAGTCCCTGTCAATCTTAACCAGAAATACTAAGCTGGCATTTAAAAACTGTGTTTCAGTTAAAGCAAAGATCTGCTCAAAAGGCTATTAAAATTACAGTCTAGGTTGTTTGGGGTTTTCGTTTTAAAAAAGCAACCATGTGAAGGCCTTTGTTTTGGACTTTTCAAATTCTCTTTGTAGCGACATGAAAAGTAAAGCCCTTTTTGTTGTTGTTGTTGTTTTTCTCGGATCACCTTTCTGCTTGTAGCCTGATAAGTTCCAAAGTCTCTTCCTTTGACCTCAACTCCTCAAACATCCCCTTGGAAGAGCTGTGTAAGATTTTGATAAAAATCTTGGTAGACCTGCTCAACAGGGAAGATTGAGTTCAGAGACAGCCCATGCCTCTAACTGAATGATTCAAAGAGAAACTGAATTCCTTTTAAATGTGTATGTAGTTAAGTGAGTGTTCGATATTCTGCCTTTTCCTTATTATTCTTCTCTATTTAGGGACTCAAAATGAAAAGTAATATTTATAAATCATTTAATATAACAGGAATATACTATAATTATTTTCTACACAGTCTTAATTTAAAGGAATAAATATACATTCTGGTCATTGCACTCAAAACTTCAATGGGTTACAACTTGAAAATTTAGTTGAAGGTATAATTTGCAATTTTTTTAACAAACAAAAATAACCTTTGCAATATATACAGGATATTAAATTAAATTTCATAATGTAATAGACACAAGACACGCGGAGTCCATAGCTTTCAGGTCTTAAAAGTAAAAAACATTTTCCTAAATCATTACCAGCTATAACTTAATGCTATTTGCTAGGAAATATACATTTCTAGAATCTGAAGGGAAGAAAATTTTGGCCTCAATCCCAAGTGATAAGAATTAATTGGGGCCTCTCCCTACCTTCCTAACTCCCACCTTTACCCCTTCTACACAAAGCGAAAATCCAGGACACAGACAAAACCAGAAGATCCCAAGAACTACCAAATATACATTTTGCAGATTTACTTCCTATCAAGGGGACCAATCCTCAGAAAAAAATAGCTTATCGAATCCTCATGGTTCTTTTTTTTGTGATTTAACATGCTTTTGGCCTTTAGAACATATTTTCTAAATTAACAAATTAATCTCTACTTTTTGGTGTCTCTGTAACAAAAACAAGATATAATGAAAACAAATGTAATGGCTTTTGTTCAGGAAGTTCTTACCAACATCAAATTAGTAAAACATGGGGTCACCTTGCCCTGGACTCTGGCCTGGGGCTAAATGCATATCAGCAGGTTATTCTCTGTGGATAAAGCAGTTAGCACAGGGCCTGGCACATAAGTGCTTTATTAGCATCATAGTTACTGTTGTAGTTAACAACATTTAAAGGCAATGTCCTCTGAGTACAATTCCTGCCCATGCAGCAGTTACAATGTCTGAGGACCTTCCCAGATTACCTACTGAGATATTTTCTAGGGACAGTGGGCAGACATGACCGTTCTGTGAAGTACTCATACCACATTTCCTTAAACCGCATCAAGTCCATGGGAAAAGGTATCAGAAGTTCAAAATTTAATCCCACTGATTCCACATAACTACTGATTCTTACACCTTAGCTCAACCTGGCACATACTGGGAAGAACCCAAGAGAATCAAAATGAATTTTCTGCCCAGAAAAAGTTAATTAGCACTAAGACAATCCTCGCATTCAATTTACTCCATTAGCCATTCTTTCTAGTGTGTGTGTGTTGTTTTTTTTTAACATCTTTATTGGGGTATAATTGCTTTACAATGGTGTGTTAGTTTCTGCTTTATAACAGAGTGAATCATTTATACATATACATATGTTCCCATATCTCTTCCCTCTTTGTCTCCCTCCCTCCCTCTAGTGTGTTTTATGACTCAGTGTCTCCTGGCTATTGGACAATATTGGAAGCCCAGCCTTTCTCATTCATTCCTCACTGTCCCTAGGGTTTCTTTCTTCCCTGCTTCCTGACTGCTCTACCTGAAGGTGAATGAGGCAAGCCTCCAAGGCTTTGCATGTGCAAGACCTCCCTTAGAACATGGGTTTTACTACACCACAGGAAACTCCATCCTTTCCTGACTCAAGTAGACTGGACACTCTCCATGAGCACAAACATGTTCGTTCCTGCTTTATTCACACAAACAGTTTGCTCAAACTATAAAAATGCTCACTTATTTTCAAACAGATTATTAAGAGGAAATAATTTCCTCTCAGTTCACCATAGAATCCATTGAATTGGACACTGGAAATATTTATTTAGAACAAGTGAAAATCATTGTGTAGCAAATAAAATGAAGTGCAGCCAGTATTGCTTCAGTGAAAGAGCAGAGTCACTACACCAGTGTTTTCACGACTCCCAGGGACATCAGTCAGTTGGAACTCAGGAATGCCCTGATTCTGTGTTCTCCTGTCATCACAGAGTTGACAACCTTATATTCAGTACCTTGTACCAAGCTGTCTAGTAGTTGATGTGGCACTTTATAAGCAAAGTAAATAAACTGGAAAAGTGTTTAGTGACTAGCGGTAAAATAATGCTATACCCAATTCAAAAATGTGTTCAAGTGACAAGAGCAAGAAAACCGAATCACTTTACACAAAAACAAAAAGAGCTGACTGGCCTCAGAAATGACTTTTGCCTAGAGCCCAGGCTTTTTCTCTTACAAATCAATCTTAACTTCTTGTGGCGTCTGTAAGAGACCAGGAACTTGCTAAGAATCTTGAACTGCAAGGTATTTCAGAGAGCCCACCAAGATGCCAAGGCTGCTAAATTCAGTACAGATTTGCATCAGCGTCATGAGAACACATGGCCAAACCAACCAAAAATGACTGGGATTGAAAAATATCATGATGGAAAAGCAATGAGACATTTAAAAATATGTTTCTTATAGAAATTATTCTCATTATTTCATAGTCACACCATCCATAGTGACTTGCAGAAGCTATTATATAAACTCTGCCAATACTTAGATGGGTAATAGTGAAAGAAAAATGTCTGTAACAAGACACTAACATGAACATTTACGGCATAACCTGTACATTTATTTTGGCCTGGTAAATACAGACAAAACACAGCTTTCCCATAGCTTCTGTGGGTTCTCATTGTGAGCACTAGGAATGCAGTTCATCTTTGAAAGCCTTTCTCTAGCTCTTCTCCTTTAAGAGCCCAGAGCACCTGTACTCCTGGTGTGTTTCCTGTTCACTGCTTGCATGTGCTCTGTTGGAAGTCTGAATTCTCTGGTAGTATTTGCTGGGGGGGAAAAAAAACCCGGAAATTTACTGTCTCACAGTTCTGGAGACTAGAAATTCAAGATGAAGGTTTCAGCCAAGTTGGTTCGTTCTGAGAGCTGTGAGACACCCTGTTTCATGCCTCTCCCCTGACTTCTAGCAGTTTGCTGGTAATCTTGGGTGTTCCTTGGCTCACAGATGCATCACCCTGATCTACCTTCATCTTCACATGGCATCCTCCCTGTGCACATGTCTGTGTCCAAATTTCTCTTTCTTATAAGGATACCAGTCATATTGGATTAGGGGTTCACCTTATTCCAGTATGGCCTCATCCTAACTAATTACATCTGCAATCGCCCTCTTTCCACATAAGGTCACATTTTGAGGTACTGTATGTTACAACTTCAACATACACATTTTTTTGGTGGAGGGACATAATTCACCCACTAACACTGGTCTTGGATTTTTTTACTTTATTTTCTAATTATATGTAACATTTCTCTATTCCATGGACTTCCTAATCTTGATTCTCTTCTAATTTAGACAGCTCTCACACAGTTTTTTTTTTTTTAAACCTCTCCTAGTTCTTTTTAAGAACTCTGCTAGTTCTTCAAATGATAGGAAAATTGTATCCCCATGGCCTTTTTAAATTGTTGGGGATTTTTTCCTTTCAGTATATGAGCTATTTTTGGCTTTTTGATTTCTAAACAGTACTTACTGTGTACACTGTGTACATAAACAGGTGGCATATTTTGTTGATTGAGTGCTTAAAGAAACAGATGACCTGGTTGAAAGGTCAGTCCAAAATGGTAAAGGATCATTTTGCACATTGAAATTGAATGCCTAAAAGGATTCTATAAAATAAAGTACTGGGATCCTCTAAAAACAAGGGGCAGGAATGGAAAGCAAAGAGAAATTCCTCCTGTAATGTTCCAAAAACTACAAAATTCATATATCTTCCACTTCATATTTTTATATCAGTTGCAAAAGTTATGCACTGATAAAGAATTCAGTATGATTTATTTTAAAAATAAAACTTATTTTTTATTTATCTAGAAAAATTAAGAAAATTTCATATGTTTTATGGTATATATTCCACCAGAATGCTAATTCCATGAGTATAGGGACTTTGACTCACTGTCATATCCCAGGGCTTAGAACAGTACCTGCCACAAAGAAAGGGTCCCAATAAATGTTTGATGATTAAGTTGTTTCAATTGTACTTCTTTGTATTCTGTTTTGTTTTGTTGGCTCAACTAAATCTCAGAGAAATCTGCTGCCCGTACCTGCCTGAACACCTCTACCACACACACAGCTCTAGCAGAGCAACATTCCTGATGTCTCCATCACCTGAGGGTCTCTACACTGGTGTTAAAGCCCAAAGCCAATAGCCACTTCCTCCCACTGTGCTAGCAAGGCCTTACGATGCAGCAGTTTTGAAGACAAGAGGTAAAATGTGATTTGAAATCAGAACAGCATTAATTCTTTTTATATTTGGAGTTTATTCAATAATAAAATTAAAGAAAGGACCCCGTCACAGACCAATGAAATCAGATTCTCTGAAGATGCCCTTTTCTTCTTTAGACAGAGCTTCCCATGATAGAACCAGAAACTAAACGTTGTAGAATTAGTTGTTTTTATTCTACTTGTATTTTCAATTTTTATTTCCTTACCATTCTCTCTATGGTTTAACTTTTAAAAATTCCATCCTAGCTCAAGTGATCAGCACAAAGGTCAATGTTTGGTTCAGAGCATCAGAGTCTAGACATGGGTGTAGCTATTGTGATAAAACTGAAAAGATCATCATTGAAATAAGACTCAGGAAGTAATGAGAAAAATTTGATCAATTCCTCTTAACACCTTGGAGTGTCTTTTCGTGGATGTGAACCTTGGGGTCTTCCCAGATATGTTTCATTAGAGAGGATGGTAAGCTCATACACTAGCCATCAATTCCATCCCACACTAGACACCTCAAAACAGAGAAGAAACCTATGGAGAAAGACAAGATACTAGAGGGAAGATAACTGAAGGTGACAGAAGAGGTACATGGTAGACAGAGATAAATATTTGTTGAATGAATTTAGGCTGTGAGGTAGGTAAGACACAAGAACTGTGCTATATAATGCAGCTCCTCTGTACATGAATATTTGGACCCAAATATAGGAACACAATACTGCCATCATCAATATCAACATCAGCATCCTATTAGGAGGCAATAACTTTTGAGAGATATTATGGTGGAGTGTTTAAGAGCATGGACTAGAGAGTCCAACTGCATGGGTAGCATTCTGGCTCTGCCACTTACTCACCATGGACCATGGGAAAGTTCCTTAACTTCTCTGCCTCTACTTCCCAATCTGTAAAATGGGAATATTTGTACCTACTTCACAGATAACAGAGATTAAGTGTTAGCAGCTACTATTTTTATTATATACTCTGCTACCATATAATGATTCTGTATGTGTGCAGCATGCTGAACCTTTCCATTGATAAAAGGTAGTGAAAGCTGTATCAAATATATGTATATATAGATACATACATATATAGGTATGACACTAAATGATATATACATACATGTATGTATATATGTATAGGATGTATACAAGATAGGATATCTAAGCAGTTGAAATTTTTATGATCTTATTAGGTAAATCATCAAAATAAACTAATATTTTTCAATCCCTAAATTAGATAATTTCTGAAATTATATGAAGTGCATACAGTTACGAAGAAATCACAGAAATGTGTGTTGAGTTTATAAAAACACTTTTCAGTGCAGTTGTAGACCAGGGACTGAAGAAGTAGCCAAATCCAACCAGAAGTCAGAGAGCAAGGAGACCCAGGTGATGCAGTTCTTAGATAACAATGTCCTAAGGCAAAGAAGGGGGAAATGGATCTATAGAGGCAAAAAGACAACAGCCAGCACAGTGACTCCTGAGGGCTGAGAGGTGCAGCTCCCTTCCCCGCTAGGCTACCAGAAAACTGACAGACATCAACTCTCCAGGAGAAAGAGTTCCCAGCTAAGGTTGAACAAGGCAATACTCTCCCTTCTTGTCTCAGCTCTCATATTGTAAATATGTGTCCTTTTTGCAGTCTACTTCATGCCACGTTTTTCACATTTTGTGCCCTTTGTTGGTGATTTTGCTGTGTAAAATGGCCCAAGATAGTGCATGTCCACTGTTCCTAAGTGCAGGAAGTCTGTGATGTAACTTACTGAGAAAAGATGTCTGTGCTTCATTAAGGCTTGAGTTCTTAGACTTGACACAAAAAACATGATTAATAAAAGAAAATATTGACAAATTGGACTTCATCAAAATTTAAAACTTGGCTGGTGAAAGGATGAAAAGATATGCTATAGACTGGGAGAAAATATTTTGCAAGCCATATATATAACAGAGGACTAATATCTGCAATTTATAAAGAACTCTAAACATTCAACAGTAAAATAACAAACAATCCCGTTAGAAAATGGGCAAAAGACATAAAGAAACATTTCACCAAAGAGAATACAAATGGCAAATAATCATTTGAGAAGAGATTCAACGTCATTCATTAACCATTAGAGAAATGCAAATTAAACCACAATGAGATATCATGACACATCTATCAGAATGGCTAAAATAGTGAAAACACCAAGGGCTAGTGAGGATATGGAGAAACTGAATCATTCAAACATTGCTAGCAAGTGCTGGAAAATAGTTTGCCAATTTCCTAAAAACTAAACATGCAACTTCCATATGATCCATAAATTGTACTGATGGACATTTATCCCCAAAAAATGAAGACTATGTTCACACCAAAACCTGTACGTGAATATTCATAGTAGCTTTGTTTGTAATAGTCCCAATTGGAAACAACCCAGATATCATTTAATGGATAAACAAATTGTGATATATCAATACAATGGAATATTATTTGGCCATAAAAAGGAATGAAGTTCTAATATATGCTACCACATGAAGGAACCTTGAAAACATTATACTAAGTGAAAGAAGCCACAAAAGACCACATACTACATGATTCCATTGATACAAAAATCCAGGATTTAGTAAGCTATAGAGACATAAAATAGATTAATGGTTGCTTAGGGCTGGGGGAGTGGGGTGATATGAACGGGGGCATAGAGGGGCAGAGGAGTAATAATTAAATATATGGGTTTTTCTCCTTGATGTGATAAAAATGTTCTGAAATTTGTTGTGGTGATTACTCATATCTCTGACTATATTAAAAATCGCTGAATTATATAATTTAAGTTGTATGGAATGTGAATTACAGCTCAATAAATTATAAGGTTAAAAAATAAATTTGTGAAGGGATTACAAACTTCTTTGAAACACAATGAAGTATCTGTTAACTGAAGGGAGAATACTGAATTGAAATGGGTTCCCTGATTTTAAAGGGGATAATAGAATCCCTGGTTAGCAAAAGCCAAGCTTACCACTCACTTTCAGAGGCAAAATGGGAATGGCTACTGTAATAGGCAGCAGGATGGGAGGGTAATCAGAGGAGTTTGATACAGAAGGATGTTGGGCACTGGTCAGTTGCTCTTGGGTTACTCAGGACTGAAACAGACAAGCAGCACACTAAGGTCTATATGCTGTGTATAACAAAAAAAACATTAAAACTAAAAAGGATCCAACTTGAGTCACCAAAACAGAGTCATAATCCCTTGCCAAAACTCAGGTCAGAATTAGTTCACAATTCCTGAGCATGATTAATGAGGTGAGGAAAGACCCAGCAAATAACAAGTATCTATTCTAAATCTTCTACCTAACCTTTCACAAAGAGATCCAAGGGATAACTGTGCACTGCAAAAAAGGAAATACCTATTCATTTCAAGATTATTAAGCAATGGCTCTTACTAATCCCTTTAGACCCAGAAGACCATTGTGAGCCACCAGTCAGAGGAGGGAGGCCAAGTTTACTTCTTGATAGAGCTGATAAGAACCAAATCGTAGTTATTTCCCCAGTTCTTGAGTGTGTCTTTGGAACAGATAAACTCAGCAACTGGCAGAATCCCTTCTTTGGCTCCCTAACCCATAAAGAAAGAAAAGGTCAGTGGAAGTATCACTGTAATAAGGAAGAACAAATCTGACTCCATATTGGATCTGTTTCTTTTACTTTAAGCTTTGAATTCTATTGCCATTGCTACAAGTTAATCACAAAAGGGATGTTGCCTATAAGCTTAAATTATACATGATGGCATACATCTGAGAATCTTGCCTCCCATGTAATGAGCGTTAAGCTAAAATTTGTTAGTTTAACAACAAATTGTTTTGCTTACAGGAAACATCCTGACCAGGCCTATCTGTGAATGGCTGCAGGCAGGAAGAAATTAACACATCCCCTCTGGAATCTGACCAGAACCAGGACTTTACCCCCTCCCCTTTTTGTATAAAAGAAGCCTGAATTCTAACTCCGGGAAGATGGTTCTTTGGGATACTAGTCCACCATTTTCTCTGTCTGCTGGCTTTCCGAATAAAGTTGCTATTTCTTGCCCCAGCGACTCGTCTCATGATTTACTGGCCTATCATGCAGTGAGCAGTATGAACTTGGACTCCGTAACATATTGAGCACCCTCTCTCCCCAAAATAATGTCAAATGTTGCGGAAGGGGGTGAGGAAGGCACACTAGTATCAGGGCCACCATCCAAGACTTGAAAAATGCAGGGGTAATTATTCCTGTCACATCCCATTTAAATCACCTGTGTGGCATATTCACAAGACGGATTTAGGAGAATGAGAATATATTATTTTAAATTTAATAAGGCTATAATGCTAATTGAAGCTGCAGTTCCATATATATACATAAGTATACTCTTTTTCTGTCCTCCAAAAGAATTTATTAGTTACTGGGATTATTTCTTCCTTAAATGTTTGGTACAATTTACCACTGGGGCCATCTGGGCCTAGAGTTTTCCTTGTGGGAAGACTTTAAATTATGGATTCAATTTCTTTAATTTTAAAGAATTTTTTCTTTTCTATTCTTTTTTTAAAATATTTATTTGGTTGCACCAGGTCTTAGTTGCAGCAGGCGGGCTCCTTAGCTGTGGCTCACTGGCTCCTCAGTTGCAGCATGTGGGTTCCTTAGTTGTGGTATGAGGACTCTTAGTTGCAGCATGCATGTGGGATCTAGTTCTCTGACCAGAGATCAAACCCAGGCCCCCTGCATTGGGAGCATGGAGTCTTATCCACTGCACCACCAGCGAAGTCCCCTCTTTTATTTTTTTAAATAGTAGTATTTGTTTGCTCTTTATTCCTATGTCAGTTTTGATAAGTTCACTTTTCAAGGAATTTTCATTTGATCTAAATCTTCAATAAAATAATGCTTTTTTTTTCAGTGTCTACATGATTTGTCATTTTTCACATGAATTTTTAGTGCCTTTTTTCTTCATCTTTCTTATCAGACATTTATCTGTTATATTACTCCATTCTTTTACTTTCAAACATTCTTATGCTTTAGATACACTTTTGTAAAGAGAAAATATTTGTTTTTGGAAAAAAAATTTTTTTTGAAATCGTTTGTCTTAAAACTATAGAATTAGACTTCCCTGGTGGCACAGTGGTTAAGAATCCACCTGCCAATGAAGGGGACATGGGTTCAATCCCTGGTCTGGGAAGATCCCACATGCTGCGGAGCAACTAAACCTGTGCGCCACAACTACCAGGCCTGCGCTCTGGAGCCCATGAGCCACAACTACTGAGCCCACGTGCCACAACTACTGAAGCCCGTGCGCCTAGAGCCCATGCTCTACAACAAGAGAAGCCACCACAATGAGAAGCCCATGCAACGCAACAAAGAGTAGCCCCCACCTGACACAACTAGAGAAAGCCCGTGGGCATCAACAAAGACACAATGCAGCCATAAATAAATAAATAAATGCTTTAAAAAAAAAAAACTACAGAATTTAGGGAGTTCCCTGGTGGTCTAGTGGTTAGGATTTGGCGCTTTCACTGCCATCGCCGGGTTCAATCCCTGGTCAGGGAACTGAGATCCTGCAAGCCATGTGGCCTGGCCAAGATTTTTTAAAAAAAGCAAAACAAAACAAAACAACAACAAAAAACTACAGAATTAAGTTCATTTAATATAACAACTGATCTAATTGGGCTTTACTCTACCATCTTACAATGTGGTATTTTTTTTTCCTGCCTGTTTAAGTTATTTTTCTCTTTTTTCTTCTCTTTTTTAAAAAAATTAAACACCATTTTATTTTTCCCATTACTTTGAAAATATACTATTTTAATAAGATATATTACCTTATTAGTTTCCCTAGAAAATAGGGAATTCCCTGGCAGTCCAGTGGTTAGGACTCATCACTCTCACTGCCAGGGGCCTGGGTTTGATCCCTGGTCTGGGAACTGAGATCCCACAAGCTGCATGGCCAACAAAAAAAAGAAAGAAAGAAAGAAAATATACCCTCTTCCTGAAAATGCAAGGATCTTAGAATATTTCAATTTTATTTACTTTTCTATTGACTTATATGCTATTGCTGTCATGTATATATTTCAACTACAAAGGACATTACTATTTGACCAGTGTTCATTTGGATCCAACCACATATTAACCTATTTTATTGCTCTTAAACACATTATTGACTGGAGACATGTTAATACATTTTTAGAAAGTGATACAATTAACATCACCATGTGAAGTTGTTAGAGCTTAACATTTATCAAGGGTTCATTATACAACTTGTGATTGTTGTTATCATTCACATTTTGCTCCATTAGGTTTTTGTTCCAACCTTGTGTATATTATAAAAGTAAATTTTTCAAAAATGACGCATCGCAAAATTTTGAGTGAAGAATTTTTCAGTGAATTTTATGCAGATACTTTCTCTGATTGTCTCAGCAACATATATAATAATGTCTCAGATGACAGTTTTTCAGAATATAGTTCTGATTCTGACGATGTGAATATTAGGCCCAGAAAAAGACAAAAAACCTTAGTGATTGATTCTGATGTGGAAAGTAAAAATGAAACTCACGGTGCTAGAGAATGCTCCTTTGCTTCTACAGAAGAGTGGATTGAAGACAACATTTCATGAAAATTAGAAGACTTTACAGGTGTGTCAGGTGTAACTATTGAATGTAAATAACCTGCAAAGTGATAGTGAAATGACAGAATTAATTTTTGGCCAGCCAAAATAAAAATCGCCAGTCATGGGCATTAGTTTCTGCAAAAATTCCCTGGTCAATAATGAGTTAATCTCGGGACTTCCCTGGTGGTGCAGTGGTTAAGAATCCACCTGCCAATACAGGGGACATGGGTTCGAGCCCTGGTCCAGGAAGATCCCACATGCTGCAGAGCAACTAAGCCCATGAGTCACAACTACTGAGCCTGCGCTCTAGAGCCCGCAAGCCACAACTACTGAGCCCGCATGCCACAACTACTGAAGCCCGCACACTTAGAGCTTGTGCTCTGAAACAAGAGAAGCCACTGCAATGAGAAACCTGTGCACCACAACAAAGAGTAGCCCCTGCTCGCTGCACTAGAGAAAGCCCACGTGCAGCAACGAAGACCCAACGCAGCCGATAAATAAATTTATTAAAATAAATAAATAAATAAAATAAAATGCCAATACGATCATGTATTTAAAAAAATGAGTTAATCTCTAACTTCGTCTCTGATCTCTCAATCTGGAATCATTCTCCTTTTGTCTAAAGAACACCTTTCAGAATTTCCTTCAGTGTGGATATGCTGGTAGCAAGCTCAGTTTTTGTTTGAAATGTCTTTATTTTTCTTTCATTCTTAAGAGATATGTTTGCCAGATAAAGAATTTAACTTGACAGTTATTTTCTTTCAGTACGTTGAAGCTATCCATATACTGTCTTCTGGCTTCTATTGTTGCTGTAGAAAACTTAACTGTCTAAAAGGTCTTCGAATGTGTTTTTCTCATTTTGCTTTAAGTTATTATCTTTGTCTTTGGTTTTTTTACAGATTTGGGAATCACAGGGTTTCTTGAATCTCTGGACTTACATCTTTCAAATATTGCTTCTACCCCATCCTCTCTTCTCTCCTTCTGGGACCCCAAGAAAAGTACATTATATGTTAAAACTCTATCCTCTTAAAATTTTTTCTTCTTTTTTTTGTATTATTATTTTTTTTAACAGCAGTTTATTTATTTATTTTTGCTGTGTTGGGTCTTCATTTCTGTGCGTGGGCTTTCTCTAGTTGTGGCAAGCGGGGACCACTCTTCATTGCGGTGCGCGGGCCTCTCACTATTGCGGCCTCTCTTGTTGCGGAGCACAGGCTCCAGACGCGCAGGCTCAGTAGTTGTGGCTCACAGGCCTAGTTGCTCTGCGGCATGTGGGATCCTCCCAGACCAGGGCTCGAACCCGTGTTCCCTGCATTAGCAGGCAGATTCTCAACCACTGTGCCACCAGGGAAGCCCTGTATTATTTTTTTAATATTGTATTCTCTTTTGTTTTTTATCAGTTCCAAAATTTCTATTTTATTTTTTCACATTTGTATGTCATATATTTTGAAAATATACTTTCCAGTTCCCTTCTAAAAATTTTTTTTTTTTTTTGGCAGTACATGGGCCTCTCACTGTTGTGGCCTCTCCCGTTGCGGAGCACAGGCTCTGGACACGCAGGCTCAGCGGCCACGGCTCACGGGCCCAGCCGCTCCACGGTATGTGGGATCTTCCTGGACCGGGGCACGAACCCGTGTCCCCTGCATCGGCAGGCGGACTCTCAACCACTGCACCACCAGGGAAGCCCCCTTCTAAAATTTTCAAGCCTGGCTTTTATCTCTAGAACATAATAAACAAATGTTTTATAGTCTGTCTGATAATTCCAAATTCTGGAGTCCCTATGATCTCTTCCTTGCTTCTGCTGGTTCTCACTCATATTGTGTATCTAGTTATCTTTCTTTCTTTGCTGAGCACTTTATCTTAAAACTTTATTGTAGAAATAATTTGAGATCTAGTCTGATTTTATCTTCTTCCAGAGAGAATTTTCATTTGGTTTTGCCAGGTGGCTGAAGGCAACAGAATTCCTTATTCCATATTCAAAATTTTAGGTTTCCCTTGACCAACCAGAAAAGAAGTCAGGCTACAGACCTCGTAAGAACTGTTTTCCTTCCAGTTCACCCTCACACCCAGGGTGTAAACCTTTGAAATGCTGACATAATGCAAGAGTTGTTTACCAGGTACCAGGTTCCACAACCTCTGCAAGAGCTGAATTGATATTATAGAGATATAGGTAGATATCTAGATATCTATAGATAAATAAGCATGTGGCTATTATCACCCAGTGTGCCCAGTGATCTCTGCATCATAGTATTTACACACTTGGGAAGGCCCCTCCTACACTGTACCAGCGTTAGTCTCTGTGACCAATGGTAGAAGTGATGGTATATCATAAGATTATAAAACATTATAAAAGACTGGCCTCTGTCTTGGGTTCTCTCTCTGTCTGGGGGAAGCAAGCTTCTACAGTGTAAGCAGTCCCATCCAGAGGCCTTCAGCCAAGAGCCAACAAGGAACTGAAGGCTGACAACCATACAAATGAGCTTGGAATTGGATTCTCCAGTCCTATTTGAGCTCTCTGTCCAACAGTTTGTGACTACAAACTCCTGAGACCCTGAGCCAGAATCAGAACACAGCTGAGCTGCTTCCAGATTCCTGACCCACAGAAATTGTAAGATGATAAATATGTTTGTGTTTTAAGCTGCTGAGTTTTAGGGTGACTTGTTATGCAGTAGATAACTAAAACACCCAGCTTTTCAAATTGTCTTCAGCAAAGAGTTCATCTGCATTAACTACTCTGTTGTTACTGGAAGCAGAACTTTTGACATTCTGTTTATTTTTCTCCTTCCCTAACATCTTCAGGATTGGGTAAATTTTTAAATTCCATTTTACCTTTAAGTGTTTCAGAAGTTATACACTCTATTCCTATCCATTTAGTGGTTATGCTTAAAGTGTTAACATGACTACTTCAAGAACAATATACTGAACTTAAAACTAAACTCTGATCATACTCTCCCATCTTAAATGTTATAGTGAATATTTTAACTACTTTGGCTTTTACTTTCCAAATTAGACATTTTTATTTTTTATACAGTTAATGTTTTCATTAGATTTATCCACATATTTACTTTCTTCACCCTTCCTTCTTGAATTTCAGGCTTCCTTTGGGATAATTTTCTACCTTTTCTGAAGTACATTCTTTAGAGGTTTTTCTAGTAAGATCTGTTGGTGATAAACTCTCACTTTGCTTTTCTGTAAATATTTTTTGCCTTCATTCTTGAATAAAAGTTTAGCTAGATACATAATTCTGGCTTTACACCTATTTTTTCAATCAGTTGAGATGTTAAGGACTTCTATTTTTTACTCTACTGTTTTACTTTACTGTTCAGCTACTCTACTGACTTCTGGTTTTCATTGTTGCTATTGAGAAACCTGTTATACGTCTATTTGCGATTTTTTAAGTAGATAATATTTTACATCTGATTTTTTAAAAAAATTTTTTGGCCGCACCACATGTGGGATCTTAATTCCCTGACCAGGGATCAAACCTGTGCCCCCTGCAGTGGAAGCACAGAGTCTTAACCACTGGACCTCCAGGGAAGTCTCTATACCTGATTATTTTAAACACTTCTTGTCTTGAGGGTTCTGATGTTCCACCAAGTGTCTTAATGTTGATTTTGTTTATCCTGCTTGCATTCATGTGCTTCCTGAATCTGAGACTCATGTCTTACATCAGTTTTGGAAAATTCTCAGACACTATATTGTCAAACATAGGCCTCTCCCCAATTTTCTCCATTTTATTGTTCTGGAACTCTAAATAGACCTCCTTGTTCTATCTTTCCTATGTCTTAACTTCTCTAATTTCTCTTTTCTATAGTCTACCATTTGTTTTCTATATTAACTTTAGTAATTTCTTTATATCTACCTTCCAGTTCATTATTCTTTCATTTGTGTCTTTTTTTAAACTGTTTTTAAAATGTGCTTTGTGGCCCATTCTTTTGAGTTTTTAATGTGGGATGGCTAGCCATATTTATTTATTTTATATTTTAAAAAAACCAATTAATCTATAATCCAATCACTCAAATATTATCAAAAACCTCTATCTACCTATATGCTCCTCCTCGTTCCATTCCCTGGCCTGCCCTCTCAGAATTACAGTATGTATTTGCGTTTATCATTTCCTTTAGTTGTAGCTATGGCTTAGATTTGCTTGTCCTTGAATTTTCTATAAAGCTTATCATACTATATTAAGTTTATTTCAATGATTATAACTTTCATTTATCGAAGTTATCTTTGGCTCTTTTTAAAATCTGCCACATTATTTTTGATAGTCCCTTGTTTGTTGCACATGTTTTTGTTTACCTAAATGTTTTCAATGTCATTTCATACTATACATTGTAAAGATAAATAAAAATTTTTTTTTCTGTTTATAAAGGAAAAAGAAACCATTTCCGCTCTCTCCCTCCTTCTAAGAGTGTTTCCTAGGAAAATCTAAAGAGCCTAAATTCTCACTCTAACCTTTTGGAATGTAAATAAGTCTCTCTGAAGGCCTGGACTTCAACTGTTTTGAAATGTAAACACCTAGGAAGATACAGCTTCACCTTGGGAGGTTAATGTAGGTGTATCCATTTGTTTCTCAGAAAAATAAAAGTTTTATTTTTCTTTTGGATGAGGACAACTAATTAAACAAATGGCTACCACAAATCCCAAGTGAACTTAGGGTGAAGGAATGTGAAAAAATAAAAACTTAACTAAGAAGGATCTGGCCACAAACTATGATGTCAAATCCTCCTATGGAAAACAAGTTACTATTAATCCAAATAATAAGTGATAGTTGTGCTGCCAAATGGAAAATAGGGTACTACTGATCCCAAAGCCTCATGTTATATGCTAGCTAAAAATAGCATGAGAGAAAAGGATTATAATTAGCTTAGCTGTATAAATTGTGTGAGGTCTTATTCTGATTTGGTAGTTTCTTGTGGATTACCTATATACAGCTATTTTATAATGTGCTTATTCAACAATAAATGTGTTTGCTTTCTTTCCACAGTGATGTGAAGAGGTCTCTCTTTGTTGATAAGGTTTTTACTTCCCCAACGATATCTAATAATTCCAACACCTATGGACTGTAATTTTTCTCTTTGTTGTTTCTCATCATCATCTCATGCTTGGCATTTCTTAAGAGTGTGGGAATTCAAGGGGCCTGGGTTGAGACATTCCTCTGGAAATTTGAGTTTGTTTTTGCCAGACACCAGAATACACTGCCCATACACAACTACTTTGCTCATTTTTCTGCTAGAGGTTCCTTAGACCATGCAGGTGTAATAAAATCAAACCCTAAACCTGCATGAGGGCAGACCTGTGGTTATGAATTATCAGGGGATACTTTTTCCTCCCACCCAGTACCTAAGGCCAAGCCAGACAAGCCTAACTTGGTTCTTCCCTTTGCCAGTAAGCAGACTATATTTTATCCTTTAGATTCAAGTGTTCCAGCGTTATGCAGGGTTCTCAGCCAACCCTCCCCTCCCCTCTCCCACACTCCTCCCTTGTATAAGCTTTACTTCTATTCCACAGAGCTGCTCTTAAAACCTAAGGCTCTTTCACTTCAGCAAACGTCCATAAGGTGGCTCTAGAAATCAGCTTATGCTTATCACAGTTTTCAGTTCTTATTCCCTGCCTCACCCCTGCCCCCAACCAGATTCCCTCACTTTCTTGCAACCTCATTATATTTTGATTTGAGGGGGGTGGTATTTTACTCGATGTTTTTCATCACGAAGGTTTTTAAAAATATGTCACCCATTGTGTTGCTGGAAGGAGAAATCTAAGGCATTTGTTTTATAATGGTTATACCTCTTACCAGCCACTACTCTAGGAAAAGATGGAGGTAGAGAGAACAGATATATGAATATGAAACAGAGCAACTTGCAGAATATTACTGTTCTCCTCAACTAATTCTCTCAGGTATCTTGAATACACTGTAAGCACTATGAATCTCTTTAGAACCTGAATACACGATATTAAGCACAAATTTTATGGTATCTGCTTTACTACAGGAATGTGCCAAGTTTTCATTTTTGCTCTTGTTCTCTTTCTCATTTCCCCATTACTTTCAATAACAAGACTCTTAATCCACAATTTCCTTAGTTAAAAGTATTAAGAACTTCTGGTTTTCTATTCTCCCCCTCATAGGAATAAACTTGAAATGTCAATCAATTCACTAGGCCAGTTGATTTATTGCTACTTATACATGACCTGCAGCACCAGCATTATGCTGTTACTCCCCATCAGTCCATTGAACAAAGACTAGTAACTTCTGATACCACAAACACAGAAGATTTTAATAGGACAATTACTTATTTAAGGACCAAGTATTCCTTTAAGGGATATGGGTGGCAATATCAGGACTTGGCTTCAGAAGTATAGGCTGAATTTGCAAAGTGTTGCTAAGCTTGGTCTTTCAAAAACTTGGGTACCTAGCCAAATGAGCCTACTTCAGTAGTACACTTAAACACTATCTTGGTCCCCTCTAAAAGGCACAAAATGTCTTGAATATTCAAGTTGTGATTTCTGCTGTTTTATAGCACACTTCTGTGGCAGCAGTGTGTGAGATTAGAGAGAGGGAAATGGGAAATCGGGACACAGTTAGAAAACAATAAAAATAATCTAGTCATATGGGGAAATAAATGGTTTGGAGCAAAAATTATAGGAACTGTGGTTTAAGTGCTATCTGAGGCAATCTAGGTTAACCTCCTGGTATCTATTGCTTAATCTGGAGGCGAGAGGAAGATGGTAGAATGTTAGCTCCACCAGAGAAGTCCCCACTGATTTGCTCCGTTTCTAGACAGTGCCTGGCACATAATATGCATTCAATAAACACTTGACTGAATGAATACGGCAGCATTAGACAGAATATGGGAAAGGAGGAAAAATGCATTCGAACTCGGGGGCTTAATTTGAGGGGGAAGGGAGTCGAGAAATTTCCCACTGACAAAACGGAGCATGTCAGGAAGGGGAGCTAGTTCTGGAGGAAAAGTATGATTACTGGAAGTTGTAGTGATCAAAACTGCATTTCTAATATTAGAATTAGAATTTCTAATAATTTCTAATATTAGTTACCCAATAAGGGGTTATTTATCTAAAGGCTAACCACATTAGCTTACTTGAACATGACCTTCGCCTAGGTTAGCTGGGATGCAAATTCTCTCTAGATTTCTAAGAATTCTCTAACCACGTAAAAATGTTTCTTCCTGGAGGCTGTTCGCACACACTCCTCCCTCTTTCTGCACACAAACGCGAGAAGCAGGTGTTGGCAGAAAAGAAGCCGGCAGCTGAAGGACCAGAGCTATAATCCAGTCTCTGCCTCAACTGCCGCACCTGCCCCAGTCTTCTGGGCTCCACCAAGGGGAGATTTGGAAGAAGATGACTTAAAGTCACAGGGTTGGAAGCAAAACCAGAACAAGGTCAGGAGCTCGTGTCCAACTCTTTAACTCCTGGTTCCGGCTTATTTCTCTGGCGCCAGCCGCGGAAATACGACCGAGTCTGGGTAAAGGTCGCCAGGTGAAGGGATGATAGCCAGGAGACCTCTACGTTTGTCAAAGTTGACCGTCTCCCTCTAAGCAGGCAAAACGTGCGGCTCAAACAGCATTACGTCAACCAGCAGGAGACCCGTTACCTTACAGGCTAATGCCCTCGACTCCGCTCCACCCTCCCCGTCGGCACGCGCATGCACCCTAAGGCCCGAGGTTGACGTCAGCCCCTCCCGGCACAACCTCGGTGTCGTACCTCTAACGGCCTGTCGTAACTGCCCGGAGGGAAAGGCCGGGAGAGGAAGGGCATTCATGCTGTGCCCCTCACAGTACTAGCAGGTATGCGCGTGCGCAGGGTCCTAACTCAGTCCCGGAGACCCGAGCCAATGGGGCGCGGCGACGTCACTACGTATCAGTTCGCCGGGCCGCACGTCAGGAAGGCAGAGGGCGGAGCCAGTTTGGTTGCGTTTTTACCCGTACTTAGGCGCGGACCGGCGTGTCCTTGGGATTAGAGAGCGTCGGGACGTTTGGCTTTTGAGCGGGAACGGCCTAGTCGTACACGGAGAAAGAACGGTGGGCGCTGGGCGCGGAGGCCACGGCGGGCGAGCAACCGAGCCGTGGGGGCCGCGCGGGTGGACTGAGGCCCGTGAGCGGGGGCCGGGTGGGGGACAGGGAGTGGGGG
The DNA here is from genome assembly GCF_000442215.2 of Lipotes vexillifer. Classification (NCBI taxonomy): domain Eukaryota; kingdom Metazoa; phylum Chordata; class Mammalia; order Artiodactyla; family Lipotidae; genus Lipotes; species Lipotes vexillifer. The sequence goes on along the minus strand of NW_006792921.1, from coordinate 1,113,465 downwards.
GCCCCGGACTGCGCCCATCGCGGCGGGCTACGGCGTGAGGTGGGGCGGGACCCTAATTAGGTCGTGGCGTGGTCTCGGTCAAGGTCCTGAAAGCTCGGAGGCGGCTTGTTCGCGGTTCCTTCCGAGACGCGGGCCCTCCGTTGTCGGGACTGCGGGGCTATGGCAATGATAGACAAGATTTCCTCCGGAGTGAGGGCGGGAGTCGGGGAACGGTGCGCAGCGCGTCACGTCCTCTTTCCAAGAGAGCAAAAGCTGCTGCTCTTCCAATAAGTCATTACTTTTCCTGGCCACCTGTCGCTCCCCCCCCACTTAACCTGCTTAGGCATCTCAGAGAGGTAGGTTTCATCACAGTGCCCTGGAAACCGGCTTGGATGGATGACCTCGTGGTCTCCCCCGGGGATCCCAGAGCTGG
>NW_006792921.1:1107725-1113043 GCF_000442215.2 Lipotes vexillifer | reverse complement strand
CATTCCTGGGGAGACCTCAAAAGCCTGCTGCTGGCCTCCCACCCACAGCAAGGCAATTTAGAGGGACCTGAGCAGGCTGAATCAACCATTATCTCCCTTTTTGTAAAAATGTATTTTGCCTTAGCTTCAGAGAGAGGTGGCTTTAAATTGTAGTATGAATAATTAGACCGCCTTAAAAGTTGGAATTTTGGTGGTTTGGGTTTAATATATTCATAGTTCAGCTTATTCAGATTTGTGACTATGTGACCTTGATGTCATCTTTTAAAATGGTTTTGAAGTAGGTTCCTAATTTGCTTTCATCACGTATGTCAACTGGAAAAAAATGCACAAAGTAAGAGTTGTAAGTTCTGTTTGGGGCAAAATGGGGACTAGAGACTGGGAGACAGCATTTCATTTTTTTTTTTTTCCTCAGCCCCAGCATGCGCTTGTGGGATCTTGGTTTCCCAACCAGAGGTTATTTATCTAAAGGCCTGTTTCGCCAGTTTTTCCCAGACCACAGAGTGCCTCATTCCTGATTTCTACCCTGAACTTTTCAGGATGTGTTGAAGGTCAGCAGCTGCAGTGGCTTGTGCCTTAATGCTTGTAGAGGCAGATATGTCAAGTGCCAGTTTTTAGTTGACACACACACAGAGACGTGTTTTTAAGGAAGTTCTTCCAGATAGTGTTTTTTGTGTTAAAGAATCTTTTGCAAGTGAACTAAGTAAAACAAAATTCAACCTGGTATATAATGTCATAAGTTTGCAGTGACTTAGTGGCTGGAGTTGATCATTGGTTTACACTTTTTTTACTTGGAGAAAAAATTAATTAATTGAGTCTTTCATTTTTAGATTTAAAAATGTGTGATGTTGAGAAGGGCAAGAAGATTTTTGTTCAGAAGTGTGCCCAGTGCCATACTGTGGAAAAGGGAGGCAAGCACAAGACTGGGCCAAATCTCCATGGTCTGTTTGGGCGAAAGACAGGTCAGGCTGTCGGATTCTCTTACACAGATGCCAACAAGAACAAAGGTAAGAGGGGGGCCATTGTTAACTAACACAAGCATAAATTGAATGAATGTAACCTTTGGTAAACACTTTTTCAGGAGTGTGACATACTTAACAATACATCCCTCCTTGTTTAGGCATCACCTGGGGAGAGGAGACGCTGATGGAGTATTTGGAGAATCCCAAGAAGTACATCCCTGGAACAAAAATGATCTTCGCTGGCATTAAGAAGAAGGCAGAAAGGGCAGACTTGATAGCTTATCTCAAAAAAGCTACTAATGAGTAATAGTTGGCCACTGCCTTATTTATTATGAAACAGATGTCTCATGACTTTTTATGTGTACCATATTTAAATTGATCTCATACACTAGAATTCAGATCATGAATAGCTGATGTAATATTTCTGTCCTGATTTAAATAAGATTGGCTTGTGGCTAAATGAATATGGTCAGCTTTTTGAATTTTGATAGTAATTCTGGTTCAGCAAGTACTGTCACTGTTTTCCCCTTCTAAAGAGATGATTAAACTTGAATAAGGAATGTTAAACTTTTCAGGGATATGGTGAATGCCTTCTCAGACCCTATAGGAGATTGGTTTTATATTTAGATTTCTATAACTGGTTATATTAATATATTTAAATATTGAGAAGCTCCCTTCACTGTCTCATAGACCAGCAAGATTCACCTGTGTTTCAAGTTGTGTTCATTCACCTGTTAAGGCAAGGCTGAAGATACATTGACAGTGTCCACTTTATCTTTTTGGTCTTAAATATGCCAATTTAATTAAAATTCTCCATCTAAAATATTGCGTTTTACTTAATGAAGGGCATTTTAGTGTGGTTTATGTATAGCATCAGATAAAGAATATTTAGTACTTCTCATTTTATAGATGATCTTTAAGATCAGATGTTTTTAAAATTCACTGTGACATGATAGGTTGGGAAACTTGCTTGTGAATTCTTTACAAAGTCAGACTAAGTTATAATTCAGGATTGTCTTTTAAACAGGTATCCAGAAACACAACTGTAGAACTACTGTAGATGTGTGACTGGTAATGATGCTTTTGCCAACTCAGAAGGGTTAAGGTAGAGGAGCTCTATCATTAGCACAGATTTGTAAATTATCTGATCATAAGGCTTGAGAATTAAAAACAAAGTCACAGATCATGATTTTTCTAATGTGCTTGATTTAATGACATACCAAGACGGTTGAAAAATATAATACCTCAAAATACCCAGCATTGTTACTAGTCATAGTACTAGATTGTGTTTACTTGGTCTTCTAGGACAGCCTGCCCTAGAACACTTCAGTAATCCACCCGGTTTCTTTGGCCAGAATGAGCACTACAGCATGTATGCCAAATGTAGAAGAATGTGTTCCTGGCCATAGTTTTGTGGTATGTACAGTACATGGTTGTAGTATATGTACTAAATTATTTCATATACAGTTTGTGCTGTACATGTTTAGAGTAGTCCCTAGAAATTTTATGGAATGGTGAGCTTGAACTAAGCCATAAAGAATGCTGAGAGAAATTCTCGGTGGGGGAAGTAAGTCTGTGCCGGTGGTGAGAGCCATCTCTGTGTGACAGTGAGGAAACCAGGAAGAAGCCTTATCAACAGTGATGGGGATGAGTAGGGAGGCCTGTAAGGCCTGGCAAAGCACTTTGTAACTTGTGACTCTTATTTTCAGTCATTGGAGAAAGGTGAGAAAGCAGTCAGTCTGGAAACATGTGCAGAAACAGTTTGGGGAAGCAAAAGAAAGCCTGCTTTAACTCAGGTGGTATCCAGAGATGGTGTAGTAGTTAGCTTGTAATTCAGGTGGTATCCAGAGATGGTGTAGCAGTTAGCTTCTGAGAGAGTTCTGGACCAATATGGGAAGACATGGAGACCAGAGAACTGATTTATTTCTGTGTTTCCCAAGTCAACTAAGGCCTATGCTGGCAGAGAATTGCTGAGTCCCTGCTGCTTTCTAGGCCAGTTGTACTCAATAAGTGCCTCTAGTGATTTATAAGTTCCTATAGTTAATTCAAAAGAAGGGACGTTCCTAGCTGTAAGGGGTGTGTGCTCTCTTAGAAATAAAGAAACCCCAAAAGCTAGCACTGTATAACCCACAAGTCTTCATCCCTAGTGTCTCTTCATAGGTGGCTTGGTGAGTAGTATCAAAAGTGAGAGCCAGGTGTATTTAAGAAGTGTTTCTTCCAGGTGCCCCCTATATTCTGGATTTTGTCTTGAATAGCACTATCCAATACAAGTTTCTGTGATGACAGACTGAATATGTGCTGTCCGGTTAGCCACCAACCAGGTGTAGTTATGGAATTTGGGTCGTGTGGCTACAGAACTGAATTTTTAATTTTATTCAGCTTTAATGAGTTTAGGTTTGCGTAGCCACATATGGCGAGAGTGTTAACAGCACAGGTCTAGAACTAGAACCATGCGTGGTCTATAACAAAAGTGCTTCCTCTGAACTCTTGGTTTTCCTAATCTAGGATTCTTACACTAAGTGCCCTTGAACACTGATTCCAATTCCTGTCTCTAAATCTGATATGCTCACCTTTATAATTTTACCATACATTCTACATATTCCATTCATAAGTTGGCAATTTATTTTAGTTAGGTGTTATTCTCATGGTATGTAGGGATACACCTTTTTGTCATCCTTTTCCTCAAACTTTTCTTCAGTTTCTTTTTTTTTAATTAATTTATTTTTGGCTGCTCTGGGTTTTCATTGCTGTGCACGGGCTTTCTCTAGTTGTGGTGAGCGGGGGCTACTCTTCATTGCGGTGCACGGGCTTCTCATTGCGGTGGGTTCTCTTGTTGTGGAACACGGGCTTCAGTAGTTGTGGCTCATGGGCTCTAGAGCTCCGGCTCAGTAGTTGTGGCACACGGGCTTAGTTGCTTCGTGGCATGTGGGATCTTCTCGGACCAGGGCTCAAACCCGTGTCCCCTGCATTGGCAGGCAGATTCTTAACCACTGCGCCACCAGGGAAGTCCCTCTTCAGTTTCTTTATAGACGTTATATTGTACATTTTCTCTTTAACCCCTAAAGATTGTTGTAAATTGAAAAGGGTGTGGTGAAATTCACATGCTGTCTATGAAGAGGCCTTACCAGTGGCTCGCCCTCCCCAGTTGACTAGGCTAAAGCTATTTCATTTCAGTCAAGGTCACACAAGAGTAAACCAAAACCAACTTAGCTACAACTTAGCTTCATTTCTAGTGATGAGGTCTTTTGGCTCTTCATATTAGAGTACCTTGAGCTACCAAGTAAGATTGCTGAGCACAGAATAAGAGTGGCTATTATGGTGCAGTTCATACAGGCAAGGCTGATGCCTATATGAACTAAAGTTGGCTATTTTAGTCAGAGGTCTGGGTATTGGAACTGGAAGAGATCTTAGAGATTCTTAGAATCCAGCTGCACTATTATACAGATGAGAGGTGAAATTAACCTTATTTAGGCTCAGGGAACTATGGGAACTACTCAACTGAGCTGGACCACTAACAGGACCTGGTAGTCCAACCTAGCAAATCACAGAGCAGGGGAACTGAGGCATACGGCAGATACCTGGGTTTGGAGAGGGATAGGGTTAGTAACACCTATTAGTAACTCAGTCCTGAAACACCCCTACAGTGAGCTGTGACGTCTTCCTCTTGAGGGGCTGAGGTATGCTGTGGGCAGGAGGCAAGTATCCTGGGGTGGGACATAGCCCGTACCCTTTCCAGAGTGTTGCTCCCTTCCCACATGTGAGGAGCCCTCCTGCCTGGGAGCTTACTTGAGGGGTTCTGGACCCAAAGTGGCCATAGTCAGGTGCTCTTGCTCCAGTGACCTGGTTACAAAGTCCTCACTTAGGGGAGGGGAGCATGCCCTGCCTCCTTTTCCATCCCTCTGGATTTGTTACCATTTTTCTTGCACTCAACACCTGCCAATAAAGATTGTCTACGCTGTAAAATAGATAGCTAATGGGAAGCAGCCGCATAGCACAGGGAGACCAGCTTGGTGCTTTGTGACCACCTAGAGTGGTGGGATAGGGAGGGTGGGAGGGAGATGCAAGAGGGAGGGGATATGGGGATATATGTATACGTATAGCTGATTCACTTTATTATAAAGCAGAAACTAACACCATTGTAAAGCAATTCTACTCCAATAAAGATGTTAAAAAAATGTATACTAGGAAAGATTAAAGAAGTAAAAAAACACAACAACATTATTTACACTGGAAAAAACTAGCTGAGTGACAGCTGAAACCACCACCAAGATACTTTGACCACAGTTTGGTCTTAGTCTAACCCCATTTTACCAGACATTAATGGGCTGCTTCCTTTTTTTTTTTTTTTTTTTTTTTTTT
>NW_006792921.1:1078638-1107664 GCF_000442215.2 Lipotes vexillifer | reverse complement strand
TCTCCTGTTGCGGAGCACAGGCTCCGGACACGCAGGCTCAGCGGCCATGGCTCACGGGCCCAGCCGCTCTGTGGCATGTGGGATCTTCCCAGACCAGGGCACGAACCCGTGTCCCCTGCATCGGCAGGCGGACTCTCAGCCACTGTCCTACCAGGGAAGCCCGGCTGCTTCCTTTTTGCTCTTTCTTTATTCATTAGAAATGTGCCTGTGTTCCCATTGGTGCCATTAAATATGTGTCTATAGCTGGAAGTGTCCTTTGAAAAACGACCATTGGACTAATTTTATTTGTGGTGTAACAAAGAATGCTGGGTTTGGGATTGGAAAATACATGTTTAGAGTAGGGGTTAGTAAGCAGCCCATTGTCCCAAAGTTTTTATAAATAAAACTTTATTGGAACATGGCCACATTTATTCATTTATGTCTTATCTAGGGCTGCTTTTGTGCTACAACATCAGAATTGAGTAGCTGCAACAGACTATGGCCCACAAAGCCTAAAATAGTGACTGGTGCTCACAGAAAGAAGTTCTCGGCCCCTGGTTTAGAGCTTTGCAGTTACTTTTTTTCTGCCATCTGGAGAATAGGAATAACCTGTACCTCATAAGATTGCTGTTGAGCGTTCACTGAGTGGCATCTGAAAGCTCTTAACCGGTAAGCACTGAAATAATTTATTTTATATCCTCATCAAATTCCTTGAAAGTCACATAGTGGAAAATTAGGTTAGCAGTTACCTAATTGTCGTGTCTAGCTTTCTTTTCTATTCTCAAATGGCTCTGATGACTCTAGGGCATTTGACACCCTAGACTGCTCTTATTTTTTTTACCTCCCTCATTTAAATTAATTTCACATACTCATGGAATAAAATACATAGGCATCCTAAAACCTTTATACACATACAGCTGTAACTGTCTGTTAGTAATCCAAATCAGCATGGCATTTTACCCAAATTCTAGTCCCATCACTAAATTGCTTTATAGTTATAATGTATATTCACATTTCATTTCATCCTCACTAACTCATAAGGTATGTGGAACAAGAATTGTCCCTATTTTATAGCTAAGTAAATAGGCTCAGTTTGTTACTGCCAAAGGTCACACACAGGTACATTACCTTGGTAGTATCACATGTACTGACACTGCCTTTTCATGGTTACGAAACTTCATATTAAGTGAGTCATCTCTATTAGCCTCTTTTTTTTTTTTAATTTATTTATTTTTGGCTACGTTGGGTCTTCATTAGCTGTTTGCAGGCTTTCTCTAGTTGTGGTGAGTGGGGACCACTCTTCATGGTGACAGGTGGGCTTTTCATTGCGGTGGCTTCTCGTTGCAGAGCACGGGCTCTAGGCACACAGACCAGTAGTTGTGGCACGTGGGCTCAGTAGTTGTGGCTTGTGGGCCATAGAGCGTAGGCTCAGTAGTTGTGGCACACGGGCTTAGTTGCTCCGCGGCACGTGGGATCTTCCCGGACCAGGGCTTGAACCTGTGTCCCCTGCATCGGCAGGCAGATTCTTAGCCACTGCGCCACCAGGGAAGCCCCTATTAGCCTCTTTATATAACTCCCACACCTCCTTTTGTTGCTAAAGGCAGGGCTTTCTCCAGGCCTCTGCACTAATGCAGCCCTCACAAGTGGAGCCTACATGTTCTTCACACTGTCCACAGCAGAGGCTTTGTGGTCTTGGTATCTTCCAGATCTGCATTCTCCATTTCCACACCTGATCTGGGTACTGTTTGAGAAAATCACACACTTCTATTGATTGCACCCCTGTAAACTTATCTTTGATTCAACTGAATCAGCAGAAACCCTGTGCAATTGTCCTTTTATATATTCATTCTCTCCCTGTTTTCCTCTTGGTTAATTTAGAAGGTCATCATGCTCCTCAAGCTTATATCACTGGTCTCCCCTGCTCTCACAGCAGATGGCCTTGCCTCCCATTTCAGATAGGAATTTTCTACTTCCTGAATCCAAGGAAGGTTTTTGTCAAAACCTTTGAACTTCACAGAACTTCTTTCTGTGAAGTTCTAGGCATCATAAAACCTTTTGTCCCTGCCTTCAACAATGTTGTTCTTAATTCAGATATGATTCAGAATGTTCAATTACATTGAAACGTAGCTCCAGATGTTACGGATGCCCCAGCATGGTCAGTCTAACACCCATTCCCAACCCCCTTGTCCTCTGCCTCCCTCTCCCATAGAAAATGAAAGAGATAAATGCTTGCTTTCATTTCAGTGCAGGAACTTTGCATTGGGAGCTACACTCCAACAGAACAAGTTCACTGCCTAAGTTCTGGAAATTATGGCTTTTCTTATTCAGTTTATAAGTTTAATGAAATTCAGGATACCTACCTGAATCAGGCAGGGGTAATACGTCTGGACCAAGAGATGACACATCTTTCCAGTTTGGGATGATAGGGGAAATCTATAGATTTCTGAGTCACCTGCCTATGGTATGAGTTGGGGCATACCATATTGTCTGTAAGACAAGAATTTCTTGTTCTTTTTACTGGTTAATGTTGGAAGAAGACAGCCTAAGGGTCTGATTTCTCTGCTGATGCTCCTTAACAGAATCTTAGACACATTAGCTCTTCTGTGCCTTAAGTTTCCTCATCTGCAAACTGACCTTAATTATATTAGTCCTTAGGGTTATTGTGAGGCATACACAAGTGAATGTGCTTGGCGTGTTGCCTTGCACTCAGTAAATTCTTAAATGTTAGCTAATTTTGAACTGGTTGGACAGGGCAATTTGTCAAATTAGCAGTTGGGCAGATTGCATGGAAGGGAGAGGATGCTTACTGGAATTGGCTTTTTTAACTGAAGTGATTTAGTGGGAGAGAAGTGCATGGAATTAGAGATTTATATCCATGACTCAGGTCCATAATTCTAATAACTCACTCATTAGGTGATGTCTCATTCTCTGTTAGTGACCAGAACCAAGAATCAATGAAGTACAGCCTTCACCAATGCCATTTACTTTGAGAGCTTTTTTGAGACATTTGGTCAAAAGGTTAAGTGGGCACCTAATTTTCATAGACTCATCATCTAAATATGTCTAACTTTTCCAGTAACCTAACAGACATAGTTTTTTTGTTTAGTTTTTTTTTGGCGGTACGTGGGCCTCTCACCGGTGCGGCCCCTCCCACCACGGAGCACAGGCTCCGGACACACAGGCCCAGCGGCCACAGCCCACGGGCCCAGCCGCTCCGCGGCACACAGGATCCTCCCGGACCAGGGCACGAACCCGCGCGCCCCGCATCAGCAGGTGGATTCCCAACCACTGCGCCACCAGGGAAGCCCAACAGACATAGTTTTTAATACTGTATTTACTAGGATTATGCCAGCCCTAGCCAACTTGTCCTGAACCTTTGAGGGTAATCTCAAAAAAGGAGACATATCAATATGGAAATACATGCATTAGAGGCAGTTTAGAGTAGGAAATGTTTAGGAGGCTGGCTCCAGCCCACCACTATTCCCTGTCCCAGAAAGATTTATCTGTAGGATTAATCCAGGTGATAGCAGAGTCCACCTGTAAGCTTCTTACCTCACAATGGTTGCTGACTTGTCTTGAGTAATGTTCAGTAGTTATAGGGCTAAAGAATGTTGGTTCTGGAAACCAGCATCTCATATAATTCTTGGATGAGGCATGTGTGATATAAGAAAATATCACTATGCTAGCAAAACAAACACTGTATGCTGTGTACACAGGTTAGAGACTGGGAAGAGATCTATGAGAAATATTTTTAACTTACAAGCCTCCTGAATCAGACTAGGTTAGGAGACTTAATTTTTTTGCTATGCACGTAATAATATTAAGGGGAAAAAAAGATATTTAAAGAACCAATGCTTACAAATAAATAACCTAAATTTACACCTAAAGGAACCAGAAAAAGGAGAACAAACAAAACCCAAAGTTAGTAGAAGGAAAGAAGTAATAAAGATCAGAGTAGATATAATGAAACAGAGACAGACAGAAAGAGAGGAAGAAAGAAAGAAAGAAACTAAGAGTTGGTTCTTTGAAAAGATAAACAAAATTGATAAACCTTTAGCCAGACTCATCCGTATAAAAGAGAGAGGGCCCAAGTAAAATCAAGAATGAATGAGAAGCCTCTTTCAACTGACACCACAGAAATATAAAGGGTCATAAGAGATTACCATGAACAGCTATACACCAATAAAATGGACAATTGAGAAGAAATGGATAAATTCCTAGAAATATACAAACTCCCAAGACCAAGTCAGGAGGAAGTAGAAAATATGAACAGACCAATTACCAGTAATGAAATTGAATCAGTAATTAAAAAAAGAAAAACAAACAAAAATACTCCTAAAGAGAAGTCCAGGACCAGATGGCTTTACAGGTGACTTCTACCAAACACTTAAGAGTTAATTCATCCTTCTCAAACTATTCTGGAAAATTGAAGAGGAAGAAATGCTTCCAAACTCATTCAATGAGACCAGCATCACCCTGATACCAAAACCAGACAAAGCTGTAAAAAAAAAAAAAAAAATTGCAGGTCAATATCATGGATGAACATAGATGCAAAATTCAACAAAATATTAGCAAACTGAATTCAACAATACAGTAAAAGGATCATATACGATGATCAAGTGGGATTTATTACAGAGATGCAAGGTTGGTTCAATATATGCAAATAAATCAATGGGATACACCACATTAACAAAATGGAGAATAAAAATCACATGATCCTCTCAATAAATGTCAAAATTAAACATCCATTCATGATAAAAACTCATCTAAGTGGGTATAGAGGGAACATATCTCAACAAAATAAAGACCGTTTATGACAAACCCACACCTAACATCACAGTAGTGAAAAGCTAAAAGCCTTTCCTCTAAATTCAGGAACAAGACAAGGATGCCTACTTTCACTACTTCTATTTAACAGTATTGGAAGTCCTAGCCACAGCAATCAGATAAGTAAAAGAAAGAAAAGGCATCCAAATTGTAAGGAAAGAAGTAAAACTCACTATTTGCAGATGATACTATATCTAGAAAATCCTAAAGATGTCACCAAAAAACTGTTAGAACTAATAAATGAATTAAGTAAAGTTGCAGGATACAAAATTAATATATAGAAATCTGTTGCATTGCTATACACTAACAATGAACTGGTAGAAGGAAAAAATAAGAAAACAGTTCTACTTACAATTGCATCAAAAACAATAAAATACCTAGGAATAAATCTGACCAAGGAGGTAAAAGACCTGTACTTGGAAAACTGTAAGACATTGATGAAAGAAATTGAAGACAACACAAATATATACTGTGCTCATGGATTGGAAGAATTAATATTGTTAACATGACCATACTACCCAAGGCAATCTAGAGTCAATACAATCCCTATCAAAATACCAGTGGCATTTTCCACAGAACTAGACCAAATTCTAAAATTTGTATGAAAACCTAAAAGACCCCAAGTTGTTTTGTCTTTCTCAAAACAACCTTGAGAAAGAACAAAGCTGGAGGTATCACACTCCCTGATTTCAGTATTACAAAGCTACAGTCATTGAAACAGTATGGTCCTGGCACAAAAACAGACCCATTGATCAATGGAACAGAATACAAAGTCCAGAAATGAACCCACACTTATATGGGCAATTAATCTATAACAAAGGAGGCAGAATATGCAATGGAGAAAAGACAGCCTCTTCAATAAGTGGCATTGGGAAAACTGGACAGCTACATGTAAAAGAACCAAATTGGATTACTCTCTCACACTATACACAAAAATAAACTCAAAATGGATTAAAGATTTAAATGTAAGACCTGAAACCATAAAACTCCTAGAAGAAAACATAAGCAGTATGCTCTTTGATATCAGTCTTAACAATATTCTTTTGGAAATGTCTCCTAAGGCAAAGGCAACAAAAACAAAAGTAAGCAAGTGGGACAACATCAAACTAAAAAGCTTTTGCACAGCAAAGGAGACTATTAACAAAACGAAAAGGTTACCTACTGAATGGGAGAAGGTATTTGCAAAGGATATATCTGATAAGATGTTAATATCCAAAATATACAAATAACTTATACAACTCAACATAAAAAAAAACAAACCCAACTTGATTTGAAAAATGGGCAAAGGACTTGAATAGGCATGTTTCCAAAGAAGACTTACAGATGGGCAACAGGTGCATAAAAAGATGCTCAGCATCACTAATCATCAGGTAAATGCAAATCAAAACCACAATGAGATAACACCTCACACCTGTCAAAATGGCTATTATCAAAAAGACAAGAAATAGCAAGTGTTGGGGAAGGATGTGGAGAAAAGGGAACGTGTGTGTTGTTAGTGGGAGTGTAAGTTGGTGCAGCCACTATGGAAAACAGTATGGAGTTTCCTCAAAAAATTATAAAATGGAAATACCATATGACCCAGCAATTCCACTTCTGGATATTTTTCTGAAGAAAATAGAAATGCTAATTTGAAAAAATATATGCACCCCTATATTCACTGAAGCATTATTTACAATAGCCAACATATGGAAGCAACCTAAGTGTCCATAAGTAAATGAATGGATAGAGAAGATGTGCTATAGCTACACAATGGAATATTACTCAGCCATAAAAAAGAGTGAAATCTTGCTATTTGTGAAAATGTGAATAGGCCTAGAGGGTATTATGCTAAGTGAAATGTCAGAGAAAGACACATACCATATGATTTGACTTATATGTGAAATCTAAAAAACAAAACAAATGGACAAACATAGTAAAACAAACATCATAAATACAGATAACAAACAGGTGGTTGTCAGAAGTCGGGTGGGGGATGAGTGAAATAAGTGAGGGAGATTAAGAGGTACAGACTTCCAGTTACAAAATAAATGAGCCACAGGGGTGAAATGAACGGCATGGGGATATAGTCAGTATAATGTAATATCTTTGTATGGTGGCAGATGGTAACTAGACTTATCATGGTGATCATTTAGTAATGTATAGAAATAATCAAATCACTATGTTGTGCACCTGGAACTAACACAGTGTTGTAGGTCAATTATACTTCAAAAAAAGAAAAAAAATCTGCATAAAGTAAGATTTAAGAATTACTAATAGATTTTGCTGTCCATACTCCTCTTTTCCTTATCACCACAGAGAAATGATGAGCTAACTGGGTTTTCAATGGGAGTGGGACTACGGAGACTCTATTAAGGATAAGTAGTGGAATGTTAGAGAAAAACAACACCAAAAGCTGTTTCTTAACTCCAGAATATGGAATAAAAATATTTTGCTTTCAAAATAAAAGAAGAATCAATGCTTAGTGGGAAAAGACAGGAAGGTACTGCCGTTTTCACCACTTCTCAACCTACTATCTCTCAAGATAGGTAATGAAGAAGGGCCTTCTGTATCATAAATCAAGGTCTTGAGTACTCGTATTTTAGCATAATAAAACAAAATGTAGGCTGTAATATATGCCAGATTCTTTTTGTAGCTATCATGCCTGAAGATTTTGATAGCTTTCTTCTATTTTCCACCCTAAAGTTAATCAAGCAGGTCACAACCAAGCCTATATTAGTAAATACGAAAAATTCAGGAAAGGTATGTGATTTTTTAAAAAAATTATTTATTTATTTTATTTTGGGCTGTGTTGAATCGTCGTTGCCGCACGCGGGCTTTCTCTAGTTGTGGTGAGTGAGGGCTACTCTTTGTTGCGGTGCACGGGCTTCTCATTGCAGTTGCTTCTCGTTGCAGAACACAGACTCTAGGCACGTGGGCTCAGTAGTTGTGGCTCGCAGGATCTAGGGCGCAGGCTCAGCAGTTGTGGCACGTGGGCTTAGTTGCTCCACGGCATGTGGGCTCTTCCCGGACCAGGGCTCGAACCCACGTCCCCTGCATTGGCAGGCAGATTATCAACCACTGTGCCAGCAGGGAAACCCAGTATGTGATTTTCTAATGCATCCTCTCAGGGGGAGCAGTTGCCCCCTCTACCCAAGCCGATTCTCCAGCAGAATACCTTGAAAGTGGAGAGGTAATGCTTTTCTTTGGCCTTCTTCACAGCAGGTGCCATATCTAAATCCACTTTCTTTTTGAATTCATTGGAAGACGGGGAACTGCCCTTCAGGACACAGCCACAAGCTCCCTACTTTTGGTTCCTCTCCTATTTCACTGAACATTCCTTCTTAATCTCATTTGTAGGTTTCTTTTTGTCCACTCTGGAAGAGACTTTTTGCCTCCTTGATATCCACTTTCCTCTTCACTTCCAGTAACAGAACATTGGTTATTTTTATTTTTATTTTTTTAGGGTGGTAATGGACCTGTAAAAGACTACACTGTCCAACTTCCCTAGGTGTGGTCAGTGAGTCAAGTGAAAGTGAGTCACGTGGGACTTCTGGGAAGAGCAGACTCAGCTAGGAGAACTGCCCTTTTGTCCCTTTCCTTCCTGCCTAGAACCTGGATGGGATTGCAGAACTCCTCTGGCAGTCATCTTGTCTTGCACCATTGAGGATGGAGCTGTGCACCTGAGAATGGCAGAGCAGAAAGATAGGTGGAACTGGTGTATAGGTGATCTGGTGAAGCTGCCATACTAGTCCAGACTTATTTAACAATTTAATAAATGTCTTTCTTATTCAAGCCATTGTTGTTTGTTTCTATTCCATGCAGCTGATTCTAATCCTAGCTGATACACCCACTCCTTATGTTATCAAACCAGGTTCATTTACCCAACTCGCAGCAAGCCAAATGCTGAGACGCCAAGATTTGCAGCAGAGAAATGATTTATACACAAGGCAGCCAAGCGAGGAGACGGGAGAACAAGTCTTAAATCCACTTTCATGAAGGTGAGGGCCTCAGGCTACTTACAGCATAAGGAAGCAGGGTGGTCTGAGGTGTGGGGAAAGATGATTAAAGGTAAGAAAAATGTACAGTAATTGGGGTTCTGTACAGGCATATCTGAGTTACATGCTTCTTCATGGGATGCATGTTCAGAAAATGGTGGCATTTACATGATCTGAGGGTGAAGTTTTTGGCCTTCTGATGTCAAAAGGTTATCCACTGGACAGTCACCCAGTCCATGGTCTCGACTGGTTTGATCTGGGCAAGTCAAGCTCTGTGTTCCTGAAAAACAATTTGAGCAACTGTTACTATAGTGACTCATATATCAGAGGTGTTATCTGTAGGAGGTGATTTAAGGAGTCTTGTGATATATTGTCTAAGCTACATGAAGCTTGAAGGGTATGCAGTCTGCAAGAACAATTGAGGCAAGCTTGATTGAGGACAGGTTACAAGATATTATTTATCAAGCAAGTTATGATTTAAGGGATCTGATGACCTCCCTCAGTTTCACTTATATAATATTAGTGTTCCCCAAAGTTATGCCTTTCTTTATATTTTGTCCCCTTGGCAATATCCACACCCATGACATTAGCACACACATGCCAGTGACTTCATAGCTATATCTGTAGTCCAAATACCCTTGAGCTCAAAAGCCTTATACTCAACTGCCTTTTAGACATCTTTATTTGGGTCCCCCCAACACCACACCCAGACATTGTGGTTGGCTGAATAAGGGCCTCCTCCAGATAGGTCCATGCCTTAATCCCTGGAACCTATCATAAAAGTAACTTTACAACTGTGATGAAGTTAGGGATGTTGATATGGAGTTTATCCTGGATTATTCAGGTGGGCTTGATGAGTCAGAGAAGAAGGCAATGTAGCAATGGAAGCAGAGACTGGAGTGATGTGGGCACAACCAAGAATGCTGGCAGCCTCTAGAAGCTAGAAGAGACAAGGAATGGATTCCCCTTTTGAATCTCAGAAGGAACTACCCCTTCCAGCACCTTGATTTTCGCCCACTGAGACCCATTTCAGACTTCTGACCCCCAGACTTGCAAGATAATAAAGTTTGTGGTAATTTGCAACAGCATTGGGAAACTAACACAGGCACCTCAAACCTAACATATCCAAAAGTATAGCCTTCCAGGGTTCCAGCAGAATCTGGGGAGTTGACTGGGCTCATCCCAAGGTGAGTCTTGATTTCTACCCTTGTCTCTTCAGTAGTACAAGACTGACACGAACTTGATTCTGTTCTTTAGAGCCCTTCTGCTTGGCTTCCTAGCTTCCTGCCTTGTTCAATTTGAAAATTTGGCAAATGTCTTAAGGGCTGGGTGTTGGGCACATACTTTACCCCTTCCTTCTCACCTTTCAAGCCTCTGCTTTTCATTTCTTCCTCCCTGAGAAGTTCCTCTGCCTTTTAGTAGAGGCCCTCTGCCCAAGCCCTTCTCTTGCCTTCTTAGATTTTTGCCCCACACCCAGAATGGTTAACTGCTCTGAGGGAAAATGCAGCTGCAGACTGTTATCCTACCTCTCCCTGCAGTTCTTTCTTCTCCAAGATTTTACGTTATGAAGTCCTGGTTGCTTCTACATTATCTTCAAACAGCAGCTGCAAGTGACTTCATTTTAGCTCTGCACACGAGAGAGAGGTGGATACCAGGCTTCCTGAACTGCTCCCCTCACCCTCTCTACCCTAGACCTTCAGGTAAAGAACTTGCCTGGTATCTGAGCTCTGCTTTAATAACAGAGGGATGACATTCTCTCTTTCCCCACAATCTAACAGTATCTCGGTCCTGTTTATGTCCCAACCCCCAAACTAGCCTCATTCTGCATCCCAGGCCAGAGTGTATAATACGTGGGCTTTCTTAGTTTTCCTGAAAATCAGGATTGCCTGCTTTCTAAATCCTGTGATTTTATTTTGTGGCTCTCTCCTTTCTCCTTGTTGATAATTCTGGACTAAGTGCTGTGCCAGCTCCAAATCAGTCATTAAAGAAGGCTCATTTTGACATTTCCAGATATACTGGATTCTGTTTTTCAATTTATTCTGCAAATAAAAGCCTTGATGGCAAGCACTCTCGTAGGTTGCTTTCTTTCCTCTGAATTGTAAATGAGTGATTTGTGACAATATTGGTAAGCAGGGTCAAAGATCCTTATTAAAAAAAATAACAGGGGCTTCCCTGGTGGTGCAGTGGTTAAGAATCTGCCTGCCAATGCAAGGGACACGGGTTCGAGTCCTGGTCCAGCAAGATCCCACATGCCACGGAGCAACTAAGCCCATGCGCCACAACTACTGAGCCTGCGGTCTAGAGCCCACAAGCCACAAGTACTGAGCCCATGTGCCACAACTACTGAAGCCCACACACCTAGAGCCCGTGCTCCGCAACAAGAGAAGCCACAACGAGAAGACCGCACACCACAACGAAGAGTAACCCCCCACTCACCACAACTAGAGAAAGCCCACTCATGGCAATGATGACCCAACACAGCCAAAAAAAACCTAATTAATTAATTAATTTTAAAAAACCAATAATGGTAGCTTTTTGTAGCTCTGAAACTTTGTGCTTCACTGGCATGAGTATCATGTGTTTTCCATGCCTGGTCTCATTTAATTAACACAACAATCATGTGCAACAGAGCGCAGGGGTTGGAGGGCTGGAGGGTAGAGTGGTAATTATTGACTGCACTTTGCTTATTAGGAAAGAAGCTGAGAGACGTTAAATTCCTCATCAGTGAGTGGTAGAACTAAGATTCAGACAGGTCTCTCTGACTCCAAAGCCCTTACTCTTTCTAATACAGTTCTACCTCCTGACCTGTAATTCTCAGTGTCTGATGCCACAAACAATTTCTAACCTCAACCCCACCTAGTCATTGTAAGCACCTGTGGGCCCCTGCTTACAGTGTGGATGATTCTGAATAGCCCATCACCTTGACTGAACAGTTAAAATGCAATGATGCACAGAACATTTTTAGAGGCCAATAATAAAATTTAAGAATATTATGCCTAAGAACTAGTTAGTGACTGAGAATACACAAAGAAGATTGGAGGCTCTTATGTACCTTGTGGTCTCTGAAAAGAAAAATACAGAGGTTAGGGGTGCTGACCCTCCAAGCGGTTGAAAATCTGCATATAACTTATAGTTGGCTCTCTTGGCCACGGTTCCTCCATAACTGCAGTTTTGCAATCCTGAATTCAACCTACCATGGATCGAGTAGCACTGTAGTATTGACTACTGAAAAAAATCCACATATATAAGTGTACCCACATAGTTCAAACCCATAATATTCAAGGGTCAGCTGTATACAGATTCTTGGTACAACCATTAGTGACTTGCTGTTGGAGTCTAAGGGAACTATTGGCCTTACCTGGATTATGCAAATCTGAGGAGCAAAAGGTGTGGGTGAGGAAGTGAAATTGTGGCCCACGCAAATACTATTAGGAAGATCCTGGGCTCAGTTCTGGGTATGTCTGCTTGTGCTCTTAGTTCTTAACCCTAATTAACTTTTATGTCATTCCTGTAGTTACAATTGCCTTTTTTCCCAGAATGATTTTTCTTTTTTTTTTTCTTTTTTTTTTTTTTGTGGTACGCGGGCCTCTCACTGGTTGCGGAGCACAGGCTCTGGACGCGCAGGCTCAGCGGCCATGGCTCACGGGGCCAGCCACTCCGCGGCATGTGGGATCTTCCCGGACCGGGACACGAACCCATGTCCCCTGCATCGGCAGGCAGACTCTCAACCACTGCGCCACCAGGGAAGCCCCCAGAATGATTTTTCTTTATGGAGGTATAGTACAATCGATAACAAAACATGATATTAATTTCGGGTGTATAACATAATGATTCAATACTTGTGTATATTGTAAAATGATCACTACAATATCTACTTAATATTCATCACCATACATAGTTACAAAAAATTATTTTTGTGCTGAGAACTTTTAAGACCTATCTTAGCAACTTTCAAATATGCAACAGAGTATTATTAATTATAGTTACTATGTTATACATTACATCCCCCTGACTTTTTAAAATTTTTATTTATTTTTTTGGGCTGTGCTGGGTCTTCATTGCTGCACACGGGCTTTCTTTTTTACTTTTTTTTTTGCAGAGAGTGGGGCTACTCTTTTGAGGTGCGCAGACTTCTCATTGTGGTGGCTTCTCTTGTTTCGGAGCACGGGCTCTAGGCGCTCGGGCTTCAGTAGTTGTGGTACACGGGCTCAGTAGTTGTGGTGCACGGGCTCTAGAGCGCAGGCTCAGTAGTTGTGGTGCACGGGCTTAGTTGCTTCGCGGCATGTGAGATCTTCCCGGACTAAGGCTCGAACCTGTGTCCCCTGCATTGGCAGGCGGATTCTTAACCACTGCGCCACCAGGGAAGTCCCCCCTGACTTATTTTATAATTGGAAGTTTGTACCTTTTGACTCCCTTCACCCTTTCACCCACCCCCCCCACACCCCCATACCCCACTCTGGCAACCACCAATCTGTTCTCTGTATCTATGGGTTTGGTGGTGGTTTTTTGTTTTGTGTGTGTGTAGGGGGTGTTAGATTCCACATGTAAGTGAGATCATATGGTATCTGTCTACTTCTGTCTGGCATATTTCGCTTGGCATAATACCCTCAAGATCCATCCATGTTTTTGCAAATGGCAAGATTTCATTCTTTTTTTATGGCTGAATAATATTCCATTAGATAAATATACCACATTTTCGTTATCCATTCATCTATCAGTGGACATTTAGATTGTTTCCATAGCTTGGCTATTATAAATAATGCTGTAATGAACATGAGGTACATTTATCTCTTCAAGATAGTGATTTCATTTCCTTTGGATATATATATATATATATATATATATATATATATATATATATACTCAGAAGTGGAATTGCTGGATCATACAGTAGTTCTATTTTTAATTTTTTGAGGGACTTTCATACTGTTTTCCATGATGGCTGCACCCATTTACAATCCCATCAATAGTGCACAAGAGTTCTCCTTTCTCCACATCCTCACCAACACTTTTTATTTCTTATCTTTTTAATAATAGCCATTCTAACAGGTGTGAGGTAATATTTCATTCTGGTTTTGATTTGCGTTTCCCAAATGATTAGTGATTTTGAGCATCTTTTCATGTTGTGTGTCTTCTTTGGAAAAATATCTATTCAGATCCTCTGCCCAATTTTTAACTGGATTGTTTGGTTTTTAGCTATTGAGTTGTATGACTTCTTTATATATTTTGGATATTAACCCCTTATCAGATATATAATTTGCAAATAATTTCTCCCGTTCAGTTTGCCAGAATGATTTGTTTTAAACATGTTCTAGTCAGTCCTCCTAGCAAGGAAAAGAGACTTTATCAAGATATCTCAGATAAAGGGGAGTTTTGAAGGCTCGTTTTATTTTTATAAGGTATATTATCAATAGTGAAGAGTCAGAGATTTTACCCTACTTGCAAACTAACAAGTCAGCCTTCTGCCATTTCATGGATGCTGGAAAAAGACATTAGACTCCCAGATTAGAGGCAGAGGATAGTTTAATTGCTTCAGTAGCAGAAGCTGGAGTATCAGCATTGTTGTGTCAGTTGCCCAAACCCCAATTCCCACAGGGCATCACCAAGAGGCTCAGATAAAACATGCACATGCAGTGGTTTACATTACACGAAGGACCCAGGACATAGGGAACCCAAATCTTTTATTATGGGCCAAAGACTGCCTAACCTTTGCACCTTTGGGAGATACTGTCTTTATTTTACCAGTCAGTAAACAAACCTGCCCTTTGCTTCAGAAGGGCACACTACCTCTATCTTCCAAGACTGTTCATTATACAAATATCCTTGAAAAGCACAGACAAAGGGTCTGTCCTTTAAAACAGTGCCTCTGTTCACGAAGTAAGTAGAAACATGAGAGACCCATGGAGAATTGCCTCCAAACATACTCATAGAATTTCATGAAAATCCAAGAATGAGGCTGGGATTCACTGAGACTAGAGCTAAAAGATGGCAGGAGTTTGGGGTTCTTAACGTTAAAGCACTACCATTATTGGGATTCATCCATACTCCACGTGTCCTTCTGTCCTGCTGCCAACTGGAAAATTCTTTTTCTTTTTCTTTTTTTTTTTTTTTTTTTAGCTTTCAGTACAAAATACAATTGGCCCAGCTCATTTTTTTCATTTCAGACCTTCAGTCACATATTCCTGACCAGTTTTGGCTTTGGTCTAGTTCTACCAATGGTCTAGACAACAGTGGTTGGAGCAGTGCATACTGGGGTCTTAAAGACCTCCATGTCTTTAAGTTGGGTGTTGGGTGTTATTGCCTCTAGGGGGTTCACATAATCATATCTCTTCCCCACACAGGAACTGAACAAAAGGAAAAATACAAGACCAAGGCAGATGGGAAATTAAATACCACTGTATTTGCTGATAAAATGAAGTTGGGAAGCTTAGATGAAGAGCCAAGTAGGCCTACTTACTGAACCCCAAAGTTAGGCAGACCTAAGTACCACTTGTAGGCAATGTTGGACCAAAGTTAGAATGTCCTAGATCCCAAAAGGAAGAAGAGAAGATTTGGTCCACACATGCCGATTTTAATTCTTCCTAAGATTAAACTTCCCCAGAGGAAGGAGTAGGGGAATGGAAGAGGCCATGATTTATCTTAACTGAGCTTCCTCCACATGGACAGAAACATCGAGCAGTATTCTTTTCTAATGGTAGGAAGCAGTAAGTGGACTTTAGAAGCATCTTCAGTTCCTCCCCTATTCCCTCTGCATTCTGGACATCACTTTCACACCATCCACTTCCCACTGGAGTCTCTGAGCCCCTGGAGGACAGGGTCTATGTTCTACTTATCTTTGTATCTCTAGTACTTAATATACTACTCAGCAGTAGGAAACTAATAAATATTCCATGAATTAATATGCATGATCCTCCCAACGACAATTCAAATTTTATGATAGCAGAGACTATCTCCTTTAACTTTTATTCCCCACACTGCTGTTAATTTTCTTTGTGTGAACGAGAGATCTCACAAATAATGGGGGTTTATTGGAATAAACTTCATTGCAAAGAGGGAGGCTGGTATCACTTTCCCTTCCAAGAGTAGCTCCATTCACAATCTAAACCAGCTTTAGGGACACATTTGCCCGCCAGCTTTAGGGCCCAGATTAACATTTGCCCTGTCAGCAGGAGTTGATGGATCTTTAATTAATATGCTGCCATTCATATGACTCCTCTTTTGGACTTTGCTTCTCTTTTACGTCTTATCTACCACCTGTTATCAACTAGCTGACTCTTCCCCATTCAACTACCTGAGGGAGAAAATCCAATTGGCTCTATTATCCCTGATAGGTAGAGCTTTTTAAACCAAGCCACTTCAGAGGTTTCCAGGTGCCCACTTCTGTCCTAATCAGAGGGCTTCTCTTACTACAAAAACAACATAGGGAGGGCCCACTTCAGTTAGCTCGGGGCTCTCAGGAAGGTACTTTGCCTCGGAAGTAGTTGATGGGCCTGACAGCCCTGTGATTGGCGTGTCTGTAAAGTGCCTTACATAGGGTTCAAAATAAATGTTTATTTATGTTATCTGAAGGGAGAGCCAGAAGAATTTCATGACTATGTGTGATTTAATCCTGTTTGGTGTATCCTGGCTAATTGTTTGGGTCTTAACATTGAGCTAGGGTATAAATGCCCTATTCGTTGATTTGTAGGGGTCATTGCCATTTTGAGATTCTGGAAGAGTTTGAATCTGTCCCTCTCTTCACAATCAGTTTCATGTCTTTTACTAAAAACCCAACTCATTTCTGAGGGTAAACGTTTTTCCCAATGGTGTCTAGAGCTGTGACACCTTAAAAAAAATTTTTTTTTAATTGAAGTATAGTTTATTTACAATGTTGTGTTAGTTTCAGATGTACAGCAAAGTGATTATATATAGATACATATTCTTTTTCAGATTATTTCACAAGATATTGAATATAGTTCTCTGTGCTACACAGTAGAATTTATTCTATATATAGTAGTGTGTATCTGTTAATCCCAAACTCCTAATTTATCCTCCTCCCCTTTCCCCTTGGTAACCATAAGATTGTTTTCTATGTCTGTAAGTCTGTTTCTGGTGGATTATTTTTGGCTGCATTGGGTCTTTGTTGCTGTGCGCAGGCTTTCTCTAGTTGCAGTGAGTGGGGGCTACTCTTCATTGTGGTGTGCGGGCTTCTCATTGTGGTGGCTTCTCCTGTTGCGGAGCACCAGCTTTAGGTGCACAGGCTTCAATAGTTTTGGCTTATGGGCTCTAGAGCGCAGGATCAGTAGTTGTGGCACATGGGTTTAGTTGCTCCGCAGCACGTGGGATCTTCCCGGACCAGGGATCAAACCCGAGTCACCTGCCTTGGCAGGAGGATTCTTAACCACTGTGCCACCAGGGAAGCCCCCGAGTCTGTTTCTGTTTTGTACATAAGTTCATCTGTATCCTTTTTAAGATTCCACAAATAAGTGATATCATATAATATTTGTCTTTGTCTGTCTTACTTCAGTTAGTATGATAATCTCTAGATCCATCCACGTTGCTGCAAATAGCATTATTTCATTGTTTTCTTATGACTGAGTAATATTCCATTGTATATGTGTATACCATGTCTTCTTTATTCATTCACCTGTCGATGGAAATTTAGGTTGTTTCCATGTCTTGGCTATTGTAAATAGTGCTGCAATCTTTTCAAATTATAGTTTTGTCTGAATATATGCCCAGGAGTGGGATTGCTAGATCATATGGCAACTCTATTTTTAGTTTTTGAGGAACCTCCATACTGTTTTCCATATTGGCTGCACCAATTTACATTCCCAGCAACAGTGCAAGACGGTTCCCTTTTCTCCACACCCTCTCCAGCATTTATTTTTTGTAGACTTTTTGTTGATAGCCGTTCTAACCTGTGTGAGATGATACCTCATTGTGGTTTTGATTTGCATTTCTTTAATGCAGTTGAGCTCTCTTTGGTTACATCTTTCCATCTAAACAACATATTTTGATGACTAATGTATCAAAATACTTCTTGGAAGCATAAAAATTACACAAATTTAAATTTAGATTATTTAATAGTAAGTTACATGATCAAATATAATCTAGGAGCTCTGGAGGGAATAAAATGGGGGAAAGGAAACTGTTGGAGTGAATAGGGATCTAATGAAAGAAAAAATAAAAGGGATGAAAAGAAAGAGAAAATAAGGTATCTAAAGAATTTTATGTTCGGTTTTTCCTAGAGTTGGCTCTGTGTACATATGATTCTCAGGGTGCCAAATCCTTTTAAAAATTGGAAGCCAAATTCAGACACTTCCCGTAAAGTTGCAGTTAAAAATACTTCTGGTAAATCATGGAGAGCCCTCTGTGCTTGACTTTGTAGTGAACACAAGAGGGCGCTAAGCTCCATAGTGATGCACAGACCACTCAGGCCCACATCTAGCATCACAGCATATACACAAATAGTTGTTTTCAAGCAATATTTCTTAAAGATGATACCAAGTGTTAAGCAGAGACATAGCTACTCTCCTAGGTAGGTCTAACTCTAGATGGATAGAGATACCCATTTCATTTAATTTTGTGACTTTATGTGCCTGTAAGGTAGTCTGCCACCAGTTTGAAGATATTAATATTTCTAGGGAAACCAAAAGAATGTTGTCAGGCAGAGAGGCATAGAAAGAAAGGTTGGTAGGGACCACCTAAGCTTTCTCAGGGGAGAGGGAATCTTAGCGAAGACTTCAGGTGTTGTAATCCCATGAGAAGGCCCACACACCACACCATCTTAGCTGGAGACATTAACTCTTCAAACCGTGTCACCCCTGTGCTCTAGTTCTGTGCTCACAAGCAACCTCTGATGATTATTTGGCTTCTCACGGGGGTCTCTGTCCATGGATGGACACTCAAGGGCAAAACAAACTTTAAAAAATCTCATTTATTATAGCAAAACCAAAGTAAAAATATTATAATTATTTGGCGGCAGTTATATTTCTTGTTTTAGGAGCGTCAGAGGACAAGGAAGAGTTTAAAATAGCCGCCAGAGTTTGAATCTGAGTGGACTAGTCACAGAAAAAGCCAGTAACGAAAGCGTTGGGGGACAATGGGAATAAAGGTTTTGCCATGAATTTGATGTGTAGATTGTTTGTACAGGTGGCAGCTCTCAACGAGCAGTTGGAAATGATGTCCTGTATTGGTACCAGGAGAGATAAGGGAGAGAAATAAATCTTTAGGAGCCCTTGGAACAGGGAATTATTGCATATGGATGGGATACTGAGGAAGAGTGTGTGGAGAAAGAAGAAATGAGGCCCAAGGACAAGCTTAGGGCGTGAGGAAGGAAGAGAAAGAGGGCTATGAACAGGATTCTTCGGTGATATCATAGGGAAATATGGAAGCCTTTTGGAAAAGAAAGGAGTAAAGTGTGCAGAGAAGACAAAAATGATAAGTACTGGATTTTCCTGTTTAAAATCATTGGTTACAGTAAAGAGAACAAGAGAAGTTGAGATAGAAGCCAAATTCTATGAGTTTACCAGTAGGTGGGCCTGTGGCATCTTGTCATACTAGAAAGCAAGAAAATTCAAGGAGTTGGAAGCCAATTTGCAAAGGATAACACTGGCCAAGGATGGATCAATATGGGCATCAATAAGGATAGCAACCCTCTGTGTTAACCCTCTGATGTTGCTGTAACAAATTACCCCAATTTATCAGCTTAAAAACAACAGACTTGCAGTTCTGTAGGTTAAAAGCCCACACAGGTCTCACTGACCTAAAACCAAGACGTCAGCAGGACTGCATTCCTTTCTGGAAGCTTTAGGGAAAAATCAGTTTCCTTGCCTTTCCAGCTTCTGGAGACTGCCTGCCTTCCTTGGCCCACGACCCCCTTCCTCTGTCTCAGAGCCAGCAGTGGTAGAGTCCTCACATCCCATCACCTCCTCTTTTTGCCTCCCTCTTCCACTTGTAAGGCCCCTGGTGAGTACTTGGAGCCACCCAGGTAATCCAGGATATCTCCCTATTTTAAAGTCGACTGGTTGGCGAACTTGATTCCATTTGCTACCTTAATTCCTCTTTGCCATGTAATGTAACATGTTCACAGATTCCTGGCATTAGGACATGAGCATATTTGGGGAGCTTTATTCTGCCTACCACAGTAACTGGAACAAATTGAAACATCAAATATGTTTAAATCATGAGTTCAAGATGATATTAAGACAAACAATCAAAATGATACTATGACAACAAACAAACAATATTCACTGCTAAGAAACTGACACAGCATTTTGAAAAGTGGTACATAAAGGGAAATTACCAAGTATTCATCCTGCCTTTCCTGTATACACTGTACCTTGATAACCAAAAAACTGATGAAGGAAAATTTTTCTTTGTTAAAACAGTCCAGCTAATACCTGAAGAGGGAATGTCATCATTTCCCAATCCTCAGTGAATTAATGGACCTGGGTGATAATTATCAATGATGGTTAACATCACAAAAAATGCTGCAGACACTTGGCTATTCTGTGCTTCCTAACGGGAGTACAGAGCACCAACGCCTATGACTTCTTCTTGCCGAAACAGCAGATCCTGAAACGGGCGAAGACTCCAGATCCAACCACTTTACAGGAAATACAGGGGACAAAGGAACATTCTGAAGGAGGCAATGGGCAAAATCTGAACTGTGCAGAACTCCACAGAACAAATGACACACATCATTAAAAAAATACAAAACAACAACAAAACAACCTCTAGGAACAAGAACAACAAAAGATGGAGGGGGAACTTCTTGTTGGAAGGCTTAGAAACATCAACCAATTGCAGTGTGTAAGTTTTATTTGGGTCCTAATTCAAACAAACTTAAAAATTTGTAAGGCAATTGGGGAAATGTGAACAGTAACAGAATACTTGATGATATTAAGAAATCATTAGATTTTTTAAAGTGTTACAATTTTTTAAAAATTATTCTTTTAGAGCTGTATATTGAAATATTAAATGACATGATGTCTGAAATTTACACCAAAATATCCTAGAGGCAGGGCAGGGAATAGGTTGGGGAACAGATGAAACAAGGTTGGCCAGAAGCAGATAATTGTTGAAACAGGGTGATCGGTATGGAGGTTCTTTATACTGTTCTCTCTTTCTTTTGAAAAATATGGGCAAAGAACCTAGGTTCTGTAGTCAGATGGCCTGGGTTCAAATCCATCTATTAGTTGTATAACACATCTTATAGAATTGAATATTTGAATCAGAATAGGTTTTTGTGGTAAAATATACATAATATAAAATTGACTATTGATACTTTAGCCAATTTCTTTTTTTTTTTTTTTTTTTTTCGGTATGCGGGCCTCTCACTGTTGTGACCTCTCCCGTTGTGGAGCACAGGCTCCGGATGTGCAGGCTCAGCGACCATGGCTCACGGGCCCAGCCGCTCCGCGGCATGTGGGATCTTCCCGGACCGGGGCACGAACCCGTGTCCCCTTCATCGGCAGGCGGACTCTCAACCACTGCGCCACCAGGGAAGCCCACTTTAGCCATTTTTAAATGTACAACTAAGTGGCTTTGAGTACATTCACAATATTGTGCAGTCATCACTACCATCCATTTCCAAAATTTTTAAATCATTCCAAACAGAAACTCTCCTCATTAAACAATAACTCCCCATTGTCCCCTTCTCCTGGCCCTGGCCACCTCACTATTCTACTTTCTGTCTCTATGAATTTACCTATTCTAGGTACCTCATATGAGTGGAATCATTCTATATTTGTATTATTGTGTCTGGTTTGTTTCACTTAGCATAATGTTTTCAGGGTTCATCTAGTTGTAGCATATGTCAGATTTTCTTTCCTTATTGAGGCTGAATAATATTCCATTGTATTAGTATATACCACATTTTAGTTATTCATTCATTCATTGAAAGAACTTTTTTTTGGGGGGTGGGGTACGCGGGCCTCTCACTGTTGTGGCCTCTCCCGTTGCGGAGCACAGGCTCCGGACACGCAGGCTCAGTGGCCATGGCTCACGGGCCTAGCCACTCCGCGGCATGTGGGATCTTCCCGGACCGGGGCACAAACCCGTGTCCCCTGCATCGGCAGGCGGACTCTCAACCACTGCGCCACCAGGGAAGCCCTGAAAGAACATTTTTAAAGAATTTAAAAAGAGTTTAGCATATGAGCTTGCTAAATGGCACCTAGTAATTATTACTGTTGTTATAGGAGAAACGTTAGAAGAAAAATTTAGTCAGTTTTTAAGCAATATTTTAACCATATTTAGTTTTGGGTAGAGGGATTCTGTTTTCTTTTTTTACTATATGCTTTGCATTTCTTGGTGATGTGGTTTGATAATTGAAAAATCATTTTAAAAAAACATACATGCATTTTAGCTACTCCTTTCTCTCTTTATATTTTTACTAAACTATTTTTAAAAGGTGTATACATGCTGTATCAACTAACTTTTTTTTTTTTTTTTTTTTTTTTTTTTCTCGCTGTTGTGGCCTCTCCTGTCGTAGAGCACAGGCTCCGGACGCGCAGGCTCAGCAGCCATGGCTCTCGGGCCCAGCCGCTTCACGGCATGTGGGATCTTCCTGGACCGGGGCACGAACCCACGTCCCCTGCATCAGCAGGCAGACTCTCAACCACTGCGCCACCACGGAAGCCCTTTTTTGAATTTTTGAATTTTATTTTACTTATTTTTTTATACAGCAAGTTCTTATTAGTCATCAATTTCATACACATCAGTGAATAAATGTCAATCCCAATCTCCCAATTAATCACACCGCCACCACCAACCCCTGCCTCTTTCCCCGCTTGGTGTCCATACGTTTGTTGTCTACATCTGTGTCTCTATTTCTACCTTGCAAACCAACTCATCTGTACCATTTTCCTAGGTTCCACATATATGTGTTAATATACGATATTTATTTTTCTTTTTCTGACTTGACTCTGTATGACAGTCTCTAGATCCATCCATGTCTCTACAAATGACCCAATTTCATTCATTTTTATGGCTGAGTAATATTCCATTGTATATATGTACCACATCTTCTTTATCCATTCGTCTGTTGATGGGCATTTAGGAAGCTTCCATGACCTGGCTATTGTAAATAGTGCTGCAATGAACATTGGGGTGCATATGTCTTTTTGAATTATGGTTTTCTCTGGGTATATGCCCAGTAGTGGCATTGCTGGATCATATGGTAATTCTATTTTTAGTTTTTTAAGGAACCTCCATACTGTTCTCCATAGTGGCTGTATCAATTTACATTCCCACCAACAGTGCAAGAGGGTTCCCTTTTCTCCACACCCTCTCCAGCTTTTGTTGTTTGTAGATTTTCTGATGATGGCCACTCTGACTTGTGTGAGGCGATACCTCATTGTAGTTTTGATTTGCATTTTCTCTAATAATTAGCAATGTTGAGCACCTTTTCATGTGCCTGTTGGCCATCTGTATGTGCTCTTTGGAGAAATGTCTATTTAGGTCTTCTGCCCATTTTTGGATTGGGTGGTATGTTTTTTTAATATTGAGCTGCTTGAGTTGCTTATATATTTTGGAGATTAATCCTTTGTCCATTGATTCGTTGCAAATATTTTCTCCCATCCTGAGGTTGTCTTTTCATTTTGTTTATGGTTTCCTTTGCTGTGCAAAAGCTTTGAAGTTTCGTTAGGTCCCATTTGTTTATTTTTGTTTTTATTTCCATTACTCTAGGAGGTGGATCAAAAAAGATCTTGCTGTGATTTATGTCAAAGAGTGTTCTTCCTATGTTTTCATCTAAGAGTTTTATAATGTCTGGCCTTACATTTAGGTCTCTAATCCATTTGGAGTTTATTTTTGTGTATGGTGTTAGGGAGTGCTCTAATTTCATTCTTTTACATGCAGCTGTCCAGTTATCCCAGCACCACTTATTGAAGAGACTGTATTTTCTCCATTGTATATCCTTGCCTCCTTTGTCATAGATTAGTTGACCACAGGTGCGTGTGTTTATCTCTGGGCTTTCTATCTTGTTCCATTGATCTATGTTTCTGTTTTTGTGCCAGTACCATGTTGTCTTCATTACTGTGGCTTTGTAGTATAGTCTGAAGTCAGGGAGTCTGATTCCTCCAGCTCCGTTTTTTTTCCCTCAAGACTGCTTTGGCTATTCAGGGTCTTTTGTGTCTCCATACAAATTTTAAGATTTTTTGTTCTAGTTCTATAAAAAAATACCACTGGTAATTTGATAGGCATTGCATTGAATCTGTAGATTGCTTTATGTAGTTTAGTCATTTTCATAATATTGATTCTTCCAATCCAAGAAAAATGGTATATCTCTCCATCTGTTGGTATCATCTTTCATTTCTTTCATCATTGTCTTATAGTTTTCTGCATACAGGTCTTTTGTCTCCCTGGGTAGGTTTATTCCCAGGTATTTTATTCTTTTTATTGCAATGGTAAATGGGAGTGTTTCCTTAATTTCACTTTCAGATTTTTCATCATTAGTGTATAGGAATGCAAGAGATTTCTGTGCATTAATTTTGTATCCTGCAACGTTACCAAATTCATGAATTAGCTCTAGTAGTTTTCTGGTGGCATCTTTAAGATCCTCTATGTATAGTATCGTGTCATCTGCAAACAATGACAGTTTTACTTCTTCTTTTCCACTCTGTATTCCTTTTATTTCTTCTTCTTCTCTGATTGCTGTGGCTAGGACTTCCAAACTATGTTGAATAATAGTGGTAAGAGTGAACATCCTTGTCTTGTTCCTGATCTTAGAGGAAATGCTTTCAGTTTTTCACCATTGAGAATGATCTTTGCTGTGGGTTTGTCGTATATGGCCTTTATTATGCTGAGGTAGGTTCCCTCTATGTCCACTTTTGGAGAGTTTTTATCATAAATCGGTGTTGAATTTTGTCAAAAGCTTTTTCTGCATCTATTGAGATGATCATATGGTTTTAATTCTTCAATTTGTTAGTATGGTGTATCACATTGATTGATTTGTGTATATTGAAGAATCCTTGCATCCCTGGGATAAATCCCACTTGATCATTGTGTATGATCCTTTTAATGTATTGTTGGATTCTGTTTGCTAGTATTTTGTTGAGCATTTTTGCATCTGTATTCATCAGTGATATTGGTCTGTAATTTTCTTTTTTTGTAGTATCTTTGTCTGGTTTTGGTATCAGGGTGATGGTGGCCTCATAGAATGAGTTTGGGAGTGTTCCTTCCACCGCAGTTTTTTGGAAGAGCTTGAGAAGGATGGGTGTTAGCTCTTCTCTAAATGTTTGGTAGAATTCACCTGTGAAGCCATCTGGTCGTTGACTTTTGTTTGTTGGAAGATTTTTAATCACAGTTTCAATTTCATTACTTGTGATTGGTCTTTTCATATTTTCTATTTCTTCCTGGTTCAGTCTTGGAAGGTTATGCCTTTCTAAGAATTTTTCCATTTCTTCCAGGTTGTCCATTTTATTGGCATAGAGTTGCTTGTAGTAGTCTCTTAGGATGCTTTGTATTTCTGTGGTGTCTGTTGTAACTTCTCCTTTTTCATTTCTAATTTTATTGATTTGAGTCCTCTCCCTCTTTTTCTTGATGAGTCTGGCTAATGGTTTATCAATTTTGTTTATCTTCTCAAAGAACCATCTTTTAGTTTTATTGATCTTTGCTATTGTTTTCTTTGTTTCTATTTCATTTATTTCTGCTCTGATCTTTATGATTTCTTTTCTTCTGCTAACTTTGGGTTTTGTTTGTTCTTCTTTCTCTAGTTCCCTTAGGTGTAAGGTTAGATTGTTTGAGATTTTTCTTGTTTCCTGAGGTAGGCTTGTATAGCTATAAACTTCCCTCTTAGAATTGCTTTTGCTGCATCCCATAGGTGTTGGATCATTGTGTTTTTGTTGCCATTTGTCTGTAGGTATTTTTTGATTTCCTCTTTGATTTCTTCAGTGATCTCTTGGTTATTTAGTAACGTATTGTTTAGCCTCCATGTGTTTGTGTTTTTTACATTTTATTCCCTGTAATTCATTTCTATTCTCATAGCGTTGTGATCAGAAAAGATTCTAGGTATGATTTCAATTTTCTTAAATTTACTGAGGATTGATGTGTGACCCAAGATGTGATTTATCCTGGAGAATGTTCCACGTGCACTTGAGAAGAAAGTGTAATCTGCTGTTTTGGGATGGAATGTCCTATAAATATTAATTAAATCTATAAGGTCTATTGTGTCATTTCAAGCTTCTGTTTCCTTATTTATTTTCATTTTGGGTGATCTGTCCATTGGTGTAAGTGAGGTGTTAAAGTCCCCCACTATTATTGTGTTACTGTTGATTTACTCTTTTAGAGCTGTTAGCAGTTGCCTTATATATTGAGGTGCTCCTATGTTGGGTGCATATATATTTATAATTGTGTTATCTTCTTCATGGATTGATCCCTTGATCATTATGTAGTGCCCTTCCTTGTCTCTTGTAACATTCTTTATTTTAAAGTCTATTTTATCTGATATGAGAATTGCTACTCCAGCTTTCTTTTGATTTCCATTTGCATGGAATATCTTTTTCCATCCCCTCACTTTCAGTCGACATGTGTCCCTAGGTCTGAAGTGGGTCTCTTGTAGACAGCATATATATGGGTCTTGTTTTTGTATCCATTCAGCAGGCCTGTGTCTTTTGGTTGGAGCATTTAATCCATTCATGTTTAGGTAATTATCGATATGTATGTTCCTATGACCATTTTCTTAAAAGTTTTGGGTTTGTTTTTGTAGGTCCTTTTCTTCTCTTGTGTTTCCCACTTAGAGAAGTTTCTTTAGCATTTGTTGTAGAGCTGGTTTTTTGGTGCTGAATTCTCTTAGCTTTTGCTTGTCTGTAAAGCTTTTGATTTCTTCATCGAATCTGAATGAGATCCTTTCCAGGTAGAGTAATCTTGGTTGTAGGTTCTTCCCTTTCATCACTTTAAGTATATCATGCCACTCTCTTCTGACTTGTAGAGTTTCTGCTGAGAAATCAGCTGTTAACCTTATGGGAGTTCCCTTGTATGTTATTTGTCATTTTTCCCTTTCTGCTTTCAATAATTTTTCTTTGTCTTTAATTTTTGCCAATTTGATTACTATGTGTCTCGTCGTGTTTCTCCTTGGGTCTATCCTGTATGGGACTCTGCCCTTCCTGGATTTGGGTAGCTATTTCCTTTCCCATGTTAGGGAAGTTTTTGACTATAATCTCTTCAAATATTTTCTCTGGTCCTTTCTCTCTCTCTTCTCCTTCTGGGACCCCTATAATTTGAATGTTGTTGCACTTAATGTTGTCCCAGAGGTCTCTTAGGCTGTCCTCATTTCTTTTCATTCTTTTTTCTTTAATCTGTTCTGCAGCAGTGAATTCCACCATTCTGTCTTCCAGGTCATTTATCCGTTCTGCTGCCTCAGTTATTCTGCTATTGATTCCTTCTAGTGTAGTTTTCATTTCAGTTATTGTATTGTTCATCTCTGTTTTTCCTTTAATTCTTCTAGGTCTTTGTTAAACATTTCTTGCATCTTCTTGGTCTTGGCCTCCATTCTTCTTCCAAGGTCCTGGATTATCTTCACTATCATTATTCTGAATTCTTTTTCTGGAAGTTTGCCTATGTCCACTTCATTTAGTTGTTTTTCTGGGGTTTTATCTTGTTCCTTCATCTGATACATAGCCCTCTGCCTTTTCATCTTGTCTGTCTTTCTGTGAATGTGGTTTTTGTTCCACAGGCTGCAGGATTGTAGTTCTTCTTGCTTCTGCTGTCTGTCCTCTGGTGGATGAGGCTATCTAAGAGGCTTATTCAAGGTTCCTGATGGGAGGGACTGGTGGTTGGTAGAGCTGACTGTTGCTCTGATGGGCAGAGCTCAGTAAAACTTTAATCTGGTTGACTGCTGATGGGTGGGGCTGGGTACCCTCCCTGTTGGTTTTTTGGCCTGAGGCAACCCAACACTGGAGCCTGCCTTGGCTCCTTTGTGGGGCTAATGGTGGACTCTGGGGGGGCTCACACCAAGGAGTGCTTCCCAGAACTTATGCTGCCAGTGTCCTTCTCCCCACGGTGAGCCACAGCCACCCACCACCTCTTCTGCAGGAGACCCTCCAACACTAGCAGGTTGGTCTGGTTCAGTCTCCCCCGGCGTCACTGCTCCTTCCCCTGGGTCCCCATGCGCACACTACTTTGTGTGTGCCCTCCAAGAGTGGAGTCTCTGTTTCCCCGAGTCCTGTCGAAGTCCTGCAATGAATTCCCACTAGGCTTCAAAGTCTGATTCTCTAGGAATTCTTCTTCCCATTGCCAGACCACCAGGTTGGGAAGCCTGACGTGGGGCTCAGAACCTTCGCTCCAGTGGGTGGACTTCTGTGGTTTAAGTGTTCTCCAGTCTGTTAGTCACCCACCCAGCAGTTATGGGATTTGATTTTACTGTGATTTCGCCCCTCCTACCATCTCACTGTGGCTTCTCCTTTGTCTTTGGATGTGGGGTATCTTTTTTGGTGAGTTCCAGTGTCTTCCTGTTGATGATTATCCAGCAGCTAGTTGTGATTCTGGTGTTCTCACATGAGGGAGTGAGAGCACATCCTTCTACTCTGCCATCTTGGTTGATTTCTCAACTACCTTTTTTAATGGCCTTTTAAAAAATTATAGACTATTGCCCAGTTTGTTCTAAGTAAAGAGCTGCATTACATTCTGTGCCCAGTTGGTGGCAGTATCAGCATTTGATCCAGCCTACCACGTAAATCCTCACAACCAGAGCCCTAGTTAACACACACTCCAATTTAATATAATCTTAAAAGTGTAGACAGTAGCTGTCTACTTTTTATGGACAGTATTATATACCGCCACCATCAAAGACACCAGTTCCAGATTACATCTGTGAAGTTCCACCTGTCCTGGTTCTAATCAGTTGCATCCCGAGTCCTCAACCCTGTGAACCATGGAGTTTCCAGAGCCATCCTGGTGTCTGGGAAGGAGGAGCAGCAGGTAGAGGCAAGGAAAGAGAAGCTGAACTTACCTTCTTTCCTCAGTTTGGGGTAGATGAAAGGCTTTAACATGAAATAAAGTTTAACATTTTTAATAACATACAACATAAAACTTTAATCAGTGACTTGGCACTAGACATCACCAGAGGAATTTTTTTTTATTACCTAAGAATAAGGCTGATCCCAAGCCAAGCC
Organism: Lipotes vexillifer; assembly: GCF_000442215.2. Taxonomy (NCBI): domain Eukaryota; kingdom Metazoa; phylum Chordata; class Mammalia; order Artiodactyla; family Lipotidae; genus Lipotes; species Lipotes vexillifer. The sequence goes on along the minus strand of NW_006792921.1, from coordinate 1,078,788 downwards.
AGTAGGGCTGGCACAGTCATCAAAATATAACACATAAGCACTACTTCTATACCAGGTGGTAAATGCCCCAGCCTTAGCCCTCTGACACACACACACACACACACACACACACACACACACACACACACACACACACACACACACACACAC
>NW_006792921.1:1044139-1078483 GCF_000442215.2 Lipotes vexillifer | reverse complement strand
CACACACACACACACACACACACACACACACACACACACACACACACACACACACACACACACACCCCTGCCGTGACCCTCCTCCTGGGCTCAATAGGCTCCAAGAAACAGAAATTAAAGAGGTAACACGTAGCCCAACAGGGGGCCTCCAGGAGCCTGCTCCAGCACTTGGGCCAGAGTAAGGTCTGATAGGTTTGGGCCCATCCAGAACAGTTGTCAAGGATTTTTAATAACACACCCACCTAAGACTGACCAGAGAGATCATGAGACCTGCCATGAGATTTTGTCCAGAGGCAGGGAAGGAAGGAGCGCAGTTTGACAAGTAGTGGGGAGAAGGAATAAAGTTATTTTCTGATTGTACTTGCTTTGGGCTAATATACCTGTTACACTATTATTCATATACCCAGGGAAGTCAACAAATAAAACAACTAAATGAAGGAAGTGAAAAAGCTAGATTTGCAGAATATAAGAGAAATCCACAGAAATCAATTGCATTGGTGCACCAAGTTAAACTTTATAATGACTAAAAATTCCACTCATAACAGAAAAAAAAAGCATTAATAACTCAAGATAGGAGATTTTGTCAAGGAAGTAATTTTAAAATCCTGGTGGAGATAAAAAAGAAATAACAGTAAGTCATATCAGTATGCATGGAAAGTTTGTGTCATGTTTAAGAAGACTAAATACAGAAAGATGGTAATAGTCTATAGGTCTCTGGTTCTCCAAGTGTGTTCCTCAGACCAGCTATTTTATTAGGAACTTGAATATGGTGTCAGTCTTTTTTTTTGGCCGCACCCTGCGGCATGTGGGATCTTCCCTGACCAGGGAACAAACCCGAAGCCCCTGCAGTGGAAGCACAGAGTCTTAACCACTGGACTGCCAGGGAAGTCCCTATGGTGTCTCTTTCACCATTCATAGCTGGATATCATCACCCATACCTACCAATGAGGAATGGAGGTTAGGGGAGTAAAGTACTCAGCTCCCGAAGTCCCAGAGTTGCTGAGTAGAGGCACCAGAGTTAAAATACAGCTCTGCTTTACTCCAAAGCTATGTGTTTCCCACCAAAGAAGCCTGCCTCCCAATTAATATGATGTTGGTAAAAGTATTGGGTTGGCCAAAAAGTTCGGGTTTGTCCATAACATCTTGCAGAAAAACCTGAACGAACTTTTTGGCCAGCCCAATAATTTCATATATGTACTGCTGCAGCAAGCACAAAAAAATAATATTGTAAATGGTAGGGTGATACAATGAAAACCTGATTATTAAGTATGGCCTGACTTATTCCTCTGCTCCTTAATGCCAGGAAGCCCTAGAAGCTTCCACGTGTCCTATGTGTCTTGCTTTCTTACATGTTCTATTAATACCACCTTAGATGACAGTATTTTTAGAGCTGATTTTCCTGCATTTGACCAGTGAATGCAGAATGAGTACCTTGTGGCCAATTAGGTGGGTCTCACTGCAAAAGGGAAAACCAAATTGCATCACTGGACATGCTAGAGCTAGAGGAGGAAAACAATTCTAGTCAGAGGAGGTTTCTGTGAGGTCATGAGCTGGCTCCTCTCCAGCAAACCCCTTCCATGCACAGCTCCAGCCTCCGCTCTGCCAGTACTCTTTTTGGGCCCTCTCTGCCCCTGGAAAAGCACAGAGACAGTAGAAGTTTCTCCTTGGCAACTACATCGGGTGACAGTAAGAGCTGAATCCCCTGAGGGAAATGGTCGAGACTAATGTGGCCAGTTGACTGACAACATTGAATATCTCACCCTTGAATTTCTCCCACTGATTAATCAGCATGCTAAACACCAGTGACGTGTGTGGGTCTGGCAATTTCCAGAGAAAAAGGGCATTCCTACAAAAAATATTTCTGTTTTCTTTTTTAAAGGACTTTACCCTTATAATATATATTTTTTTAATTACCTTAAATAGAACCATATGGGGACTTCCCTGGTGGCGCAGTGGTTAAGAATCCGCCTGCCAGTGCAGGGGACACTGGTTCGATCCCTGGTCCAGGAAGATCCCACATGCCACGGAACAACTGAGCCCGTGTGCTTCAACTACTGAGCCTGTGCCGTAGAGCCTGTGAGCCACAACTACTGAGCCTGTGCCCTAGAGCCTGTGAGCCACAACTACTGAGCCCATGCACCACAACTACTGAAGCCTGTGCATCTAGAGCCTGTGCTCCACAACAAGAGAAGCCACCACAGTGAGAAGCCCACGCACCACAACAAAGAGTGGCCCCTGCTCACCACAGCTAGAGAAAGCCCGCAGGCAGCAATGAAGACCCATTGCTGCCAAAAATTAAATTAATTAATTATTTATTTATTTTTAAAAAAGAACCATATGAGTTTATTAACTAATAAATGACATGCTGTATTTCAACTTTTAAAAATCCTGTGTGTTCCCTTTTGCAAAATGTATCAAGATTTGCCACTCTTGCCTTTGTTCAGGATATTCCCCAAAGCTCCTGGTTTTACTAACACTAATTATAAGTGGATTTTTGATGGTTCGACTATTCCCCATGGCATGAAGACAGAAAGGACTTCCAGGGAAACAGCACATTTTCTCAGATTTTTTGTTCACGTATCCTTTTCCTTCTCTCACAAGTGTTTTTGCCTGGCCTCTCAAGAGTTAGAAAGTCACAATCCATAGAAAAAGTAGCACCCACCAGCAGATTAACAATTAATTCAGATTCCATATATGTGCATTAGCATACGGTATTATCAGCTCGATGCTTTGTGAGGACCTAGAGGGGTGGGATAGGGAGGGTGGGAGGGAGGCTCAAGAGGGAGGGGATATGGGGATATATGTATATGTATAGCTGATTCACTTTGTTATACAGCAGAAACTAACACAACATTGTAAAGCAATTATACTCCAATAAAGATATTTTTAAAAATGAAAAAACAATTCAGAACTGCCCACTGAGTGAATCATAGGATTTCTAGCAGTGCACAAAATTCTCAATGGGACTACAGCTCTGGCTTCAGCTGGAAGGAAGTCCGGGAACCGAATTAAGAAAGGAAAGGAAGTTTTCCTTGGACTGTCAAGCGAGATCAATGCAACCTTAAAATTGCGTGTAGAAAATGATTAATATTTAGAGAGGAAAAACATCTATGATTCTTCCTCCCTTTACAGTTCTGAGATTTTCAGTCTACTCTCTTTATTCTTCTCCTTTTGGATCTGTGAAAAAACACATTCATCCAGAGAAGACTGAGAGATGGGTCAAAGTCTTGTGGCCTTGCTTCAGGGATGTTAAACATCAGCCCAAAGTCAGATATGTCATCAGCAGTTGCAGCTTAAGCTGGAGTTAGAGGGGCATCTTCTTAATCAGGACTTCCCTGGGGCACATAAGAAAGGGTAAAGGTGGTCCATTTATTAGCAAATGAATCAGGTCCCGCTGCTCACCACTTACAAAATCAGTACTCACAGATGTTGATAGAAAGGAAAGGTGTCTTTAATCAGAATGCCAGCAATCTAGGGAGATGGTGGACTCAACGTTCCCCAGAAACCACCTCCCAAGATTCTGCTCGGCTATGAAAGTTTTAAAGGGAAGAAGGGAAGTAATCTCAGTTAATCACCGAGATGGGGGCTCAGAGTCGTCGCCATCCTCCACTGTGTGCAGGCTCATTGGTCGACTTCTTGTGATCTTGCTCTAGATGCTATCTGAGTCACACAGTTTGGTCGCACAGTTTGTTCACGAGATTACTGAAGGGGAAGCTAGGGAAGAGATCTGGTCATCCGTTAATTACTTATTCTTCATTTCTACTTCTTCGGTCTATGGAAAGAACCAACAAGTTAGGCAAGGGTATTGTGTGATTAAAAGATTTGAAAGGTGTGCTTGGGCTGGAGATGAGTAGAGCATGGGGGCACCTGGTTAAAAGTTAGTTACAATATAGCTTTACTAAAGTGGCAAGAAAAGGGGCTTCCTGCTAAGGGCGGTTTCCTGCAAAGAGCTGCTTTCACATTTTTCAGGGCCTCTTTCTGAACATATTACGAATGTTTAAAACAGGGACCAAAATATTTAAATCTGATGACATTAGATGTAAAGCCCAAGTGTCATCTTTGGTCTCAAGAAGACCCTTAAAAATAGGCCATTAGTGGAGAGCACTTGCAAGGCTCCAGGGAAAAAGGCACTCAGAGTAAAAATGATTATGATCTTTAATAGGCACATTTTGCACATTCCAAGAGGTTGAGGGTGAGGCAAGAAGCATTGCTAAGTGCATCAGTGTGCATATATTATGGCATATAAAGCTCATCATTATAGTCTGGTTTTGGTTGGCAAAGCCTGAATTAGACCCACATGCATTAGCCATTGAAAATGTTTGGAGTCTCTTAACAGAAAATAAAGTGCTGCTGTGCTTATAAATGTTGGAAACAGTGATGGGTGAAATCAAATCGGTTGAAGCCTGGTAGTTGATGGGTGGGAGGGTCCTTAAACACAGGGTTAGATACAGCTAGGCTGCAGGTGACATACTTGGGAGGAAGCAAACACTGTTATACATGGGAATTTGCTTTGCTAAAACCTTTGGGGAAGCACTCAGGCAATATTTATTAAATTTGGAGTTACAAATATTTGGATTTCAAGCTAGCTTTCTGTTATTGGTTTCTAGTTTAGTTCCATTATGGTCAGAGAGCATAGTCCAATTCTTTTAAATGTGATAAGGTTTGTTTGAAGGCCCGGAAAATGTTTTACCTTGGTGAATGTTTCATGTGCACTTGGAAAGAGTATGTGTTCTGCTAGGGTTGTGGGAGAGTTCTATAAATGACAGTTAGATCCAGCTGGCTGACAAGAGTCGTTCAGGTCTTCTATTTTTTTTTTTATCAGTTTCTGTCTACTTATTCTAACAATTACTGAGAGGAGTGTTGAAGTCGATTATAATTGTGGGTGTGTCTCTGTGGAATTTGCAATTCCATCAATTTTTGCTTCACACAGTTTGAAGTTCTGTTATTAGGTACATACACAATTATAATTCTGTTGTCTTAGTCAATTAACCTTTCATCATTATGTAATATCACTTCTATCCGTGGTAGTATCCTTTATTCTGAAATCTACTTTGTTTGATATAAATATTAGTACCCAAGCTTTCTTTTGATTTGTGCTTTTCATGATATATCTTCATCCATCCTTTACTTTTAACCTGTGTATGTATTCATATTTAAAATGGGTTTCTCATAAATAGCACATAGTTGGGTCTTGTTTTTATTCAACTTGACAATATCTATCTTTTAATTGTTATGTTCAGACCATTTCTATTTAATGTAGTTATTGGTATGGTTGGATTTGTCTGCCATTTTATTATTTTGTTATCTGTTTCTTCCCTCTGTTTTTTGTTTCTCTGTTCCCCTTTTCTGCCTTCTTTTGGATTATTGGGAAAATTTTTTGTATTACATTTTCATTTATCTATTGGCTTTTTGAATATATCTCTTTGTAGTTTTTTTCCCATTAGTGATTACTCTAGGATTACATTCACATTTCTAAACTTTCGATTTATTTAGTGTCTTAAAGAACTCAAGAGAAAAAAAATCCATATTTATATATATTTTATATTTATATTAACAGATAGTTACTATCTTTGTGGCTTTTTCTTCACTCTAAAGATACAGATTTCTTTCTGGTATTCTTTCCATTCAGCCTGAAGGACTTCCTTTGACTTTTCTTTTAGAATAGGTCTGTAGGAGACAAATTCCATTAGTTTTTTTCCTCTGAGAATGTCTTTTATTTCACCTTATTCTGGAAGTTTTTTTTTTTTTCTTCAAGATATGAAATTCTAGGTTGACAATTCTTTTCTTTCATCACTTTAAATATATTGTTCCATTGTCTATGTTTTCTTTTTCTTTTTTAAATTTTATTTAATTTATTTTTTTATACTGCCGGTCCTTATTAGTCATCCATTTTATACACATCAGTGTACACAAGTCAATCCCAATAGCCCAATTCAGCACACCACCATCCCCACCCCACCGCAGTTTTCCCCCTTGGTGTCCATAAGTTTGCCCTCTACATCTGCCTCTCAATTTCTGCCCTGCAAACTGGTTCATCTGTACCATTTTTCTAGGTTCCACATATATGCATTAATATACAATATTTGTTTTTCTCTTCCTGATTTACTTCACTCTGTATGACAGTCTCTAGATCCATCCATGTCTCAACAAATGACCCAATTTCATTCCTTTTTATGGCTGAGTAATATTCCATTGTATATGTGTACTACATCTTCTTTATCAATTTGTCCCTCGATGGGCATTTAGGTTGCTTCCATGACGTGGCTATTGTAAATAGTGCTGCAATAAACATTGGAGTGCATGTGTCTTTCTGAATTATGGTTTTCTCTGGGTATATGCCCAGTAGTGGGATTGCTGGCTCATATGGTAGTTCTATTTTTAGTTTTTTAAGGAACCTCCATACTCTTCTCCATAGTGGCTGTATCAGTTTACATTCCCACGAACAGTGCAAGAGGGTTCCCTTTTCTCCACACCCTCTCCAGCATTTGTTGTTTGTACATTTTCTTATGATGCCCATTCTAACTGGTGTGAGTTGATACCTCATTGTAGTTTTGATTTGCATTTCTCTAATAATTATTGATGTTGAACAGCTTTTCATGTGCTTCTTGGCCATCTGTATGTGCTCTTTGGAGAAATGTCTATTTAGGTCTTCTGCCCATTTTTGGATTGGGTGGTATGTTTTTTTAATATTGAGCTGCATGAGCTGTTTATATATTTTGGAGATTAATCCTTTGTCCGTTGATTCGTTTGCAAATATTTTCTCCCATCCTGAGGGTTGTCTTTTCATCTTGTTTATGGTTTCCTTTGTTGTGCAAAAGCTTTGAAGTTTATTGTTTATTTTTGTTTTTATTTCCATTACTCTAGTAGGTAGATCAAAAAACATCTTGCTGTGATTTATGTCAAAGAGTGTTCTTCCTATGTTTTCCTCCAAGAGTTTTATAGTGTCTGGTCTTACATTTAGGTCTCTAATCCATTTGGAGTTTATTTTTGTGTATGGTGTTAGGGAGTATTCTAATTTCATTCTTTTACATGTAGCTGTCCAGTTTTCCCAGCACCACTTATTGAAGAGACTGTCTTTTCTCCATTGTATATCCTTGCCTCCTTTGTCATAGATTAGTTGGCCATAGGTGCGTGGGTTTATCTCTGGGCTTTCTATCTTGTTCCATTGATCTATGTTCCTGTTTTTGTGCCAGTACCATATTGTCTTGATTACTGTAACTTTGTAGTATAGTCTGAAGTCAGGGAGTCTGATTCCTCCAGCTCCATTTTTTCCCCTCAAGACTGCTTTGGCTATTCAGGGTCTTTTGTGTCTCCATACAAATTTTAAGATTTTTTGTTCTAATTCTGTAAAAAAATACCATTGGTAATTTGATAGGCATTGCATTGAATCTGTAGATTGCTTTGGGTAGTATAGTCATTTTTACAATATTGATTCTTCCAAGCCAAGAACATGGTATATCTCTCCATCTGTTGGTATCATCTTTCATTTCTTTCATCAGTGTCTTATAGTTTTCTGCATACAGGTCTTTTGTCTCCCTAGGTAGGTTTATTCCTAGGTACTTTATTCTTTTTGTTGCAGTGGTAAATGGGAGTGTTTCCTTAATTTCACTTTCAGATTTTTCATCATTAGTGTATAGGAATGCAAGAGATTTCTGTGCATTAATTTTGTATCCTGCAGCTTTACCAAATTCATTGATTAGCTCTAGTAGTTTTCTGGTGGCATCTTTAGGATTCTCTATGTATAGTATCATGTCATCTGCAAACAGTGACAGTTTTACTTCTTCTTTTCCAATATATATTCCTTTTATTTCTTTTTCTTCTCTTATTGCCGTGGCTAGGATTTCCAAAGCTATGTTGAAAAACAGTGGTGAGAGTGGACATCCTTGTCTTGTTCCTGATCTTAGAGGAAATGCTTTCAGTTTTTCACCATTGAGAATGATCTTTGCTGTGGGTATGTCATATATGGCCTTTATTATGCTGAGGTAGGTTCCCTCTATGCCCACTTTCTGGAGAGTTTTTATCATAAATCGGTGTTGAATTTTGTCAAAAGCTTTTTCTGCATCTATTGAGATGATCATATGGTTTTAATTCTTCAATTTGTTAATATGGTGTATCACATTGATTGATTTGTGTATATTGAAGAATCCTTGCATCCCTGGGTTAAATCCCACTTGATCATGGTGTATGATCCTTTTAATGTATTGTTGAATTCTGTTTGCTAGTATTTTGTTGAGCATTTTTGCATCTATATTCATCAGTGATATTGGTCTGTAATTTTCTTTTTTTTTAGTATCCTTGTCTGGTTTTGGTATCAGGGTGATGGTGGCCTCATAGAATGAGTTTGGGAGTGTTCCTTCCTCAGAAATTTTTTGGAAGAGTTTGAGAAGGATGGGTGTTAGCTCTTCTCTAAATGTTTGATAGAATTCACCTATGAAGCTATCTGGTCCTGGACTTCTGTTTGTTGGAAGATTTTTAATCACAGTTTCACTTTCATTTCCTGTAATTGGTCTGTTCATATTTTCTATTTCTTCCTGGTTCAGTCTTGGAAGGTTATACCTTTCTAAGAGTTTGTCTGTTTCTTCCAGGTTGTGCATTTTATTGGCATAGAGTTGCTTGTAGTAGTCTCTTAGGATGCTTTGTATTTCTGCAGTGTCTGTTGTAACTTCTCCTTTTTCATTTCTAATTTTATTGATTTGAGTCCTCTCCCTCTTTTTCTTGATGAGTCTGGCTAATGGTTTATCAATTTTGTTTATCTTCTCAAAGAACCATCTTTTAGTTTTATTGATCTTTGCTATTTTTTTAAAATTTGTTTATTTATTTTTGGCTACATTGGGTCTTCGTTGCTGCACGTGGGCTTTCTCTAGTTGCAGCGAGCGGGGGCTACTCTTTGTTGCCGTGCACGGGCTTCTCACTGTGGTGGCTTCTCTTTATGCGGAGCACGGGCTCTAGGCACGCGGGCTTCAGTAGTTGTGGCATGTGGGCTTGGTAGTTGTGGCTCGCGGGCTCTAGAGCACAGGCTCAGTAGTTGTGGCACACGGGCTTAGCTGCTCCACGGCATGTGGGACCAGGGCTTGAACCTGTGTCCCCTGCATTGGCAGGCGGATTCGTAACCACTGAAAAACCAGGGAAGCCCCTTTGCTATTGTTTTCTTTGTTTCTATTTAATTTATTTCTGCTCTGATCTTTATGATTTCTTTACTTCTGCTAACTTTGGCTTTTGTTTGTTCTTCTTTCTCTAGTTCCTTTAGGTGTAAGGTTAGATTGTTTATTTGAGATATTTCTTGTTTCTTGAGGTAGGCTTGTATAGCTATAAACTTCCCTCTTAGAACTGCTTTTGCTGCATCCCATAGGTTTTGGATCGTCGTGTTTTTGTTGTAATTTGTCTCTAGGGTTTTTTTTTTTAATTTCCTCTGATTTCTTCAGTGATCTCTTGGTTATTTAGTAATGTATTGTTTAGCCTCCATGTGTTTGTGTTTTTTATGATTTTTTCCCTGTAATTCACTTCTAATCTCATAGCGTTGTGGTCAGAAAAGCTGTTTGATATGATTTCAATTTTCTTAAATATACTGAGGCTTGATGTGTGACCCAAGATGTGATTTATCCTGGAGAACGTTCCATGCGCACTTGAGAAGAATGTGTAATCCGCTCTTTTTGGATGGAATGTCCTATAAATATCAATTAAGCCTATCTGGTCTATTGTGTCATTTCAAGCTTCTGTTTCCTTATTTATTTTCATTTTGGATGATCTGTCCATTGGTGTAAGTGAGGTGTTAACGTCCCCCACTATTATTGTGTTACTGTCGATTTCCTCTTTTACAGCTGTTAGCAGTTGCCTTATGTATTGAGGTGCTCCTATGTTGGGTGCATATATATTTATAATTGTTATGTCTTCTTCTTGGATTGATCCCTTGATCATTATGTAGTGTCCTTCCTTGTCTCTTGTAACATTATTTTAAAGTCTATTTTATCTGATATGAGTATTGCTACTCCAGCTTTCTTTTGATTTCCATTTACATGGAATATCTTTTTCCATCCCCTCACTTTCAGTCTGTATGTGTCCCTAGGTCTGAAGTGGGTCTCTTGTAGACAGCATATATATGGGTCTTGTTTTTGTATCCATTCAGCAAGGCTGCGTCTTTTGGTTGGAGCATTTAATCCATTTACGTTTAAGGTAATTATCGATATGCATGTTCCTATGACCATTTTCTTAAAAGTTTTGGGTTTGTTTTTGTAGGTCCTTTTCTTCTCTTGTGTTTTCCACTTAGGGAAGTTCCCTTAGCATTTGTTGTACAGCTGGGTTTTTGGTGCTGAATTCTCTTAGCTTTTGCTTGTCTGTAAAGCTTTTGATTTCTCCATCGAATCTGAATGAGATCCTTGCCGGGTAGAGTTATCTTGGTTGTAGATTCTTCCCTTTCATCACTTTAAGTATATCATGCCACTCTCTTCTGACTTGTAGAGTTTCTGCTGAGAAATCAGCTGTTAACCTCATGGGAGATCCCTTGTATTTGTCATTTTTCCCTTGCTGCTTTCAATAATTTTTCTTTGTCTTTAATTTTTGCCAGTTTGATTACTATGTGTCTCAACGTGTTTCTCCTTGGGTTTACCCTGTATGGGACTCTGTGCTTCCTGGATTTGTGTGGCTGTTTCCTTTCCCATGTTAGGGAAGTTTTTGACTATAATCTCTTCAAGTATTTTCTCTGGTCCTTTCTCTCTCTCTTCTCCTTCTGGGACCCCTATAATTTGAATGTTGTTGTGTTTAATGTGTCCCAGGGGTCTCTGAGGCTGTCTTCATTTCTTTTCATTCTTTTTTCTTTAATCTGTTCTGCAGCAGTGAATTCCACCATTCTGTCTTCCAGGTCATTTATCCGTTCTTCTGCCTCAGTTATTCTGCTATTGATTCCTTCTAGTGTAGTTTTCATTTCAGTTATTGTATTGTTCATCTCTGTTTGTTCTTTAATTCTTGTAGGTCTTTGTTAAACATTTCTTACATCTTCTCGATCTTGGCCTCCATTCTTTTTCCGAGGTCCTGGATCATCTTCACTATCATTATTCTGAATTCTTTTTCTGGAAGGTTGCCTATGTCCACTTCATTTAGTTGTTTTTCTGGGGTTTTATCTTGTTCCTTCATCTGATACATAGCCCTCTGCCTTTTCATCTTGTCTGTCTTTCTGTGAATGTGGTTTTTGTTCCACAGGCTGCAGGATTGTAGTTCTTCTTGCTTCTGCTGTCTGTCCTCTGGTGGATGAGGCTATCTAAGAGGCTTGTGCAAGTTTCCTGATGGGAGGGACTGGTGGTGGGTAGAGCTGACTGTTGCTCTGGTGGGCAGAGCTCAGTAAAGCTTTAATCTGGTTGACTGCTGATGGGTGGGGCTGGGTACCCTCCCTGTTGGTTTTTTGGCCTGAGGCAACCCAACACAGGAGCCTACCTGGGCTCTTTGGTGGGGCTAGTGGTGGACTCTGGGGGGGCTCACACCAAGGAGTGCTTCCCAGAACTTCTGCTGCCAGCATCCTTGTTCCCACGGTGAGCCGCAGCCAACTCCACCTCTGCAGGAGACCCTCCAACACTAGCAGGTAGGTCTGGTTCAGTCTCCCCTGGGGTCACTGCTCCTTTCCCTGGGTCCCAGTGCACACACTACTTTGTGTGTACTCTCCAAGAGTGGAGTCTCTGTTTCCCCCATTTTTGTCAAAGTCCTCCAATGAAATCCCACTAGCTTTTAAAGTCTGATTCTCTAGGAATTCTTCCTCCTGTTGCCTGACCCCCAGGTTGGGAAGCCTGACGTGGGGCTCAGAACCTTCACTCCAGTGGGTGGACTTCTGTGGTATAAGTGTTCTCCAGTCTGTGAGTCACCCACCAGCAGTTATGGGATTTGATTTTACTGATTGTGCCCCTTGTACCATCTCATTGTGGCTTCTCCTTTGTATTTGGATGTGGGGTATCTTTTTTGGTGAGTTCCAGTGTCATCCTGTTGATGATTGTCCAGCAGCTAGCTGTGATTCTGGTGTTCTCGCAAGAGGGAGTGAGAGCACATCCTTCTACTCTGCCATCTTGGTTCCGATCCCATTGTCTATGTTTTCTGACGAGAAAATCTTTTGGTTTCTAACGAGAATTCCATGCTGATTCCCCCATATGTAATGTGTCATTTTTCTCCAGCTGCTTTAAACTTTTTTTTCTCCCTTTCTCCTCCTCCTTCTTTTTTCCTTCTCCCTCTCCCCATACCCTGCTCCCTCCCTCTCCCTCTCTTTCTCCTTCCTCTTTTTGGGAATTTGATTATGAAGTGCTTAGGCATTTTAAAAAATTTATTCTGTTTTGGGTTGGCTAAGCTTATTGGATCTCTAAATTTATGGTTTTCACCAAATCCAAGAATTTTTCAGCCATTTCTTTTTCAAAATTTTTTTCTGTGCCAAGTTTTTCACCTCTTCTTTTGGGATTCCAATGACATGTATTTCCAACCTTTTAATAGTGCCTCACAGGTTCCTGTCTCTGGGTTGGTTGTTTTTTTTCAATCTTTTTTTTTTCTCTACTCTTTAGATAATTTCTGTTGATGTATCTTCAAGTTCACCGTTGCCTGTCCATCCCTCCAAACTATTGGCCACAGCCCATGAATTGATATATAATCACATGTCTCGCCATTTTTCCTTCCAAGCATAGTGAACAACCAAGTGCCCCGTCTCAAGTTCTGCACATTGGGAGGACTTCCCTTCATCATTGTCCCTCAGGGATGCCCCAGAAAGGGCTGGAGTGCTGTGGCCATTCACTTTAGGGTGGTACTTGCATATGATGAAGAGAACTATAAACCAGGCCTGAGTTTTCTCCTCCTCTGTCAAGTAAAATCATAGAGAACTCCCCATGGGTCTGTAGGTGCAGTCTGGGAGAGGGAAGGGAAGGCAGTATAGCAAGAGTGGGGACTGTGGGCATTTGGGCCTTCAACAGATTGGGTGATGCCCGCCTACACTGGGGATGGCCATCTGTTTTACTCAGTTCACCAATTCAACTGCTAATCTTTCCTGGAAATACTCTCAGAGACACATCCAGAAATAATGTTTTACCAGCTCTCTGGACATCCCTTAGCCCAGTCAAGTTGAAACATAAAAATAACCATCACAGATATAGAAACCTTTGTCTCATTTAAGTTTCTGTATTTTATAGTATCTTTGATATAGCAGCCGAGCTTATATCCTAACAAATATATCCATTGACCTGGAGAGATACATTCAGTATTATCAAGTGAAAAAAACAAATTGCTGAGCAATATGTACATGATGATCCTATATTTGTAAACATCAAACCACAAAATAACCTATACATATTTTTATATATTCATAAGGCTATACATCAGCTATTAGCTTCAGTTACCTCAGGTGTGAAAAATGGAAAGAAACTGGAGGTTAATATTTGTTTTTATATATCTGGGTTGTTTCACTTAAAATGAGCAAATGTTACCTTTTATAATCAAATTAAACTTTAAAATTTTGTATTTAATTATAATTATTAATTAGCAATTATTCTTTATTATAATTACTATTTAGTAATTTTTTAAATAATTAAAACATATTAAAATTTTTTTTTAAGTCTCAATGTGCTCTACAATAAGGCCCCCATAAAGAAGGTCATGGATAATAAAGAGATAGAGGGTAGATTCTCTGAGGGTCTGATAGCTTCAGAAAGGCTATAACAGTTCTTAGAGTCACAAGTTCAGGTCCTCAATCCCCACACCAAAGAGGTCAGCAGAAAATGTCAGTCATCTTTTTCTGTCTGTGTTTTCCATGCCAGAACCACCCTGGTGCTGAGTCCACCACAGTGACTTACCTCAGGCTACTCATTAACTGAGGAGATCTACTGTTCAACAGTCTGAACATTTATAAATCCAACAGAGGGATGGGAGCTAGAACTAAGGTGGAGTGACCAGAAGCAGTAGAAGGGTTTCCCTATGAGTGGAACTGTAATGGACCCACAGTCACTGTTACTCTTGGTTTCCATCATATGCTGCAACAAAATGTGTTTTCTCCTCATGTGTATCAATTCTTTCAGTGGACATGGGAGCAATATCATATGCATTGTTCTGATGAATTCTTAGAATAAGTCCAAACCCCAGGGCAGTGAGTCAAGTCTCCCCTACCGGGGGATGGGCATTCATGGGAAGAGGTAGAACTTTAGGCTTCTGTCTAAAATGACAAGTCAAGCTTTAATGGTGATAAAAGGGGATTTGTGTCTCTGTCTGGATTCATTTTCCTACTAATAGCTCAGAGCAGTTTCTGCTTGGTGAAGGATAGAGTGCTTCTGACTGTGTATATGGTAAAGAACTAACCTTACCCATAGAGGCCTGGCCTTTGCCCTTAGCTCCTGATCTCTAGGCCCTTGGAATGTGCTACCTGATAAGAGTGTTTCTGTTTACCAGGGAGTCTTGGATCACACCAGATAGTCTGACACTGGGATTTCCAGTGAGGGCTGTAGGCCATGCATATCTGTTCTGCCTCCAGAGGGGTTGGAGACTAAAGGTCAGCCACCTGGGCAGTCAAAGTGTGTTCATGGACCCAATAATAACTGTGGCCATCAGGGCTCAGTGAACTTCCCTGGTTGGCAGTACTCTGTGCACGTTGTCACACATTGTTGCCAGGAAAGTTAGTGCTGCCCACAGCTCCACTGAAAGAGAACAACTTTCCTGGACTCTGCCTCCTGCGTCTCTTCCCTTTGCTGATTTAAATCTCTATCCTTTCTTTATTAAAAATAACTATCACAATGACTATAACAGAGTTCATTGAGTCCTGTGAGTCCTGGTGAATTCCTGAAACTGATGGTAGTCTTGGGAGCCCCCAAACTTGCAATTGGTGTAAGAAGTAAAAGTGGTCTTGTGGACTCTTCCCTAACTTTATATTTTTATGTCCTATCTAGTTGTATATTTATTTCTGTGTTTTTTCTAGCTAGATCTCACCAGGCTTATCAGAAATCAAGGAACCAATTGTGTCCATGATTGGGCCAAAGCATTAGAGGTAGGTCAGGGAGGTCCCCTTCCTCAAGCCAGTGTAGGGTGAAGCTGGGAATCTCTAGTAGAGGAAGGTGAATTAGGGAGTAGATGGGCAAAATGGGGGCTCTGAAGTTTTGACACCCTTTCTCCACATGGAAGTTGTTCCTCACCAATCAAACTCGGAGAACCCACCCTTTGAGCTAATAGATTTCCGTATTAAATTCATCTGGGCCAAGGACCCCATCTTATACTTCTGCATCCATCATAGCACCAAGTACAATGTAAAGCATAGAGTAAGTACATACTAATTCTTTTTTCATTAAATAACTTAAAAAAATTGAAGTTTAGTTGATTTACAATGTTGTGATAGTTTCAGATGTACAGCGAAGTCATTCAGTTACATATGTATGTGTGTGTATATATATATATATACACACACATATATATTCTTTTTCAGTTTCTTTTCTATTATATGTCATTACAAAATATTGAATATCATTCCCTGTGTTATATAGTAAATCCTTGTTGCTTATCTATTTTACATATAGTAGTATGTATCTGTTAACCCCAAACTCCTAATTTATCCCTTCCCCCGCCCTTTCCCCTTTGGTAACATAAGTTCATTTATTATGTCTGTCAGTCTATTTCTATTTTGTAAATTAGTTCATTTGTATCAGTTTTTTAGATCCCTCATGTAAGTGATATCATGTGATATTTGTCTTTGAGTTACTTCACTTAGTATGATCATCTCTAGGTCCATCCATGTTGCTGCAGTATTTTATTCTTTTAAATGTCTGAGTAATATTCCAGTGTGTGTGTGTGTGTGTGTGTGTGTGTGTGTGTGTGTGTGTGTGTGTGTGTGTGTGTGTGTGTGTGTGTGTGTGTGTGTGTGTGTGTGTGTGTGTGTGTGTGTGTGTGTGTGTGTGTGTGTGTGTGTGTGTGTGTATACATACATAGCACATCTTCTTAATCCAGTCATCTGTTGATGGGCATTTAGGTTGCTTCCATGTCTTGGCATTATAAACAGTGCTGCTATGAACATAGGGGTGCATGTATCTTTTCAAATTAGAGTTTTCATCTTTTCCAAATATACGCCCAGGAGTGGGATTGCTGGATCATATGGTAACTCTATTTTTAGTTTTTTAAGAACTCTCCATACTGTTTCCATAGTGGCTGCACCAACTTTCATTCCCACCAACAATGTAGGAGGGTTCCCTTTTCTCCACACCCTCTCCAGCATTTAGTATTTGTTGACATTTTGATGATGGCCATTCTGATTGGTGTGGGGTGATATCTCATTGTAGTTTTGATTTACATTTCTCTAATAATTAGCGATGTTGAGCATCTTTTCATGTGTCTGTTGGCCATCTGAGTACATACTAATTTTTGATTTTTAGATTGATTCTTTGGTATATAATATCTCACAGGGAAAAGAAGACTTTTTGAAGAACTTAGGCTGAAAAGATGTTATGAAATGCTCACTTTCTTGTTGCAAATTTTAATTTTTCTCTTAGTTTGATTTTGATTGGAAAAGAACATTTTGAAGAGAAAAGCACCCATAATCTTACTCCATTATCATAAACATTTTTCTATACAATTACATAGCCTTTATATCATTACCTGCAATCCCTACAAGAGTCGTGATCGAAGTATGCCTTAGGAAGGAAACTGGCGCTGTGCAAAAGAGAGTTTAGAGGGTTCAGTTGTTGATCAGACTCAATGGTGGAGCAGCGGAAAGAAGCCGAGTCCTAGAGTCACCACATGAAGGAGAACACCACCATCCTGGAATGCCTACCTTCCTGGACTGATACAGGAGTCAGAGGAAGCATATATTGTATTTAAGCTATTACATCTTGGTTCTAGTTAGTACAAAAGTTGAACCTACCCTAAATGATGTGAAAATTGATGCCTTGAAAAGGCCATAAAAAGAGACCAAAAGGCCATAAAAAGAGACCAAAAATATGTGGCATTGTCTTGGTGGTTGAACAGGAGGAGAAAAGAATATAGCATGCTGTAAATCTGGAGATTCTAAAGGCTGTACTCTCTCAACCATGCTGCATTGCCCAGATAGGGCTTCCTGACTCAGGTGCTGTGAACAGTTACACGTGTGCTGACAAACCGACGTCCTGTGCACTCCAAGACTAGTCAGGCCCGAGGTGCCCTCATGCTGTTTGCCTCCAGCCAAGAGCAGTCTTGTGTTTACCTCCAGGGAGCCATTTAAATGTGTGCTTTTGTTGGTTGTTTGTTTTTTTTTTTTTAGTATTGCTGACAAATTTGTTTTTGTTTTTGTTTGTAGGGTTGGGTTTTTTTGGAGCAGAATATCTTTTTTTTTTTTTTAACATCTTTATTGGAGTATAATTGCTTTACAATGGTGTGTTAGTTTCTACTTTATAACAAAGTGAATCAGTTATACATATACATATATCCCCATATCTCTTCCCTCTTGCGTCTCCCTCCCTCCCACCCTCCCTATCCCACCCCTCTAGGTGGTCACAAAGCACCAAGCTGATCTCCCTGTGCCATGCAGCTGCTTCCCACTAGCTATCTATTTTACATTTGGTAGTGTATATGTGTCAATGCTACTCTCTCACCGTGTCCTCAAGTCCGTTCTCTATGTCTGCGTCTTTATTCCTGCCCTGCCCCTAGGTTCATCAGTACCGTTTTTTTAGATTCCATATATGTACATTAGCATACGGTATTTGTTTTTCTCTTTCTGACTCACTTCACTGTGTATGACAGACTCTAGGTCCATCCACCTCATTACAAATAACTCAATTTTGTTCCTTTTTATGGCTGAGTAATATTCCATTGTATATATGTGCCACATCTTCTTTATCCATTCATCTGTCGATGGACATTTAAATTGCTTCCATGTCTTCCTGGCTATTGTAAATAGTGCTGCAGTGAACATTGTGGTACATGTATCTTTTTGAATTATTGTTTTCTCAGGGTATATGCCCAGCAGTGGGATTGCTGAATGAATGAAAAAGAAGCTTTCTGTTCATTGCTCTTGAACGAAAAAGAGAACAACCTCTCTAAGCTCTTTTATAAAACCACTCAGACTTTTTTCTGTCTTGAGTTATACAGATGATTAAGACCCCTGGGCAATTTTAAACTAGTCCTTTCCCCTGTTTTTTTTTTTTTTTCAACTTCCTAAAGCAAAAGCTATCAAAATCAGCATATATCACAAGTCCCCTGGATTACGTTGATTCCTCTGATTGTTTTTCTTCCCTGCTTAACTATAGTTACAGGTCGCACGGTAGTTACAAGGAATTTCATTTTTGAATTCCCTTTTCAAAAATTTACTTAAATCAAGGATTTATGGTTTCCAACAGTGACAGTAGGAAGTGGGGTAATCCATGTGCAACATATTAATGCACTTTGTTCCAAATTGTGAAAATGGGCTAGCTGATGGAGAACCCCGATGGAAAATTGATTCCCAGGTGGGTTAAATTCTGAACTTGGGACGTGACTGAGATACCACTGTTTCCTGAATCGTTGTATTTTCTCAGGGAACTCTCATATTATACTTTTTAAAAAGCATATGCCTTAAAAGATGATTAAAATGGTAAATTTTATGTTAGGTATATTTTACTGCAATAAAAAACGTTGTATGAGAGAAGGAGCTTTACTTCTGACTGTCCTATTCCCAGATGCATAGAATATCAAAGAAAGAAGTTTAGCGATCACCTGAACATTTTGATTATTAGATATTATTACTTACTATTTATTCATTTATATTCCAACTTATTTCAGAAAGAATGTAATGCAAATTAAAAGCTATATAAAATATAGTAAGGCAATATAAAATAGAAATGGTAAGTAAAGCTTTTGAAAAGACAGAAACAACAATAATTTTCAAAAAGATTATTTAAAAAATAATTTTTAGAAGATAATTTTCAAAATACGGTAGAATCACGACATAAATATAGACATAAAAGTGAAAATGTGTTAAAGATTTTATTAATGAGGAAACTGGTAAGCATCTGACAACTAGATTAAGGGAGAAGCTGAAAAACATATTGGAGACCAGGAATGTTTAAATGAATGTACAAATGGAGGCAAAACTGTCCCCTTTCACTGTGGGAGAAGGTAGTCAATTAAACCTCTACCAGACAGGACAGAATTTGCTTGCCTATAGACAATAATTATTTTGCATTGCTATCAGTAATCTACAGTTTATAGAGTTACAAAATGGCTCCCATATAATTGGTATCCGATAACCCCCAGAGGGGCGTCCTCTAGAGTATAGACAATGCACAGTTTCCAACCAATCATAAATTTTATCCTACACATTAAACAAAACTGAAATTAAAGCTAACACAAAAATACATACCAGGTTGGAATAGGATGAGAAGAATTCTGTTTTCACAGAGAAGTTGAAAAACAAACTACTGCAAATTTAAAGGGTTACCAGCACTGTGTTTCGTGTTTATTAACCTCAAGAATCCAACTGGGAAGTTGATTTGCAAGGCCAACCCGTGAATTTTATTTGTCTTCCAATCCCTGTAGTATTCCCATATGTG
The DNA here is from genome assembly GCF_000442215.2 of Lipotes vexillifer. Lineage (NCBI taxonomy): Eukaryota > Metazoa > Chordata > Mammalia > Artiodactyla > Lipotidae > Lipotes > Lipotes vexillifer. The sequence continues at coordinate 1,058,996 of NW_006792921.1, read as the reverse complement.
TGATGATCTTTAATGATATTATTATGGTTAATACTTTACGGTAGAAACATTTTTTCAGCTGTGTGAGTTTCTCCCTTTATCATTTTGGATGTTTTCATCTGTTTACACAGTTTATTCCTTTCATTATTTAAATTGAAGGCTGTAATAGGATGTATTGTGACACTAATGGGATTGCGTGAGTTGTCACATCTGGAGAATTGTAGATTCTTGAGGACCTTCTATAGCACCAAGCTATTGGCAGAAAAAAATGAAATTTAAAGCTGTCTTTAAAATTGACTGTAGTGCTCATTTAGGGGCCTTGGGAGAACCTATAAATTAAAAGCCAACCAAAATTCACTGGACGTGAACACGTACTACGGCCCTTATTCTATGGTTCAAATTCATAAACTAAGACCCTCTGTCGGCCAGAGTCCCTTCTGACCCTCCTCTCAGTTTATGTAGCAAAAGAATTGTTAGTAACAGCCCAAGCCACTCCTCAGAAAATTCAAGTCAGAGGAGAACCCAGCTCCCTAAATTACCCGAAGAGCATTTATGCTCAGAGGATGAATAAATAGTTTATCTTTTTACTCAAATTGTGACCCTGGGCCCCCATCCTACCCACTAGGAAAATGACTTTTTGCCTTCTCTGGGGACGTCCCTCCTCAGATAACTCTAAGACACTTTAGGGATGTTTATTCAATAGAAAATGTCAGTCTAGATATTATCACCTGAGGAAGAAAAAAAATGAAAAATTGGCTCAGTCAGGAATTAGATTCTTTTCAGCTGGTGATATTTACTGCCACTAGGTGTTGCTATTGAAATCTGAGTCATCCACCGGTCGCTGGTCCAATTCAGTCATTTTCCTGTTGTTTTAGCAGATTTTTCTTTTTTTAAGAAATGGGTTGAAGAACGTACACAAAACTTAAATGTAAATACTGTTGCAAAACATCATGATATAATAAGGTAATAATTTACAAGAGAAACTTGTAGGTGTGAGTACATATATTGCCTGCTTCTGCCACCTACCTGCTCTAAATCTGGGACCCTTACCAGTTTATATTACAGGTTTTAGTGAAGCAGGAGGGGAAGAATGGGGAGCACACATCTTGGAATACAAGAGCTTCGAGAAACTGTATTATTTGTTTTGGGATTAGTTTGGACTCTTGCATCATTACTTTTTTTTCTGTTCCGCTGAATCATTCCTATTAACAAATGAACCTGCTTCAGTAGCTCGCATTTTTAAAAAAAATCCTCCTTAGACCCCACATCACCTCCAGTTTCTGCCTGATTTCTCTATTTCCATTCACAGAAAAATTCAAGAGTTGACTACACTCACTGTCTCTACTTCTCCTCCTCCCATTTTCTTTCCAATCGGTCTTTTATTCCCACCCTGGCCCCTGACAAACACTCTTTTCTCCATGTTGCCAAATCCGGTGTCCAACTGAGTCGCAGTCTTCATCCACCTTGAGTGTCATTGCCACAGGTGATTTGACCTACTTCTGATGAAACCGTCTCATCTCTGTTGCACTTTTCTGATTTACCTTCAACCCCCGCACGGCTTCTCCTTAGTCTTGGCTGAATCCTCCTTGCCTCCGTGGTCTCTCAGTGGACCATGCCCAATATCTCGGTGATCTCATCCAGCCCTGTGGCTTTGGATACCATCTCTACACTATGACTCCCAAATTAATGTCTCCTCCCTGACCTGTCCCCTCAGCTCCAGCCTCTCTGCCCAGCTCCTGTTTGACACCACTACTTGGTCATCTGACAGGTGTCTCAAGCTTAACATACCAACAGCCTAACTCTTAATTTCCCCTCAAAACCTGTTCCTCAAATCTTACCCATTTCAGTCTATAGGGCCTCTGTTGGCCAGCTGCTCAAGCCAATACTGTAGAATTATCATAGACTCTTTTCTCCCAGATTTCACCATCAAATTCCATCCAAAAGCAAATCCTTTTGGCTCCAGCTTCAAAATGTATATTGAACAGATCCTTTCTCACCATCTTCACTATCACACCTCCACAATACATATCACCACCATCTCACTGCTTATACTGGCCCCCCTACTCTGACCTTGCCCACCACTTACAACCCATTCTTCACATAGAAAACAGAGGGAACTTTTAACAAAATTAATCAGATCAGGTTGCTCTCCTGATCAAAACACTCCAATGGCATCTATTTCACTGAAAATGGCATCCAAATATCTTACCACTCTAGACCCTACCTGGCCTGGCTCCTGGCTATCTCTCCTACTTTACCTTCTATGACTCTTTAATCCACTCAACTCACTCCAGTCACAGTGGTTTCCTAACAGTTCTGTGAACCACCATGGAGCCTTTCACTGGTCACTCCTTCTGCTTAGAATTCTCTGCCTCTTTCATGGCCTGGCTCATGTATGGCCTAATTAGGGAGGCCTCCTCTGATCATGCTATTTAAGATGACATTCCCCCCCACACACACCTTATTTCTCTTTATAGCATCCATCACTGCCTGAGATTGGGTTATATGTTGACAAATTTGTTTATTGTTTGTTTTCTTCTGCTACAAATATAAGTTTCATGAGGACAGGCCTTTGGTGAGTGCTCTAGACCAATAGCTGAGATGTAAAGGACAGTCAATAGGTATTTATTTACTGCAGGAATGAACACTTAAGGTCCTGTCAGGATATACTGATTCTGCTTTTGGTTTTCTGGGCCATTGACCAGAGCGTTACTTGAGAGTGACCTATGCTGTGCCTGGGCCTCTAAAGCCAGCCCATCATTCCAAGTACTCCCCATGTACTCTCTCAGCACTGCACACAAATACTTCCAGTATTTACATCCTCTCACAGACTAACAGTTCCAACAGCCAACCAGCAGTCATGGTTATGACAGCATCTTACAAAAACACTCTCAAGAAATCAGTGATATTCATTGCGTTTAACTACTTAGTCCTTGTTAATAGTCAATTGAAAGCAATTCAGAATGATTTCCTTATAAATTCACAACAGTTTTTGTATGATTTCCAAACTCACTAGTAGTATCCCTAAACTATCACCCCAAACGTTTTCAAAATTTCCTTCCAGGAGCAAAAGTGATCCCTACAAATGGGCTATCCACCCATCTTATGTCCTCCTCCTTTTTTTTTTTTTTTGTCTGCCCCATACGGCATGCAGAATCTTAGTTCCCCAACCAGGGATACAACCCATGCCCCCTGCAGTGGAAGCGTGCAGTCCTAACCACTGGACCACTAGGGGATTCACTGATGCCCTCTTCCATTCATTGTCAGATCGTCTGTGGTGACTTGGTCAGTCCTTCTGCTTAGAATTCTCTTCTCCCTTCATGGCCTGGCTCATATATAGCCTCATTAGAGAGGCCTTGCCCGTAATGCTATTTAAGATGACGTTTTCCCCCACCCCCTGCTTTATTTCTCTTTATGGCACCCATTACCCATCTGACACGATCTCTGGCCACCCAAAGAAGAGGCTTTGATGACCTGGAATCACTGATATGTTCACCATCATTGGTTTGCCACTGTACCTCGGGGTCCTGGATCACACCAAAAAGGAAATCTCTGTCCCTTGGCTCAATATGGGTTTCCAGGCCAACACTATAGCCCTCTCATGACATAGCTCTTGGAGTGTAAACACACATAAAGAAAGTGATTTTCCCCCAAGACAACCCCTCAGGGCCAAGGTGGCCAGGTCACAGAAGGTTACAGACTGTAGCCCCAGATGTCCTGAGGAGTCACCCCTCCACCCTGACCTATACATCTTGGGGTTGGCAGTAAGGGGAATCCCTTTCTTTCTTCTGAGCCTCAAGACTTAGCCCATTTCCTGTCGAATGATGTGACATTCCTTGGGGGAGGGAGGCAGAACCATTAGTTGTCATTAGGCGTTATTAAATAAGCTAAACATCAAAATGACAAAAAGTGCAATCGACTACCATCAACCTGCAAATTTGTAACTTGTAAAGTAAGGTAAAATTAACTCACAGACAGAAGGCAAGCAACAAAAATTAACTACTGTACCTAACTTCTTCTTTTGGAAAACAAGTCAAAATGTAGGTGGTTTTTTACCTTTTAGATTATGTGCTAATTATCCCCATTGTTAAAAGGATAGGGAAAAGTTCTCTTGGGCAAAATTTCCTGCCAGGGGTGAGATGGCATGAGGCTGCGGGGTAGGGGAGGTCTCCCCAGGAGAAGCGTGACTCTGCATATTGACTAAAAGGTTAAGGAAAAACCCAATGTCATAAAATGACTTTGTGAAGGGGTTGGTGCAATTAAATGTGAATATTGCACTCTTTGTTCCTGCCTAAGGAGCCTGTTCTAAGCCCTTTCTAGCCATGTGTTTTGAAACCTTTGCTCTGCTCCTTTCAGTTTAGCACAGCAACATTTTTAGAAGACAGAACAACAATTTAAAAGGAGGACTGGTGTTAACAGATTTTATGGTGGCTTATTTATGGAGAAAGCCCTGAAAATTGCCTGAGGTTATTTTCCTTTGAAATGCTGCCAGGATGAATGATTGGTATTTAATTATTTACAGAGTTCTTTGCCACCACTTTCATTTGTTTTTCTCCACAGCACCCTAATATTGATAGCTTCAGATGGGATAATATATAGGAAAGAGTTTAAAGTACAGAAAGTCAGAGGATATTATTCTATCATTATGACTATTATTATACTTCTGTTCTTCTCTATAACACTGTTACAGCTATTAATCTTTCCAGAGAGCAGTGGTTGGAAAGCAATGGAATAGCTGAGACTTGCTCCATTTCTGAGAAAAAGCTAAGAAATAGAGAACACAGGCATCTTCCTGAAACTGTTCTCTGACAATGATGTATATGACATAAGACTGAAGAATCTCCTAGATCCCCACTTCCATTGAGCATGTACATATGCCTGTGTGTACACAAGTGCACCTTTATCAGCTCACAGCCCTGGGAAGAAAGGAGAAAGAGGGTCTGGAAGGTTTTTCCATTGCAGGAATCTCTTTGCTAATGTTTGCTGAGTTCCCGCTTGTGGCCATTTTCTCATTAGTTTCATCATTAATTTCACCATTAATTTCTTTGTTAGCCACTATCTAGCTCATTCGCCACACAGACTGGTCCTTCATAGAAATCATCTCTTTCTCTGGTGTCACCCCTTCCACTGACCCATGCGGCCACTAATTGATGTAATTGGTGGCTGACAACTTGTTCTCTGTTATGACACTCTGGCCGTTCCCTTGGTGCCCAAGCCTTAGGGCCTGTGACTTCCTTCCACACCACACAACAGCATATCCCCTGCTTTTAAACTATCAGAGGATTTAAATTATCAGAGTGCTCTGGGCTGCACTGTTAATATTTCACACCCTCTGTTCAGTGTGACTCATCCTATAAGAACAGGCAGCCTGAGCTTTCTCATGCCTTTCATTTTACTTTGAGCACATTCAAGACCACCAGTGTGGATGCTTGTATGTCACTCATCAAGGCCTGTATTGGCACCCCCTTGTTTGCAATGCCTTAGGGAGTCATGCAGCCAGAAAAGGAGAAACATATGCTTTCCAACCCTGGACCTTAATACATCTGAGGGGTAGTAGCTTCCACAGCTGGGGGCGGGGCAGAAAGGGAGAGTGGGAGTCTTCATCCCTCCTGCATTCCAGTGAGAGAGATCTTCTCCAACTAAGGTGTCAGGGACCTTGAAAGGAGGGCTGGTACTACCCCCCATCTCCCCACCCCTGCCAGGCAGCTCAGAAGGGGTACTTCTCTCCTTTAGCCTGGGTGGGGGACATGCTGAGCACCTCTGTGCTGATCAAGGCTAGCACTTGCTCTCTGGTTCCTTTGTGCCGCGGATGGTATCAGAAGTTCAGAGCACAGGGTCCGCGGGGCTGAATTTGCCTCACATGTACCAGAAGAGGGATAATAAGCTCTCAAGGTCCCACCATGGCAGGGACGCTGCTGCTAGTCCTTATGGCCGCTTTTCGTGAATTAGAAAATGCACCCCTTCCTCAAGGCTCTAGACTGCCATCTGTTGGAATGTTGTTGTAATAGACATGCACGTATACAACGAGGACAAGCCATGCGCAGTGTGGTGGGAGGAGGTGGACATAGGGAGGCATGGTTTTGGTGACTTCAGTGGAGAACAGGCCTGGATGGGCCACACAATCCTGCAGAACTGGCATGTGGGTGGTGGCAGTAAAACGTAAACTCAGGCCTGAGACCCGGAGCAGGTAACAGAGGTGGGGAAGTAGAGGAAGTTAGGTGTGCGCGGGCCTGACGGTGGCCTGGCTCAGAACTTGGCCCTAGTGTCAGGCTTCTCTGAGACTGACAGCACATCAGCAGAGGTGGGAGGAAGGCGCCATGGGCCGGACAGCACAGGTGAGGCCCACTGCTGGGGAGCAGCAATGAGGAACTAGTGTGCAGCAGGGATACAGTTGCCCTAGGTCTCTGCTGGAACCAGGAGCCTCTTGACGGGGTGGAGGTGAGGGTTAGGTGTCCTGCAATGCTGCAGGCTGGGACTTAAGCTGGAGAAATGCTGTTTGGTTGCCATTATTGTGGTCAGTTATGCTCCCAGGACCCTGACCTGGGAAAACGCTTGTTAAACCACAAACACCAGCCATATCCTTAACTGCTGCTTATCATCCCCAAAGTAAACTAGTTGGACCATTTTTCTCTCCCTCCTCTAGACCGCGGCTAATCGCCCATCTGGACCTCTTTCCTCCGGCCAAGGCTACCTTACTGCTGTAAAAAGAGTAGAGAATAGACTGGCAAGAGAATACAATTGAAGAGACCACTCTTCTCTAGATCCTCCAAGCGGGGAGGGGAAGGGAACAGAAATTGTTGAGCTTTAGGCCTTGTATGCTGGACTTTGCAAGTCTTTCCCACCCACCCACCACCCCCACCCCTGCCGCTTTGGAATTTAAAAGTATAATTTTTTTCTTTTTTTTTTACTTTTTTAAAAATCATTTTTTAAAAATTGACGTATAATTTACAATGTTGTGTTAGCTTCAGGTGTACAGCAAAGTGATTCAGACATATACATATATCTATTCTTTTTCAGATTCTTTTTCATTATAGATTATTACAAGATGTTGAATATAGTTCCCTGTGCTGTACAGTAGGTCTTTGTTGGTTATCTATTTTATATATAGTGGTGTGTATATGTTAATTCCAAACTCCTAATTTATCCCCTGCCCCACTATCCCCTTTGGTAACCATAAGTTTGTTTTCTATGTCTCTGAGTCTATTTCTGTTTTATAAATAAGTTCATTTATATCATTTTTTTAGACTCCACATGTAAGTGATATCTTACGATATTTGTCTTTCTCTGTCTGACTTACTTCACTTAGTATGATAATCTCTAGGTCCATCCATGTTGCTGCAGACGGCATTATTTCATTCTTTTTTTATAGCTGAGTAATATTCCGTTGTGTATATATTCCACATTGTCTTTATCCATTCAACTGTCAATGGACATTTAGGTTGCTTCCATGTCTTGCCTATTGTACATAGTACTGCTATGAACATCAGGGTGCCTGTATTTTTTGAGTTAGAGTTTTCTCTGGATATATGCCCAGGAATGGGATTGCTGGATCATATGGTAGCTCTATGTTTAGTTTTTTAAGTAACCTCCATACTGTGGCTGTACCAATTTACATTCCCACCAACAGTGTAGGAGAGTTCCCTTTTCTCCACACCCTCTCCAGTATTTATTATTTGTAGACTTTTTTTTTTTTTAGTGGCACCCACAACTATACTTTATTATGGCAAAATGATACAGAGTAAGATCAGTAGAGGGAAAAGACACATGGGGCAAAGTCGGGGAAATCAGGCACAAGCTTCCAAAAATCCTTCCCAGTGGAGTCACAGAGGACACCATTCTCCAGCAAGGAGTTGTGACATGTATGAAATGTTGACAACTAGGGAAGTTCATTGGAGACTACGCACCCAGGGTGTTTATAGAGGGCTGGTTGGTAGGCAGCCTCTGCCTGGCACATACCAAGTTCTAGATTCCCAGAAGGAAATGAAGTGTTCAGTATAAACCAAAGTGAGAGTAGCATTGACACATATACACTACGGAATGTAAAATAGTTGGTTGGTGGGAAGCAGCAGCATAGCACAAGGAGATCGGCTTTGCGATGACCTAGAGGGGTGGGATAAGGAGGATGGGAGGGAGGCTCAAGAGGGAGGGGATATGGAGACATGTGTATGCATATGGCTGATTCGCTTTGTTGTGCAACAGAAACTAACACAGTACTGTGAAGCAATTATACTCCAATAAAGATCTATTAAATAAATAAATAAACCAAATGGTTTTTACGAACAATTTAGGAGAGGGAGCCAGAACTGTTACCAGTTCTGGGAACAGTGGGAACACTCTGCGTTCTGAGACACAGTCAAGGCCAGTCAAGGGCCAACGTTGTAAGCAGGTCTTTCACAGGAGAGCAGTCAGGTCTGCTATGTTAATCTTTTCTGCACACATCCCCCTCCCTTCAAGGCACTCTCATGCTGCACTATTCACCAGTCCTCTCTCACTATAATGTTGAACCCCTACTCTCAGCACAATTCTAGCCTCTTCCTCCTGGGAAACTGCAGCCCAGGCAGGCTGCCTCTCAACCCATGGAGGCAGTCGACGTCTTTGTGAACTCTGAAGTTCCAGGCCTCTCCTGCTGCAGCTTCTAGCTCTGCTGGCAGCTCCAGCCAGCCCTCTGCCAGAGTAAGAACGAGACAACTTATTCTGTCCTGCCAAACTCTAAGACATACCTGTTACATCCTTTCAAGAATTTTCTCACTACTCTGGACCCCTGTTGATCCTGGAGGCCACTGGAGTTTGCCTTCTTGGCTTGGCAGGGAAGACTTTTCCCTATGTTCTCAACAATGTTCTGCAAAGAAATCTCTCTGGAACAAATCTCTAGGCTTCTAGTATGTGAAGAATGGAGGTGGGTGATGGGCTAAAGGATACAGGAAGGGATTTGGCCACTTCTTAGCTACTTTGTTGATGTGTCCAGCGCCTCTTTGCAGAATTTGCAAGTATTTGCTCGTTATTGTTTAGAGCTTTGGGCTTCTGCCAAGATTTGCTGTGCATCATGCCTGGGAAAGGACCACCTCAAGTGTCGAAATGGGGCTGGGCGTTGTCGAATTCCTTTGTAACCACGTCAGTAGGAGGCTTTTCCTACTCTCCTGGAGAATAGCAGTGAACTACTGTGCACCTTTAAGGCTGAATAAAGCCCTCTTCTTCCTATTGTAGGTCTTCCTGGAACAGGTGCTGGGGTTGAAGACGTTATTTTACTTGCTCCTCTGCTATTTCTATGGGAGAAGTTTCCACTGGTGTAGCTCTCTTGGGCTCTCTCATCCCTTCACCGACCCAAGAAGAGAGTCTCTTCTGATCGGTGATCTGCTAGTGTTGGAGGGTCTCCTGCAGAGGCGGGGGGTGGCCGTGGCTCACCGCGGGGACAAGGACACTGGCAGTAGAAGTTCTGGGAAGTACTCCTTGGTTTGAGCCCTCCTGGAGTCCACCATTAGCTCCACCAAGGAGCCTGTAGACTGTTTGATGATGGCCATTTCTGACTGGTGTGAGGTGATGACCTCATTGTAGTCTTGATTTGCATTTCTCTAATAATTAGCAATATTGAGCATCTTTTCATGTTTGCATGTCTTTTAACATCAGATTTCATCACTGAACAGTCTCCATTACCCATTACCCAGATAGTTTGTATATCTTTTCTTTTAATCCTCACAACAACCTTGTAAATTAGGTGCAGTTCACAGAATAATAATGGCCCCCAAAAGTTGTCTTCATCCTAATCCCCAGAAACCGTGAATATGTTATTTTACATGATGAAAGGGACTTTGCAGGTGTGATTGAGTTAAGGACCTTGAGTGGGGAGATTTCCTGGGTCCAGTGTCAACACAGGACCCTTATTAATGCAAGTGGGAAGTGGGAGAGTCAGGGTCAGAGAAGGAGATGTGACAGTGAGAGCAGAGTCAGAGTGATGTGACATGAGAAAGGCTCAACCTGCCATTGCTGCTTTGAAGGTGGAAGGGGCCACCAGCCAAGAAATATGGGCAGCCTCTAGAAGCTGGAAAAGGCAAGGAAACCCTGGGGAATGCAGCCCTGCCGCTATCTTGATTTTAGCCCAGTGAGACCCAGTTTGGACTTCTAACCTCCAGAACTGTAAAGTAAATTTGTTTGTTTTAAGCCACCACATTTGTGGCAATTTGTTAGTGCACCAATAAAAAACTAACACAGTAGGTATCCTTGTCTCCATTTTATAGGCAAAAAAACTGAAACTTGTAAGAACCTGAGCCACAACTGAAATCTAATTCTCTATGACTTCAAAGGCCACACTTTCCCTTAGACTCCATTGCTGCCCCTCTTAAATTTGTATAAGTAATGTCCTTACTGAAATCATCAAATATTTAATTGCTGGAACAAATACTTTAGAAAGAATCACTAATGGCATGCTTCTGAATAAATCTGCTTTTTGCCACAGGTAATTTATTGAGAGAAAAGAAAACATCAGTTAAATCTTGCCCGGAGATTCATGAGAAGAAAACCAGAATATCTAAATTTCTAAAGCACTTAATTTTAAGGGGATTAACAAAATCATCACTGTTTAGCTTGTTTATTCACTTGGTTGAATTTGTAATGTATCCTAGGTACACTTAGTAGTGCACTGGTCATAAAAAGATGCACAACATCATTAATCATCAGGGAAATATAAATTAAAACCATGATGAGATAGCACTCATAGTATATTTTAACATACTGTTAAAATTTGAAAGACTGAGCATACAAGTGTTGGTGAGGATGTGAAGAAACTGAGACCCTCATAAATTGCTTCTAGGATATAAAATAGTACAGCTGCTCTAAAAAACTGTTTGGCAGTTTCTTATAAAATTAAATATACATTTACCCTATTATCCATCACTTCCACTCCTAGATATGTCTTTTAAGGTGTATACATTTGTCAACACTCATCAAACTGTTCACTTACAACCTCTGTAGGTAATTTATATCTCAAGTCTTGAAAAAAGAAATAGGAGTTGAAACAAGAAAAAAAAAAAAAACTCACACACTGGGGTTCTTGGAGTAATCAGTGTGCACAGAGTTAGGACTTTTAAAAGGGAAGTGAGTGGAAAGAGCACCAGGCAGGAACCAGAAGCTTCCTTCTGGTCTCAGTCCCTTCTTTGACTCATCCATGTGACCTTGTGGGATGCATTCCACCTTCCTGGGTCCCAGATCATCATCTGCAAAATAAATGATCTGCATTAAATGACCTCACAGTTTTCTTCTAACTCTAAAAGTCCATTTTTTTTACAAGTTCAAGTGGTAAATCAAATTACTTTAGAAGCTTCTAGTTGATAGAGCAGTTTTCCCAACACACTCTGATTCTAATCCGTGATTCAGTTCGTACTGGGTCATCAGTTAGCAACATGACTCTAAGAGATTACATTTTCCTATGGGAAACTTGAATCCACTTTATCAATTAGTTTCCAGGAGCATATCTTTGAGAAAACCAAGTGTGGGCCACGTACATTCAGATTATGGGCATTTTCCATATTCAGATACAGCATATATGTATATATTAATAGAGACATGGGGATTAGTAAGAACATGCTCTTTAAAAAGCTTTGAGCAAAAGGGTAATGTGACACAGTCAAAATACCACCAGCCTGATAGGCTCTGTGGCCTGAGACAAGCCATTGACATGTTCAGATGACACATCAGTGTCTGCACACATCAAAATCTGCTTCCCCAGTGTTGGTTAAAGGTGAAATGAGATCTTGTCAAACAGGTAAAGCGTGTTTTAACTTGTACAATGTTGTGCAAATACAAAGTGGTTTGTTTTTATTGAAAATGAGGAGGGGAAGGAGCAAGTGTCCAGGAGGGGATCCTTCTGCAAACAACAGTTGAGGTCCAGCCAGTACTAATTACTGCTCTGATGTGTTATAGGACATAATGAGAGAGAGGACGGTTTTTTAAGGACTCAGATATAAAGGCATTTTAGAAGGATACCCTTGGTTGCACTGGACTCACGGCGATTTTTGCTGCTTCCAGCAGTCTCTCAGCTCACCCCCTCGTTTGTGTCTGAATAAAGCCCAACCGGCCCTCATCTGCAGGGTGATTGACCTTTGCTTTGCCAGGCCTGGTTGGGAAGACCCACGGGAGCCCGGTGTCCATAGCTGGAGGTGGGAGAGGAGTCACAGAGAGTGCTGGGGGAAACTGATTGTGTCATACTGCCGAGGCTCTGCCCAGTGTGGAGCAGGGATGGAGGTGGGGGGTTGGGTGGGAGGGTGGATGGGTAGACAGATGATGCGAAGGTAACGTTACAGCAGAGGTGGGAGGTTGGAGAGCACAGGGTAGAGGAGAAGGGAGGCATGGAGAATGACTCTCTTCCACAGAGCACAAACTCCCCCAACAGACTTACTCTTTGATGCTGTTATTTTCCCACTGCTATAGTCCCAGGACCTAAGACCGTGTTATCCATGCAGAACGTGCTTAATAAATACTAGCTGAATGAACCGAACGGATGCATAGTAAAAGAGGGTCAAAAGGCAGCATTGGCAGTGCCTATCCACCCACACTGTGCCCGGAGGAGTAGGAGAGTCCTGGCCCAGCTCTCTGGTCTGGGAGGCAGGAATAGAGAAGGGGTCAGCAGGCTAATGCAGCCAGCTATCTAAAATATCAAATCATGCATTGTTAATACCCTTTTTATGATTACCCACACCCACGAGGCATACTTGATTCTTTCCTTTACAGTCGAGGAGCCGCAAGAGCAGCACCCTCAAAATGTTTTTTGAATCTTTCAGTTTTCACCACCGCTCTTACTCCAAGCTCCATCGTCCACCATCTGGACCACTGCAGTGTTAAAAGTGTCCTAACTACTAATGAGAGCGCTTAAAGCCCTGTGAGTGATGAACTGGTAGATTAGGATTGACATACATACACTAATATGTATAATATAGATAACTAATAAGAACCTGCTCTGTAAAAAATAAATTAATTAAACAACAACGGAAAAAGTCCTATGAGAATTGACCTCCGTTTTCCTTCTCAACTTTGTCACGCACAACGCTGCCCCTTCCTCACTTTCCTGTAGCCACACTGGCCTTTCCTCTGTTCCTCAAACTTGTCAGATTGCCTGCCTGCCTCCGGACCTCTGCACCTGCTATTACCACAGCTCCAGCTTATGTGGCTGGCATTTTCTTGTCATTCAGAGAGCCTTTCCTAACTAACATGCCTTCCCCATGTCACCCTGTACGCCCTATCTCCTCATCTTGTTTTATTTTCTTTACAGGACTTACCTCTATCCGGAGATAGTTTTAATTGCTGTTTACTTGTTTCTTGGCCCCTCTTCCTTAGGAATGTGCTACCTCCATGGGCAGGGATTTGTAAGTGTTGTTGAGTGTTGTGACCTCTATTTTCAAATGTTTGTGGCACCTCGTAGGCACTAAGTAAAATTTTGTGAATGAATGCCTGTTCACCAAGTGCCTTCTTGACCTTAATTTAGTTTTTCGAATAGACTGCTTATAGAGAACGTGCCAGCCAGGGGACAGGGATGTCTGTCCTATTCCCTAACAGCTCTATTTTTCATATAAATAAATACATGGATACTTGAGTTTGTGTACCTTAGCCTCTGTGGGTCTGGTTAATGTGAATCTGTCCCTAAAAGATGGATTGTCTCTCAGGGCACTAACAAATCAGGTATTTGAGCCTGTAGATCTAAGAGCTGTCATCCACACTGAGAAGGATTCATTAAGAAAGATACCCTGCCTCAGTGATCCTTGACCTTCCACTCATGACCTTCATGGCCTTATCATGAGTGTCCCCTGGGCTTCTTTTAGGATCTTCTCTAGGAATAAACAGAGAAGAGATCTTGATGGAAAAACCTCCAGAAAGGAAAGGAAGGCTGTTATAAGTATTCAACAGGTCTTTCATCTTGAGTTTTTATATTTGTAGCATCTTTCCATCCTACCCCAAATGCTATCAGCATAAGACAAGCTTACACTTCTGGAGAATGAGAAGAAGGGTAAGCTAATATCTATTGAGTGCTTTATTACACATCAGGCACTAAGGACTTTATAAATATTATCTCACTTAAAGCAATACTTATAAAAACCAATAGGAGGGCTTCCCTGGTGGCGCAGTGGTTGAGAGTCTGCCTGCCGATGCAGGGGACGCGGGTTCGTGCCCCGGTCCGGGAAGATCCCAGGTGCCGCGGAGCGGCTGGGCCCGTGAGCCGTGGCCGCTGAGCCTGCGCGTCCGGAGCCTGTGCTCCGCAACGGGAGGGGCCACAACAGCGAGAGGCCCGCGTACCGCAAAAAAAAAAAAAAAAAACCAATAGGAATAGAGAAAATATAAACAATGTATAAAACTTGGATATTTAAGATGCAATAACACAAAGGGTCAGATTGTCAAATCAGACTCATAGGAGTTACAGATCTTGCCCAGTAAAAATAGTTTCTAATACTTTCAAGAATACAGGTGATTTTGAGATACAGGCGAATCCTAGAGCCCCTGATCTATGAAAGCTGCTCTCTGGCTCTTTTCTTGCCACATTAGGATTTTCTCTGGCACAGATTTAACATATGAGGCCTTTAAGCAATGTATGCTGTCATCACTAAAGCACAAACAACCACTTGGGTCATGAAACATCTCAATTTTATACTCATATAGTTACATAGTTTACATGTCACTTTCCAAGGAGCCATGCCCCATAAATCCATAGATTCCAGGTGTGTTTATCATAAGCCATCCTAGACTGACCAGGTATATCCTGCTAAAAAGTTTTTCATAGGTAAGAACTCTCTCAGTGGTAATACCCATTAGTCTCCTTTCCAGGAGGTCTATCATTAGCATTTTTACAAGGAGCTTTAATCAACTAACTTCTTTTTCCACCCCTCCCTCCCTCCCTCCC